>NC_043705.1:93184801-93327719 GCF_006229205.1 Suricata suricatta | reverse complement strand
GGATGCAAAACCTGAGAGACTATTGAATACTGAAAACAAACCGAGGGTTGAAGGGGAAGTGGAAGGGGGAGGGGAAAAAGAGGTGGTGGTGATGGAGGAGGGCACTTGTGGGGAAGAGCACTGGGTGTTGTATGGAAACCAATTTGACAATAAAGTATTTATTAAAAAAAATTTAAAAAAAAGAAGGACACTAGTGATCACTGAGAGAAACAACACCCTGATTCTGACCTTGACTTGAAGAGAAAATTTGTTGACAGGCCTGTGGTAGGTGAGGATAGATGGAGCTGAGGTCCACAGCCAAAAATTACTTAGCCTGGAGCTAACATTCTTTAAAATTTATTTAGAAGTGTGATGCTAAAGTGGCACCTGGGTGGCTCAGTCGGTTAACTGTCCAGCATCGGCTCAGGTCATGATCTCATGGTTCGTGGGTTCAAGCCCTGCATCGGGCTCTGTGCTGACATCTAGCTCAGAGGCTGGAGCCTGCTTCAGATTCTGTGTCTCCCTCTCTCTCTGACCCTCCCCTGCCCCACTGTGTCTCTCTGTCTCCCAAAAATAAATAAAAACATTAAATTTTTTTTAAAAAATGTACGATGCTATTTTCAAGTGCAGTGGTACAAATACATAGTCATAAATAAAATATTACAAAAGAAACACTTAAAAATTATTAATTTCTATTTTTTGAATTTTAATATACTTGAATGTCTTAAAAGATCTTGAACTTCAAGTCTCTGAATAAGTGCATCTCTCTGTTCTTCTACTCAGTGTACTCCATGAACATTTTCTCTCAAAGGAGATCCACATGTTCAGATAGACTTTTTAATCCTCAGATCAGAATCTATATCCCCGTCTTTATCCATCATGTTTTTAATTTTTCTTTGCACAATATTGAACAAGTTAGCAATATTTTAATTATTTTTAAATTAAAAATACATTTATTCTAGGGCACCTGTATGGCTCAGTCAGTTGTGCATCTGACTTCAGCTCAGGTCAGGATCTCACAGCTTGTGGGTTTGAGCCCTGTGTTGGGCTCTGTGCTGACAGCTCAGAGCCTGGAACCTGCTTTGGATTCTGTCTGCCTATTAATCTGCCCCTCCCCCACTCATACTATGTCTCTCCCTCTCCCTCTCAAAAATTTTAAAAAATACCTTGAGTCTGCCTAAATGTAATCCCTTTGTTTGCATTTCTGTTACAGTTTCCAAGCCCCCATTGCCTCACAACTAAAGCGTCATTAGCTAAGGACTCAATTTTCTTGGGAATATCCAAGCCAATCCTTCTTTCTACTGCTCTCTATTGGTTTCCTAGAGGTGCCCTAACAAAATATCACAACTGGGTTGCTTAAAAAACACAGAAATATATTCTCTTACAGTTCTGGAGATTGGAAGTTTGAAATTAGTGTCAGCATTGCCATATTTCCTCTGAGGCTCTGGGGAAGAATCCTTCATTGCCTATGTGTTTCTTCTGATACCTCCCAGAATTCCTTGGTGTTCCTTGGTTTGTACATGCATCACTCCAGTCTCTGCCTCCATCGTCACATCTTCTTTGTGTCTATGCCTCTTCTGTGTCTTTTTGTCTTCCTGCGTATCTTCTTAGATGTCAGTCGCTGGATTCAGGGTCTCCTCTAATCTAGTAAGACCCAATCTTAACTAAATAATTATATCTACAAAAATACTATTTTCTAATCAGGCCACATTCTAAGATTCTGAGTAGACTTGAATTCTAGGAAAGCACTTCAACTCACTATTGCATCCCACCAACTTTTTCTCCAAATGGCCAGCTGGGATCACTAGTATTAACAAGGAAACAGCAGGAGCATTGATTTACTTTTTTCAATTAAAGGTCTGTGATGACCTGACAGTTGTGGAGACCACAGCAAAGGCATATAGAATAAACAGTGTAAAAATAAGAGTCAGAGACGCAGAGACAAAGTGGTATCTTCCTGTCTTATTTGTAGAGGCCCCTATATTTCCCAAACAAAAGGCTTGTGTGCACTACAGACTTGATCCCAACATAGAAATTGGCCTCATTGTGAACCAGCATAAAGGAAAATACGCCAGCTAAGGACTGGAAACTGCTGTTAAAATATGACATATCTTGTAGCATCAGTGGTTATCAAAAATAATAATTTAGGTTAAAATAAAAATGACTGTTTTAAATACTTAATTTTCATTCTTAATGACTAGGGCGACAAAATTTTTAATTACCCGGAATGCCCATTCACTCTCTTCTGACATGAGGATGCTTTTATTGGAGAAGTCTCTAACTATTCTGTATGACCACAGTCAAATTAATCTCAACATGCTTGCCATGCAGTAAAACTCCAATAAAGATTTGTTAGATTAATAAACCACTCTAAGAAATTGCTCTGATTCTGCCAGTTCTAAACCAAGTAACTATTCCAGAGCTTTTCATTTCTTACAGAGGCCAATTCTGACATCCAAATCTCTCTGCAAGCTCATCTCCTATCATTTCCCCTGAGTTCTTTAACCATTATTTCACTGCCTAAGCCAAACAGGAATGAGGTGCTTCTGTTTGCAAGAAATCCTTTTTACTCAGAATTTGAACACACTGCATTGTAGAATCTGATTGTAGCAGTACCTTAGAGAACTACCTGGTAAAATGATTTTGTGGTCTACTATTTAGTTCAGACTCTAGTAATTTCCCCACTGCAAGCTCATACTATAAACACAGTAGATTGTACACAGTGATCTTTTAAATAATTCTCTGCCCCCTCTTGTCCTCTTATTCTTCTTGCTTTTTCTTCTTTGAAGATATAAGTCCATAGGTCCTCTGGCCAATTCATTTGTATTATTTAATAGCTTCTTAGGCTGTTGGGTTTGTATCTTAGCTTGAATATTCCTAACTCCTGACATGAATTCATTCTGCTAACTCCTTCCTCTTTATTTACCTAAATACAAACCAGTGAGTGTTAGCTGAGTGCTTCATCTCCTCATTCCTTTATCTGTTATGGTACAGCCTGGGTCAATATAAACCAGGCGAGTGCAAATGCAATGGCTCTAACAATACAGAGGCTACATTTATCACTCTTATAGCAATCCGGAGGTAGGTGGATAATTCAGGAAGTTGTGATTCTGTAAAATCACTCATTCACGGACCTCGTATACTCCCATCTGACTGTCATACCACCTTCTAGAGGTGGTGTTTTTCTGTATAGTCAAGCTAGCTCATCAGCTTACTGTGACCACATTTCAGCCTTTTGGATGGAGAAAGGGAGGATATAGAAGACAAGCAATATCGTTTAAAAACTAGATATGAAAGTCTAACACATCTCAGTGACCAAAATATAGTCACATGACCTAGCTTTAAGGGAAATACTGTGTTTAACTGGGAGTTTGATTTCTAAAAAGGAGAGAGAGAGATTGGATTCATGGAGTAGTTAATAGTGCCTGTGTATCCCCTATCCACCTTGACATTCCCAGTCTGGTCTTATTCCATCAAGAGTTCTCCTTGATGATTTCAGTAATAGTTTATATCCTTCATTTGGCACTTACTGTGCTATGCATTTAATTATCAATTAAAATATGTATCTAATTCTTAACTTTAAGTCTTAAAAATATACTTTATAGTGAGTAGCATACAGCAGCCACTCAATGAATACTTCCTGGTTCAAACAATGTGTTGGAATAAAGTTGGATATATTATGCAGCCTCAATTACTTTTTATGATACGTACCCTAATGTGTTTCAAACTTGAGCTTCTTCATTAATATTCAAGAGAGAGAACTATTATCTTAAAGCAAACTAAACTTTGCTGGCTTCAAAGAAGAGATAATAAACTATGGAACCCACTAAGGGCGAGTGTCTTTGAAGTGAGTATATAGGAAAGGGGAATTAATCACCAGCATTAACTGTTTCTTGGAGGCTTAGAGAAAGCACTGCACTTGCAGGAAAGAATTATTCACTTAGAAGAATGATAGAGAGATTGGTTAAGAGAACCGTAGAGGTCAATGGCTTGTGCAGCCAGCTCTGGATACTGAGGCTTAAAAGGGTGTGACCCAGAAGACCTACAGGCTGAGAAATTGAAGGACCAATGCACAGGAAATGAAGAATATGAATCTAGAGGTTATAAGCCTTCATCAGTGTGAATGATGACAGTTGGGTCATATGGTAAGAGGTGCTTTTTTTCAGACTCAATTCATTTCTTTCTCTATACACATAAGACTTTTTTTTCAGAGTCAGCTTTATTCAACTTTCTCTATAGTTGTGCTGGTGGTACATGTACAGTACCCTGTATTCTAGCTGTCATAATGGACAGTGTATCTAAAGAACAAATATGTCTTCTGACCTAAAAGATCAGGCTACACTTTGTCTCTGATTGAGAAAAACTTCCTTGAGAGGAGAATAAATAAGAAAACCAAATTCTGTGCAATGGAAATTGTGTTAGGTTGATTTATTAACCAGTAAATGGAGATAATGTTCTAATAGTACTGCTAACTTCTATTACCTGATATATGAAAAATACTATCACAATGGGCATACTCTTTCTGTGGTTTGATGGACTACTCAGCATAAGAGGGAATCCAGGAAGCAGAAATGGCTCTTTCCTGTTCCACAATGGGAGACAGTATCGTATGTAAGAATGGGGATTTTGGACTCAGACTAACAAGCTTGTGATCTCAGCCCGCATACCTGCTGTAGAAATTTGAGCAAATCCCTGTATCACTTGAAGTCTCAATTTCCTCTCTTATAAAGCAGGAGAATAATAATATCAACTTTCAAAGTGCTACCCTAAAACAGTGTACCACCATCTCATGGAAATCCATGCTTTTGTGCCCCCTACTCTACCTTATTTTCCTTTTTGCAGCCCTCTTTCCTAGGCTCTACTGAATAGCCAGGTGACCTTTTGAAATGGTAAATAATGTTACTCATCTACACAGAACTTTCTAATGATGTCCCATTTATTCAGAATAAACTAAATCCCTATCCAGGTCTGAAAGGCTACAGATGATGTGCCTCTGTCCCTCTCTGACCCTGTTCTGTTTTCTGATATGTGATACTTATTTTCCCAGATGGCTTTGTGCCTGAATCTCTCTTTTCTCTTTGTTCTGTCCTGGCTCCTTATTACTTTCAGACTTGAGCTCAGCCACCACCACATCTTTCTCAAACCACCCATCTAAAGAGTACCCTCACATTTACTGTCTGGCACATGACCTTGTTTAGTTTTTCCCAGAGCATAGATCACTAATTTAAATTATTTGGCTCACTCATTTGTCTGTTTATTTTCTGTCTCTCCCAAATGGAAGGTTAGCAAAGTCCCTCTCTGCTTTGTTTAGTCCTCTTCCCTGGATACTTAGAGGAGTACCTGGAACATACTAGGCTCTTGCTTACTAAATATTTGTTCAGTTAAGGAATAAGTGAATGAAGGAATTGACATCTCATAAATGTATATTACAAATTAATTGAAATAGTGCATAGAAAGCATTTATATCAGTGTTGGACATACAGCAGGTGCTCAAGAAATGCTAGTGACTGTTGTTATTATGAGCCATTAGTATTGTACAACCTACCCAGTTCCCACCTGTGGGCATTTTTCATCCATAGTTCTTTCCAGTCCTGACAAAATCCGTTCCCTGACTCTAGGGATTCACAAAGTGAAACCTAGTTTAAAGAGCCCTGGTCTGTGGGAATTAAGTAGCAGTTGTAGTCACCCATGCTTATTAAATCAGCCGTGTGGTAGGCAGTATATCTCTGAAAATAACTGCTTTTGGGAGTGAAACACTGATGTCAAGTAGGAAGAGATACAAGCTTTGGAGTAACTCAGACATAGGCTCTAATCCCTGCTCTTTTGCCACTGACATTTTCTATTTGTGTGGGCTCTGGAAATGTACTCAACTGCCTCAATCTTTACGATGGTCGCTCTTAAGCTCTCTTAAAGGGTCAAACTACGGGGTGCCTGGGCTGAGTATCTGACTTCGACTCAGGTCATAATCTGATGCAAGCCCTTCACTGGGCGCTGCGTCAACAGCTCAGAGCCTGGAGCCCGCTTCGCATTCTGTGTCCCTCTCTCTCTGCCGCTCCCTGACGCGTGTGTATGCTTGCATGTGCTCTCACTCGCACAAGAATAAGCATTTAAAAAATAAAGAGTTAAGTTAAAAGAGCTTTTACATATATAGTATCAGTGGCACACAGCAGAGTCTCAATATCCAGGACTATTAATAACATTGAATAATGATGGTCGTATGTTTAGCCAAACTTCTGAACTTCCAGGATATTGTGTCAACTACCTTTCTAACTGCAAACAACTTTGAGGTCCCTCTTCGTAGCGTAAGGGCTATGGAAAAGTAAAGTATAAAGTAAAGGTAGAAAGCTAATGTTCACTTTTGACAGTCTCACTCACTGTGAGGCTAAACCAGCTGGTAAAGAATGAGAGTTTCCTCTAGAATCGGAGTTGATGCAAACCAGCACAAAGGTCAAACAGATTTCTAAATCATAGAAGTACAGACATTGCCGTTTTCATTTTGGAGAACTGTGCACTGACTGTGTAGGGAAGACCATAATTGTAAAAGTGAATAAAATGAAATAATCACCTCTTTAGGTCTCCTTTGTGCACAATTTACTCCAGGCTTAGTTTTGATATGTGATGTAAAATGTGCTGAATGGGAATTAGAAGCTAGATCATGTTATACAGGGTGTGAACTGATTTTAAACAGTATTTTTGGCTGTGCTGATGATACCTGAGAATATTTTAAGAACAGATCTGTGTAGAGGGAGCTAAAGTGCTAAATTCAGACAAGTATTTGACACAATCGAGGATTAAAAAATACCAACCCTACTCTTGAGGAGGAAAGTTTGGAACTTTAAAACACACTTTTAAGGACCATAAGGAATATTTAGAGTCAGTCTACACAATGGGAAGAATGGTCATCCATACCATATTTATGGTGATTTACCATGGGTCAGGATACAATGAGTAGGATATGGAGAAAGCAGTCAGCTAGTGGTGACTGTGATAGGAAGAAGAGAGTTAAAAGTTAAACAGAAGTTTCATTTAAAAAAAAAGAGTAGAAAGCAGATGTTGTGTAAGTATCTATTATGATGATTCACAACATTCATTGAACAGATAGATATTTGAGTGCTTTCTTTACTCAGGCTACAGTGGTGAGCCATACATCCCATCTGGGAACAGATGGATTAGCAATTAATTATGTCACGGCAATTGTGTTAAGTAAGTTCCATGACATGAGAGAGAAGTACAGTGCTAGTCACACAGTATTCAACTGCTTACCTCTCCTGTTATAAGGACAATAGAGGCATCCAAAGCAAGAGCATTAGTTCTTTAGGCCAAGGAAAAGAAGAATGATGAACTGGCTCAGACAGGAAAGACTTACCCCCTACACACTTGCTCCAGCCCTCCTATTTTGCATAAGAAAGAAAGACTCTGCCCCAAGGCAGAGTTTTTTCTCTTGATGCCAAAAATTGATAAGCTTTTTTTCTTCTTTTCTCATAGAAATTCATGGTTAACACAATTAGGCACATTTATATTTTTAAAAAAGATTTTTAAAAGATACTCAGTATCACCTACGTATCTAAGTATTCAGCTATTCAATTTTAAATTTATCCTTTTTTTCCCCCAATTGAATCTTTTCTTAGATAGGCAATTAAGGAATAGTTCAGAAGTGGCATTTGAAATCCACTGTACTTTTTTCAAAATGGAATTCATCATTCTTTCAGCTAATGTGTGTAAGACATTTCAGTTTTAGAAAATGGCCTTGCTGGTTATACATGACACCAAGAGCAGACCAAAGCTGAAATCTTGAAAGGTAGTACACCATGTTATCAAATGCATTTTTCCCTTCTGGGTAGTATTACTTACATTGTGCAAATGTGTTATGCAAAATAATCTTAAAACTGATTCTGCATCTTCGCCTCAGGTTCATACAATATTCATTGAAAGCTTTACAAGAAAAGAAATTAATTTAGTATAAAAATCAAGCATTTTAAAATGCCCGTGTATATCAATGCAACACCATTCCAAATGGAAGCTCAGAAAAAGGAAGAAGCAGCTCAAATCAGAATTTCATACATCTTATTTAATTACCTGTGTCTCTATGTCTATATTTATGTGTCTAGCACAGTAAAACTACATGAAAATCCAATGTGAGTAATCTTGACTCTGCCTAGTTTCTGAACCTTGGACAAGTCACTGTATCATCCAAGTTCATTTCCCTCTGTCATTTAAATGGTGCTAATGCTGATGCCAGCTATTTCATTCATTTGTTTTAAATATGAAATCAAGTTGTATTGAAAATTAAACCTGTTTTACAAACTGAGAAAGTGCTATGTAAATCTAACTCACCTAAATTATTATGAGTCAACTTCTCTGATGTGAGGATAAGGGGTGTGGAGACTCTGATAAACATTTATGTTTACACAAGAGCAAATCATGGAGAATTTTGGCCTCTTCATACACATAGAGCAGACAATTTCTGTCATTTGGCTAGGCCAGAGAAATGAGTTAATATTTTTATTTGAATACAATAATGTATACTTTCTAAAGTTTTAGTAATTTTAGTTTTTCTTCTATAATTTATTAGACAGATATATAGTAGGTGCCTGAATCTTCCATAATTTTAATATTTAAGGGTTGTAAGCTTAACATTTCCAATGTTGCAATTATATGGGTTGAAAAGGATTACATGATTGTGAATCATCTTATGTAAGCAAATTTTAGATGAATTTTCATTGTGTATTTTATCTTATAATCCTGAGATACAAAATTACATCAGATGCCTTTTTTAGAAAGAGATTTTTTTTATTATTAATCCCTCATGCAAATCATAAAATAATCTTTTTTTTTTTTTTTTCATTTTCAACTAAAGCTGCTTTGCTCATTGACTTTTGTGCTTTACAAGTTAGGTTCTACCCAATTTATTTTTGTCAGTTAGGGAATTCACATTCTTTGTCCAGGATATCATTGAGCCATCATTCCGCTGGGAAGTCTTGTAGGTTCTGTCAATCTTTTCTCTAGTGACCTGATTACATGCTAATGGATTTTTTTGCCCTTTGACAATTTAGGTACATTTTGGTCTGAAAGGAAATTTGGCACTAAATAAGTAAATATTACTAGTAAACCACCATTAATTTCCCCATGAAACTGTTTTGTGGCAGCCAATAACTTTGCTAACATAAGCGTTCCATAATAGGGGTCTTGTTTCTCACATGTATTTTAATAGAAGATTAAAGTAGATGTAATTTCCACAATGGAAATGGAGGAAACTTTCCTGGGGAAAATGAAATATTTTGGATTTTTCATAAGACTGCCAGAATCGAAGTTTAAAAATTCTTCATCCATATAATTTGCTGTCTTGAAGACCACACTTTTGCATTTGTTTATTTGTGTCATTAATTGATACTTTTATGCACATGATTCAACAGTTGTACCATTCACTGGCAAAAGGAAATGCAGTAATCCTTATGCCCCAGGTAGCAAAGTACCTAATTGAAATGCACTACAAGAAAAAGTCAAGTTTATTACCCTTGGTACAACTTGCAGTGTGACATTTTGCTTTATAGCATTTGGAATCTTTCACCTCCCAAGAACAATGAACTTCAAAAACAATACAAGTGGGAAAATTGTGTTAAAATGTAATTTTAAAAACGATTCTTTGAAAATACTGTTAAATGAGAAAGTTTGGTGAAAAGATGAAACTAATATTTCATTCATCTTCTATTGATTCATATTTAAACCCAATGTAAAGTTCAGATGTTTAGGGGAAAGAGAAAAAAAAAAGTGATTGAATAAAATAAGTCAGGATGATTCCTCAAAGGTCACTCCAATATTGTCATGTAAGAGTCTTTGGTATATTGCTTATAGTTTTTGTTGTTGTTGTTTCTTTTGGTAAAACACCTTTTCAAAGAAAATGACAAGATTATTAAATCTGTAAGTTCTTCAAGGGATTCCATTTCATTTAGTATGGGATAATTTACCTATATGCAACACAAAAAATAAATAAATTTTATCATAAATGAGGAGTAGCCTAATTAAGCATAAGATCAGGAGTGATCCTAAGTGTTAACGTGTAGGTTGCAGATGGGGCTTTCATAATATAGTGATCATAACAGGTAATAGTTCTTAACTTTCCAGTCACTAAGGACTTTACATATATTAAGTCATTTCATCCTCACATCAATATTAGGAGACAAATATATCTATCATCTTCATTTTATATGTAAAGAAATTGAGATTTGCACTGTGACTATGATCTACATTTTAGTACAGGCATCTTCCCATTAGAGTCCATCACTTTGAACCCCAAAGAAGCTTATAACAAACCACCTTAAACAAATATATAATCTAAGTAAAAGCAGCCTGATCTCTCTGCATGCATTATTCTCAAATTCACATACTCTTTGTGGCTCCCATCTACCCACTCCTCCAACTTAAAATCGACTTCTTTTTCCTCCATTCCCATATTCAAAGAATGGATCCAACACTGAATAAGAATTGGTCTAATGCCTTCTCATTACCAAGGCAACATACAACTTCATGTCTTCCACAGGGTCAGCTTCTATAAGTCTTTTTTTTTTTTTTTAATAACCAGTAGGAACTTTAGTCTTTTGTTTTTTCTTTCTTCTACTGAGAACAAAAGAGAGAGAAATCAAAATTCTGAACCTCACCTCTTAACACCATAAAAAAGATTGACCGGAATTGTGGCATTCTGTCAGAGTTCTAAGGAGCACAGGGAGTAAGAGAGTGTTACCCCACCACTCTAAACCCCTGACAATTTTTTATAAATTGATTATTTAAAAACAAAACAAAACAAACAAATGTTCAGGGAATCTGTCAGATTACTTCAAACAACATTTATAGCTTCCTGCCTTCTCCCACTATTTTATTTTTGTATGTGAAATGGAAAAATAAACTAAATTCCAAAAATGCCTAAGGGCCAAAGATTCAAATGGAACTAATTCAGAGAGGCCACCTCCTCTTTCCCTGCTGTTTAAGGAAGTTGCTAATGGTGCTGTTACTTGGGAGGAAGAGCCACCTAAAAGTTTGATGATATGAAAGACCAAAGACATATTAATAAACCAAGAAATCAGGACTGAATAATCTCACCATTCTCATTGTCTACAATTTCAAAAATATAAACTATAAGTTATACAAAAGTCCATAAAGCTTATGAGTTATAGGGAAATGGTGTGAAAGTAGAATTTGAATTTGCTTATACCCAGGGGACAAAATTGCCTGGAACTATCCAATAATTAAAGGAATACTTCACTTCTATGAAGATTGGGAATATCAAGCTCTATATCTGTGAAGTAAATACTACTATTCATATCTCCATCCAGCATTTTAACTGTTCTTCCTACAAAACCCATCTGAGTATCTCCAAAATTCGTGGAATACATGGCTACCATTTCAGGGCCAAAAATATTCTCCCTGAGATATATGTCATGGAGAATGTTTTACTAAGTTAAAACTGACACACTTGAATCTGTGGGAATGTTAAAAGTGAGCATAAAAAACATCATCTGTAGGTTGCACTGCACTATAAGAACTTTGGTTGCCAATGTTCCTTTCTCAGGCAAGATGTACTGAAGTGGTCAACACGGAGGTCTTAGAAAGTTAGAAGGGCTATAGAATTTTTTAATGGGGACTATAAAAATCTACTTAAAGTCAGGCATACATTTCTAGAAAGAAATGGAAATTATGTGGCCCAACACAATCCTGTTGCTTAAAGCACCAGATGCCACGTTGAAAAGAGAATCAAAATCACCCACTAAATTTACCTATATACAACTTGGCCATCCATGTTCTGCCGCAAAGGATTCATTCTGTTTAAGAGTCCGCGTTCATAAAAGTGTGTGAAATGTGCATTAATTGTTATATACCAAAAACTTCCCAGGTACAGTATTAGACTATAAGGGCAGAATGTCATGGAAGATAGCCACAGGGGACAACAAAGACATACTTCAGATAGTAAGTGTTATGAGGAGAACTAACTAAGGCATATTCACTGGGAATCAACTTGAGGTAGAGTGATAACTAACTGAGAGGGGCCATTTGGGCTGAGACCTGGATGACAGGATGTGAGATCTGTAAAGACCTGAGGAAGAGCTTGTCAGGCAGTGATCTGAAGTAAAATACTTACACAGAAAGCTACTTCTGTTTAAAAACTAGAGATACAAACATCCCTCTCCTTGCTACTCCTATCGTTGACCAAAAAGCAAATGTGAGTGCATATTTGGGGGTAATGTGATAAGAAAGGACAGCTCCTGATTCAGCCTGGAAGGGGTTTGCTTTCTTTTTGCTTTGAAAACATGGGTTAACAATGATAATGCCCTCCTCAACTTTCTCTGGAGCGTTGCTAGGGTGACACTGTAATTCAAAGAACAGAATATCAATAAAGCCAGGATGTACAGGAATGTAAACAAGTTTAAAAAAAAATAGTCCAAGTGTTTGTTAAATAGACCACAACGGGGCAGGTCCATTATCGTTGCAGAAAACTCTGTACTTAGTGTGTCCAATTATCTAAATAGCTCAAAAACATGATCAATCCATCAGTAGTATTCAGCTTTCTAGCTCTGATATCTGGTTGTGAATTCTCTCTGTTTATTCATATTTCTGCCAAATGTCGATCCAGAAATGTATTAGCATCTGCCAGTGATGAATACACATAAGGCTGGGCTCCTCCTGCAGTTCTTAGGCTAGTGAACAAGGCCTAGACCAATCCATAGCTCATAGATGTTTCTTCACATCAGAGAACTGTGTTCTCTTCTTTAATAAAGTCAGCACAGTCAAGGACAACTCTAACCTTGAATCCTTGGCCTTTAGCAAAGCTCCTCTCTTTTTTTCCCTCACTCAGCCTACTCAGAGTTATGCATTTTAAAAGACCAGCTCTGGTTGCTTTCTCGTCCATTAGTTTTCTTAACAGGCAAATACTTGTGGGATCCCAAAGATATTAGCTCTGAAGACCTCTGGCTGCTGAGAGCATCCGCAAGTGCTTGGCTGGAAGACAACATGAAGGTGAGAGGTGAGGCCGGCAGCACCAATGCTTAGCCACTCGCGCTTCTGATTGTGAATGTGGACACCTGTGCTGGGAGTCTTGCTTTGCTCCTGTGACTTGCACTGTGGTATGTGGTATGCCTGTTAATTAGTCCCTTCTGTACATAAGTCATGGGATCTGATTGTTCTGGTGACAGTGCAACAAAAAGCAGGCAACTGCGGTAGAGACCACTGAGTTACAGAGGATGCTATGTGGATATACCAATGTCATTCATTTTCTTGAAGCCCTTTGTGTGGGGAGTATCAGCAAGTCTTCACATATCCCCTGGCCCATGACATTTTCTGTGCTTAAGTGAGCCACGCACCATCTCTGATCTAACTACCATTATTTTTGTGGTGCGTGTTCTGTGGTCCAGATTAAAATGTAGTAGAAGACGCGTACCTGGGTGGCTCAGTCAACTGACTTTGGCTCAGGTCATGATCTCATGATTTGTGAGTTCAAGCCCCACACTGGGCTCTGTGCTGACAGCTCAGAGCCTGCAGCCCACTTCGGATTCTGTGTCTCCCTCTCACACTCTCATTTAAAAAATGAAATGTAGTAGAAGAGAATTGAATTAGAAGTTCCATCAGGCTGTTTTTTGCCAGCCTGAGTTGGCAAAGAGACTTTCAAAGTAAGTGTCAGAATCAGTGCTTATAGAGACGCTGGGGGCTCTGACTAAATATTGAGGTCTCTAGTTTATGTGGAAAGGCTTGTCATGGTTATCATGGTCATGTAGAATATTTGAGAAAAGTGTATTCTTAGTGGCATTTCTTTGTCCATGGGTATGTGTGCCTGTGTGTGTGGGGAGAGAGGTCTTTGCACTTCAGCCATGTTGTTGCTATGTCTCTTGGACTAAACTACCTTCTCCCAGCTATTAACAGAGCATAAGAATCTGAGTCCTCATGATAATCCAATCACTCTGGTTACAGGTCAGTAGTGAATGCTCACTTAGCTTTCCTAAGCATTCTAAATCTTTATATATCTTTTTATTTTGCTCTTCCATCCACTGGTTACTCCTTTTCCACATAATGAAACTCTTCATCTTATCTTTTAAGGGTAGTTTAAATGTTAGGACTTATGAAAAGCCTTCCAGATACCCAAAGATGATGGCCTTTTACTCAGAGTCCCAACAGTTTCTATCTACCACCACCAAAGCACATAATGCTGAATTTCATAACTATTAGTTTACATATCTTTTTCATTTATAACCCTGAGCTCCAAAGTCAAGCTAGCAGGCAAGTTAGTGAAAGGATTAGGCAGCAACTTTGTAAAATTGAATTTTATTTTAAAAGCTAGTTTATAAAGAATTAGAAAATATTTTTGACTAAATTGTTCTCCATTAGACTTTTTATATCCTCACGTGCAGTCATTGTATCCTTTTCATCTAATGTCCTCAGAAACCTAGCTTCATATCTGAAACAGTACTTGGTAATTGTTTGGCCAATGAATGAATGAATGAGTGAGTGGATGTCACTTTCTAGCTGAAAACATTTCAGTGACACATTACTACCTGCTGGAAAATATTCAAATGCATTAGGCTCCTTATAGCCAGAGGTTAAAGAAACTAGGAATGTGGTAACCTGGAGTACATAATGCTTTCTTTGTATTTTCACATATTTGCAGAGCTCTGTCTTCTAAAAATGATAAAGTCTGCTCTTTGTCTAAGCCCCAGCAAAGGTGTGCCCTCTGTGTACTCTTACTGAATTCCTGGAGGCAGAAGTGTTCAGCAGCTTGAGGGTTTTTTCTTTCTCTCACTCCCTCCTCCCCATCTCTCCTCTCTCCCCTCTCTCTCTTTCCACATTGTTCCCTGGCTCTCTCACTGTCACTATGTGTGTCTCCATTGTCTTATCATTGTTTGTTTAGTATTTCTTAATTATCAGAATTTTTAGACTATATTGCAAGTATTTGTGAACATATTTACCTCCTCTGCTAAACTAGTGATTCTCAACCAGGATTCCCCCCACTCCTCCACCCACAGGAACATCTAACAATATCCAGGGGCATTTTTGTTTGTTACAACTGGGGAGAAGTTTGGAAAACTCTGCATTAGACTATGAGCCCTTTGAAGGCAGGGAATGTCTCCATTCACTGACAGTTTTTTGAACTACCATAGTTCAACCTAAGGTTTATCCTATCTACGTTCAAATAATGTTTGATAAATGAATAATTTAATGCGTAAATTACTGGTTGGTGGGTGGATGGATGTTTGGATGGGCAGGCAGATGGATGAATCAATCGATCAATCTGGAACCATTTTCCAGCCCTTTAAATTCTTGGCAGCATTTCCTTTCCAAGTCAGAATTGCTATTTATTATCTGAATTATAGAGTAATCAAGCCACCAACCAAGATGTTGACCTGACCAGCTCTCATTTTGAGCATGCACTTGACCACAGACCTTGAGACATTCATTCTCAGTAAATATCACTAGCCTTTTTCTGATTGTTTGGTAACCGGGTCATTTGTATGCTCTTTCTTTGTGCTGATCATGTGTTTACCCTATTTGATCATCTATATTACTGTTGTAATACTTCTTATAACTGCATTAGTTTTCGAGGCTGTTGAAGAATCTGATGTGACTGTCACCTAAAAAATCCTCCAGAGAGTCTCCTTTCTGGATTTTTCCTAGGCAGTAACATGTGCTCATGATCTCTGAGGGAGGAGATAAATACACTTTCTTTTGGTCAGTCTCATTGACTTATCTTTCAGTCATCTATCTTGTGTTTTTGTTGGTGATTATTTAAAATAATCAGGCATTTCTAGAGATGAGTCCCTTATTAGTCTGAGAAGGTCCTTCAAACAAACGCTATCCGCATTTTATGAAGTCTTCATACCACTTTTTCAAGTTGTATTATTTCTGCATTTGCTACAGCAAGTTCCCTAAGGATTTTAAGTAAGAGAGTGTGTGAGTTACATATGATTTCTCTGACAGGCTTCTGAAGTGGTTTCCATCTGTGCACATCTTCACTACATTACAAACTGGCTCTGGTCAATGAACACCATGACACTATACAATATGTGAGCTGCTACTCTGCCTTTTAGGTTGGTTACACTATGTAAAACAACAAAAAATATCTCTATTTACTTTTAAATTTTTTTTCTGTTTTTTATTTATTTTTGAGAGACAGCATGAGCAGGTGAGCGTCAGAGAGAGATGGAGACACAGAATCTGAAGCAGGTTCCAGGCCCTGAGCTATCAGCACAGAGCCCAACATGGGGCTCAAACCCACAAACCACAAGATCATGACCTGGGCCAAAGCCAGATGCTTAACCAACTGAGCCACCCAGGAGCCCCTCTATTTATTTTTAGATTTAAACTTTAAATAAGGAGTGCCTGGATGGCTCACTCTTTTGAGCATCTGACTTCAGCTTAGGTCATGATCTCACAGTTCATGGGTTCGAGCCCCACATTGGGCTCTGTGCAGACCACTACTCAGAGCCTGGAGCCTGCTTCAGATTCTCTGTCTCTTTCTCTTCTGCCCCTCCCCTGTTCACATTCTGTTTCTCTCTGTCTCTCAGAAAAAAATAAAATAAATGTAAAAAAATAAAGTAAAAATAAGCTTTAAATAAAAAAAATGTTTACATTCATGCACACACACACACACACACACACACATCTCCCCCAGAATTTGTGAATTCACCAGGAATAATGTAGATACTTTCAAATTTTTACTACTAAGTAAAAATGCTAGGGAAAATTCTCCTTCAAAGGATCCTATGTCTAGATTGAGAAAGCATAAATTAATTGCATTGACACTAAATATTTAGAAATAAGATGAAGGATAACATTGATGTTTAGGTATCTTGGAAAATTTACACTCCCCTTATCCAGCAACCTTTATCTTCTCCTCTTTTTATCTTGAGATATGCTATACATGAATTGTTGCATCAAAATACGTGTTTATTAATGACAGAGTAAAATAAAATGTATCTACACAAGACTAAGAAATAGGACATCATCAATTTTTAACGTTTATTTTTGTTTTTGAGAGAGAGAGAGAGAAAGAGAGACAGGCAGGCAGAGAATCCAAAGCCAGCTCTGCTCTGACAGCAGCAACCCAAATTGAGGACTAGAACTCACAAACTATGAGATTATGACCTGCATTGGATGCTCTATTAACAGACATGCAGGGCCTCCAGGACATTATCATTTTTAAGAGTTGTTTTCACTTCTTTATTCTTCTCTTTCTCTCTTGGTAACTGCTAGCCTGAGTTTTGTGATTATTCTTTGGTTTTATTTGTAATGGTTACCCCATGTATACTTCAATAAACCATATGTTAGTTTAACCTCCTTTTTAAAAATATGAAACCACACAGTATATTTTCTTCTGTCTTAATTTTTCTCCCAATGTGATATCTCTGAGACCTGTCATTGTTGAGGTGTGTAGCTGTAGGTCATTTTTCCCATTGTGCAACTACACCACAACTTATTTATTTATTTCACTCTCGATGAAGATTGAAGTTGTTTCTTTCTTTCTTTTTGCCTTTTACAAATAGTGCAGCTATCAATATTTTGGGAAAAAAAACCATCCTGGTATACATTTGCAAGTCTCTCTAGTACACACGTTTGCGAATAGCATTGCAGGGTTGTAGAGTATATACGTGTTTGTAAGTCACAATATGCTGGATATGTAATTAAATAACAACACCAGTTCTCAGTCACTTATAGTGATGGAGGTTTATTGCTGTTTCCTGTTACATGTGCATTATTTGTGGGCTGGGATCTGTTCCATGTTTTCTACAGTCCAGGACCAGTCTGAAAGAGAAACCCCAAATGATAACACTGCCATGACTTTGCAAGAGGGAAAAGAATGCAGGATACAACAACTTGCAGGTAAAAGCTTCTCCTTTTCGACAACACTGTACACAACACTTCCATTCATGTTTTATATACTAAAGGAAGTCACATGGCCAAGTCTGAATTCAGCAAGGTCAGATATAAAATGTCCAGAGGGGCACTGCAGAGAAATGCCCTGGGACTTTAGTGACAGTAATATAATCTACCAATTGAGTCTGTACTTAACTTAGTATTTTCCTAGTGATGTCAAGCTATATTCAGAGTACTTGCATGAAGTTTCACTTCCACCAAAAGAATCAGAATTCTCTTGTTCATATCTTCACAAATGTTCCATATTATCTGACTTTTAAATCTTTATCAGTCTTAATGGGGATGAGCGATGTTCCATTGTTTTTTTAATTTGCATTTCTCTGATTATTAATGAGGTTGAACTTTGTTTTAAATATTATAGGCCATTCAAAAAATTCTGTGGGGTTAATGATCATTTTGTCTACTTTTCTATTGGATTGGATCATTCTTTTTCTTACCTCACTCCTAGGAATTTCTTCTCTACTTGTTAATCCTTTCTCAGTTTTGTGCTACAAATGTCTTCTCCAAATTATAGCTGCAGCCTGTCTTATGATAAGAAAAGTTAAAGTTTGTCAATGATTTCAAAATAGGATTAGAGGTACTTCAAATTTGCAGAACGATATACAAAGATCCAATATATTCTTCATTTAGAATTCATTTTTCTAAAACATTTGATAGTAAGTTGGGACATGATACACCCTTGCCTTTTAGTACTTCAGTGTGTACAAAGAACAATCAGAGTACATTCATCAACATCAAGAAGTTAACATTGATCTAATGTCTCCTGTAGTCCAAAGATAACATTCAAAATTTGATATAATTAATAATGTTCTTTATAGACCCAGGATCCAGTCCAGGAGCACATTTGGTTCTATGTCTCTTTAGGCTTCTATAATCCAGAACAGGTCTAGTGTCTTTGTTACTTTTCATACCTTAAATTTTCTAAGGAATAAAGACAAGTTATTCTGTTGACTGTTCCTTAATGTGGAACATGATCTTTTCTTGTTGTTCAAGCTTTTTGCTTCAAATTCCACAGAAGTCATATTGTGCTGTTCTCTATGCATCATATCAGGAGGCACACTACACTGATTTGTCCCAATACTGGCGGCGTTAACTTTTATCATTTTGTTAGGACATTGAATGGCAGAAACCTGCCCTCTGAAATTAATTATTTAAGATGTTGTAATTAAATTGATGTCACTTATGAGTATATTATGAGGACATTATTTGAAATTACAGACAAGCCCTCCTCCTCATTCACCTATGAGATTTAGCATCCATTAATGATTCTTTTCTGACTTAATTATTGTACTGGTGCTTGCCAAATAGTGATTTTCTGAATCTATATAAATTTACTAGTTAGCATGTTAGTGCAAGGTACACCTTCTCCCTCCTTTCCATTTAATTAATGTGTTTATCTACTTATATCAGTATAGACTTAGCATTCCTATTTTACTCAAAAGTTTCCAATCCTTACTACCACTATGAATTTCCATGGGAAAATTATCCAAGATGTGGCTGATGGAAAGTCCTTCAAACTGGCTTTTGTGACCATTGATATGTCCTTGTCAGTCTTTGAGCACTTCCTTAGTTTCTGGCTCAGCTACCTGTTGTAGCCTCATATTATCTCTGTCAAGTCAGCCATTTCTTTATGGAGTCCAAGTTTTTTAGTGAAGAATGGTATTGAGAAACCAAGATCTGAGTATCCAGTGGGCTCACTGATACTAAGGGATCATTGCTTCTAGGTTCTTAGTAAACACAGATAGGCAAGATAAGTCTGTATGTATTGCACATGCATGCACACACACATTGTCTATGTATGTAGGTAGACAAGTTAAAAATCATGAGTTTACACTGATATTTTCTGATGTTAATTGAACACCACAGATTTTAGTCTTTCCTTTTCCATATTCCTTACTCCTTTCAACAGTGAGAAACCTGGCTCCCATTACCCTTAGTCTCTTTACTTATTAGATCAGTCGCCACCGTATATAGCCCAAAAGTGCATCATGACACATTGAGCATTCTCCTCCATTGGTCCCAACTCCTTTTAGGCATGCCAACCAAAAGTTACACAAAAAGAAGGGAGATCAATGAGAAGGGAAGACAGGGAGCACCTCAATGGCTCAGTCGTCTAAGTATCTGACTCAGGATTTGGGGTCAGGTCATGATCTTATGGTTTGTGAGATGAAGCTGTCAGAGCAGAGCCTGCTTGGGATAATCTCTCTCCTCTTCTCTTTTTGCCCCTCCTCTGCTGGCACTTGCTCACTCTCACCCACTTGTGCTCGCTCGCTCTCTCTCTCTCTCTCTCTCTCTCTCTCTCTCTCTCTCTCTTTCTCTCTCAAAATAAATAAATAAACTTAAAAAAAAGAAGGCAAAAAAAGAATACTCAGCTCTGGACATGAGCCCTGCCCATTTAAGGTGCTAACCCTAGGCGATATCCCTGACATTCACAGGTATTATTTAAAATTTCAGATCCCCACAATGGAGAAAGAGTGCATGAAGAAGTAGTACTTAATTTTAATGTAGATGAACTTATCAAACTTTTTTATATGGTTTCTGGTTTTTTTATAACTCATTCAGGAAATCTTCTGTACCCAAGAACACTAGGATATTCTCACATATTGTCTTCTAAATGTTATATATTTCTGCCTTCATATTTAGGTCTTTTAAAGTCCTTGGAATTGATTTTTTAACTGTGGTATAAATTTGGGTTCCAAATTATTTCTCTTTTCCATATGGATAACCAACTGTCTCAGCAACATTTATGGAAATGTCCATTCTTTCCCCACTAATCTGAAATACGATCTCTGTCATAGTCTTAGGTTCTATATACCATTTTATTAGTGTATTCAGTAATCACTGTACTAATACCAATACAATTTTATTACTAAAGCCCATACTGGCTGCCTAATTTGAAGGCCCAGAGTGAAATGAAAATGTAGAGACCTTATTCAAAAACTATTAAAAATTTCACAATGCGGATAGCAGAGCATTAAACCAAACACAGATCCTTCCAAGAATAGGTCACCCACCCATACTACCAGCCTTCACTGGAACTGAAAATGCCTTGTTGTGTCTGTTAGGTAATTGTGCTT
Source organism: Suricata suricatta (assembly GCF_006229205.1). Lineage (NCBI taxonomy): Eukaryota > Metazoa > Chordata > Mammalia > Carnivora > Herpestidae > Suricata > Suricata suricatta. The sequence goes on along the minus strand of NC_043705.1, from coordinate 93,306,753 downwards.
TCAGAGTGTCTCTCTTCTTTCAAATCAACCACCAATTAATTTTCTTTCTGTAGGAATTTGCTAAATATCAGATGTAAAGATTTCGTTCCTAAAATAAGTCCACCTCTTACATTGTGCTCTCCCAGACATCATTTTTTTCTTTCCAAAGGGCTCCCTCAATAATTTACCACAAACTGTAGCTCCTGGGTGGCTCAGTCTGTTAAGCATCTGACTCTTGATTTCACCTTGGGTCATGATCCCAGGGTTGTGGGATAGAGTCCCATGTTGGGGACCCTACTTGGATGGGGATTCTCTTTCTCTCCCTCTGCACCTTCCTCTGGCTCACATGTTTGTGCCCTCTCTCTCTCTCTCTCTCTCTCTCTCTCTTTCTTCTCTCAAAAACAGAACAAAACAAAACCAACAATGTACTACAAACTAAGTGGCTTAAAATAACAGAAATGTATTGTCTCAGTTCTGGAGGCTAGAAATTTAAAATCAAGATGTCAGCAGGTCCATGCTCTTTCTGAAATTTGCAGAAAAAAACGAATGTCCTTGAATTTCTGACCCTCCAGTGGTGGCCCTCCATTCTCGGTATTCCTCGGCCTGCAGATGCATCAGTCTACTCTCTGTCCCCATCTTTGCAAGATAATCCCTCTGTGTGTCTCCCTCCTGTCTTCATGTAGCTGTCTGCTTTTAGGAATACTAGTCAGATTAGGAGCTCATCCTACTCAAGTATGACCTCATCTTAACTAATTATATCTGCAAAGACAGTATTTCCAAAGAAAGTAACACTTTTTTAAAATGTTAATTTATTTTTGAGAGAGAGAGAGTGTGTGTAAGCAGAGAGGGGCGAGAGACAGGGGAACAGAGGATGCTGAGCAAGCTCTGTACTGACAACAGTGAGAACCTGATGCAGGGCTCGAACTCAAACCAAACAGTGAGATCATGACATGAGCAGTCATTGAATGCTCACCAACTGAGCCACCCAGGTGCCCCAAAGAAGGTCACATTTTGAAGTGCAGAGGGTTAGGATTTCAACATACCTCTTTTGCAGGAGAGATACAATTTAACACATATCAGATTCCATGAAGTTGAGACCTAAGTGATAACGGCTATGATTTCCATAGCTGTATGTTTTTTCTTCACCCTTATTTACTAGTTTTTAGTCATATTTTACATAGACCCAATTATTTACTTCCATTCTGTTAAATATATTTTGTGTATCTTTGTTAGAACTACCTTCAGTTTTGTGTGTGTGTGGGTTATTTATTTATTTATTTTTGTGAAATGGTACAAGCAGTGAGTGAGGTTTTAAATTTTTGCAGATAAATCTTGTGCTCTCATTTATTTGCCACGCAAACCTGCCAACCTATCTGTGTGTTTCTTTATGATGAAGGAGAATATGTTGTGGTTACTCTTTCATGGGAAGAGTCAGACAACCTGTATTTAGGCATGGGTTTCACCTGTTGAAAGTTATATAACCTTCTCAGTTCTCACATTTTCTAAGTTTAAAAAATGAGAATAAAAGCTGTAAGCACTTCAAGTACCTGCCACATGGTAGTTACCCAATGAATATTAGCTTTTATTAGATGTTGTTGTAACTTACAATGCTAAACAATATAGGCTATGGACACTTTATAAATTATCGACCATAATTGTGCTCCAAAGGGCTTAAAAGGGAATTCATTCATTTATTTATTCAACTAATATTCATTGAATGCCTAGTAAATGATAGCATTTTCCTAAGTAAACTCATGTGTTTTCTAATCCAAGAATAGTACCCAGCACATAGTAGATGGCCAATAAATCAATGTTGAATGAATGAAAACAAAGTTCCTCATATCACAGAACTTAGAATCTAATTGAAGGAAAGATGCATTGAATAAATACATAATGCAAAGTGCTGTTAAGTTCAATGAGGAAAAATAAAGCCAGATGAGATGAGAGTGATGGAGTAGGGGTAGAAAGCAGTTTTAGACAGTGAGGTCAGAGGATCCATTGCTGAAGAGGGATATTTTCCTTGGGTGCCAGCCAGACCAGGCAGCAGAAAGAGGATGCAACAGCTCTGAGGTGGGAATGTGCTGGGCAGTTTTGGGAAACAGCAAGAGGCCATTGAGTTTGTAAAATACAAAGTTCTTCCCACTCGAGTTGAGCTATCCACTAATGCCAGAGGCTATTATATAAAAATAAACCAAACACCATTCATTGTTTAAAAGCTCAAAGAAGAGAGTTTTTTGTGGTTGGAATGGTCATTGAAAATCTTGCAAAGGAGGAAGGATTTAAACCTGGGTGGAAGAGAGTCCCCTAGTGCATCTCCACGTGTGATCAGGAAAGAACAGAATCAGCATCTCCGGAGAGCTTGTTAGCAAAGCAGACTCTCATGCCCCACCCCAATCTATTTCCTGGGTGTGAGACCCAGGAATTGGTACTTCAGTAAACTGTCAGGATGATTCTTACGCATGCTGGAGTTGAAAAGCACTGCTCCATCCCTGCTTCTTACACTTCAAGGGACAGCCACACCACCTTGGGATCAGTTAAAAGGTAGATTCTCCTTCCGTTGGTCTGGGGTGGAGCCTGAGAGTCTACCTTTCTAACAAGTTCCCAGATGAAGCAGAATCTGTCGGTCAATAGACTATACACCAGGGCCTGATATTAGCCAACTTTTTCTGTAAAGGACCAGAGAGTAAATATTGTAGACTTTGCCAGCCATTCAGTCTCTGTCGAAACATGAAAGGAGACGTAGACAATACATAAATGGATGGGCACATTCTCGTAAAACTTTATTTATGGTCACTAAAATTAGAATTTCATAAAACTATTATGGATCTCAAAATAATTTTCTTCATTTGGTTTCTTCCAACCATTTAAATTTGTGAAAACCACTCTTTGCTCGCCGGCCATGCTTTGCCTGGACCTAGAACAATGTTGTATAAGGTACGGCAGTTCCATCTTCTTGTCCCCTATTTGTATAAAAAGTGCCTAGCATTTGTACAGGAGAAAGTTAAACAAGATAAATTTTTCCCAACAAGAAAAAATGACTTCAGGAAAAATATGTTCTCATTGTTAATGGCATGCAAAGAATCATTACACGTTAATTATTTACTAAACTACAATACACATTTTATACAGCCATGTAAAATACATGGTCAGAGAAACTAGGGGAGGGTTAACCTGGATATGGCAAAAGATAAAAATGATAGTTGCTTTTAACTATGAAAGCTTGATGTGTTATGGAAGGAGGCTGTATGGTCTGCTTTGCTGCAGTCGGTAAAACTAGCATCCGTGGGTTTTACACCCAGGGAGGCAGATTCCAATTCAAACTGAGGGAGCACTTAAACAGAATCATGGAACCACACAACTGGTTTTCCCAGGGGGGTGTTTTCCCAGTTTCCAGAACTAGATGAGAGAGACTGAGCAGCATGATGGCAGAGGAAATTCTGCATTGGATCTAGGCAGAATCCATGACTATTTTTCTCAACTATATTCAGTTTTACATTCTCTACAGTTGTCTCTGTGTTAATTATGTCCACTCTGAAAAACTGTATAAAATGACTAACTAACCTCTTTACCTCCAGCCTTACCAACTTCATCCAATTCACCAGTGAAGTGTCAGATACCCTCTGAAATCTCAGCTCTGATTGTTCTTTTCTTGCTCAAACCTTCAGTGATTTAACCCTCCAAGTTCATTATTCAGTAGTTTCCTTATTCTGATATTCAGTCGCCTTCATAGCCTTCACAAGCTTTGTATTCCCCAGTTCTTGCTCATCTATTTGCAAAGAGCCACTTGTTAGTCACAGAACTCCCTTATACACCCCCACCGATATTTCCTTGTGCAGGCTGTTCCCGCGAGCTGCTGTGCCCTTTCATCCACTTCCACTATTTTTTGTTTGTCTAAATCCCACTCATCTTTTAAAGCACATCTCAGTTATGACCTCCTCCATGCAGATGGGTATTGTTCAGACACACATGTGCACACATGCACATACACAAGCACACACACACATTCATATCTCCATAGCATTTTGAATTATCTTCACAGTGTTTAGCAGCCACTAGCTGTCTGAGCTATTTCTTTGGTAACTTGTCATGATATGGGTCCTGTCCATTTCAACAGTTTCATACCTCCAACTTCCCCTTTCCTATTATGCTTTTCCATTCTGGCCTCTTTTGGCTTCTCATATGCTCTCAGCTCATTTCTGACCCAGAACCTCTGTGCCTCTAATGCTCTTCCTCCGTGTAGACCTCAGCATAGCCGATTCTTTTCATCACTCAGATCTTAGTTCAAATTGTTATCTCTTCTGACGATGCCATTTGCTCTTTATCCTATTATGTTTTTAAGAGTATGTATTATTCTCTGACATCTACTTGTTTACTTGTTTGTGATCAGCTTTCCTACAACATTACTAGAAAGTGAGGCCCATAAAAGCATATTCATTTTCTAAGGTGTAACTACAGAAAAGTACTAGGAACATGTAGACTTTGAATGAATGAATGGTTAAATAAGTTAACTATTAAATTATATTGGCTTTAAGAGCAGAGATATATTCCCTGTGCATCTATGCCTTCTCACTCAGTCAGCATTACTTGAAAATGAGCCAGGATATCTAGTGAAATGTCATGAATAAACCCTGTTACATGGAATGTTGCCATAAGAGTTCATTACTTATCAAAGCCATGAACATCTATGATAGAAAGCCAAAGAACAATTTAGATGAGAAATACTGAATAATAAGTAGTAAAAGCTTGTGAGAAAAGCAAGATGCAGAGCAGGCTGTAGAATATTATGTCTTCTTTTTTGGAGTAAATGATGACTGAAAATTTAGCCATATAGAAAAATATGGAAAGATGGGTGTCAGGTTACATTGACAAGGACAGTGGCTAGGACATCATGTGGGAAAAACAAGAAAGATAGACAAAACAGAAAAGACTCAAGAAAGCAAAAGCACCATTGAACAGCACTCACAGCAAAAGAAGTTTTGGTGTTTTTTTCCCCCTATAATGCATGGGTAAGGGTTAGGGAATATGAGGGCTGGAAGGCTAATGTAAATCTATCTTCAGGAGTATAGGTCAAGCAGAGAGACTGTGGGAATAAGCTTTCATTTTTCCAGTACTCATCTGATTTGATGTTTCCTCAATAATATATCAGTGACACTTGGGCGGAAATCACACTGCTGGACATCTGCTTCTGCTGAGCTTAAATGCCTTGGCAAGGAGAATAGTCCTCTTTTGGTGTGTGTCTTCTGAAAAGTTACGATGAAAGTCATAGCAAGAGAATAAATAAGGGAGGCTAGTAGGCCACAGTTTCAAGAGTCACTTTCCTGATTACTGCAGCATTTTTAAGTACAGGGAAGAAGTTTTAAAAAATGGTGTATGGGTGGGGGGGAATACTGTATTTAGCAAAAAAAACCAAAAAACCAACTATATTTAAAATATAATAGAGACTCCTCCTTGTAGATCTCCATTACGAGTCATGTGAGGCCATGTGCCACTGCCAGAATCCTGAGGGCTCTCAAACTTGAGAGGCAAATGAAATGTCCACATCAATTCCTGAGGCATACACACCAAGCACTCTCAGCAAATGCCCAGTGGATGGCACATGCCTGGAAAACAGGGAGCCATCCACATTATCTCTAATTGCATACCATGTGCTTTGAAAACCACCCACAAAAATATCACACTAGAATTACAAAGGAACCGTCATCATTATCCTTATTATCTTCCTCTTATGGAATTAAAGAAATAACACTGTGCACAATAATTTACCATTTTTCTCAGCTTTATATAAACACATCAAAGACAAGCTTTGTTGAATCAAGGCAAGTCCAAGAAGCAGGCAATGTAGGTCCATTTTCAGGTGCTTGCATTTTAACTTTGCTTTAATATAGTTATGAGTGGAGGCTCTGGACTTGCAGAGTGTGTTTGAAGCTGTGTGATCTTGAGCAGGTGTAGCAACTCTCTAAATTTCAGAAAACTCACTATAAAATATTCACAGGACCAGTAGGCAAATCAATGTATGGCTGTTGCGAATTGTATGAAGGAGAAGATACAAAGCCTTGGCCATATGCTAAGTACATAATAAGCAATAAGTGCCAGCTATTTGTAACTGTGTCCTTTTTAACAGAATAACACTCAAATACTTTGTTGGGTTGGCTTGGTAGTTAATGACTTTCAGAAGAAATGACATGTTGGTGCACGATAGTCTCATCTTATGCCAAAGGTATATTCTTAAAAGGTCTCATAATTCAAAACTGGTATAATTCAACATTAATTTTGCTCTAGTAACAAATAAAAAGTATTTGGAGTGAATTCTCAAGGTGCTTACATCTGTAATCACTTTGGCTGAGGATTGATTCTGTGGCCATATCAGTGGCATTTTTTCCACTTTATTTATCTTGTTATATAAGATGATTTTTGCAAGATTAGAGTTGTAGATAGATTAGAGTTGTTTTTCTTGGTCAGGATCATCTCCATTAATGCTTATGGCATCCTGTCCTAAATTTGCAGCGTTTATTGTGGTAGTTGTTTAGCCTTCATAGTTTTCATCACACCTAAATTATTTCCAAAGTTGCTACTTTTCAGCTGGAATACCATTATTCCTAGAAAATGAACATTCCCTTGATACTATTAAAGCAGATTTGAAGTTACAATGAGAGTGTATGCTAAAATAATGGACAAGAAGTTGCCAGATCCCTCAGAAGTTCTATGCTAAATAAGAGCTTGGTTCTCCTGATGTTGAAAAAGAATAGTGGGTATTTCCCTTTATCAGCCAAAGTGGAGCCAACTCAAGTCAATTGCATTAACATAATTTATAATCCACTTGACCTGAAATTTTAAAATGATGTAATGATTGACAACTTATTTAAAAAATGATGGATTAGAATATTAATTTATTGCAAAATTTATGTATATAATTTATTTAAAATAGGTATTTTGTTCAATATTTATAAAAGGTGATCAAACTCTAAAAGACGCAACAAGCTCAGTCAGTACCATGACTGTAGAAACCTGTTACATAATTGTAGGCTCACATTGTCTTGTTGATTGTAATTGGTTCTCATAAAGGCTCCAAACTCAGTAAATCCTTACCATAATGTTAATGTGCCAGTGCCTGCTAGGGCTTAATTATTTTATAATGTTCATAAATGTGTCTGTTGCCCTAGCTGTGTTCGGAATACAGGCCTCACTGCATGAAGTTTCCTATCCTGTGAATCTTCATGAGGTAAAGCAGTCAAAAAAGCTCTCAACCTATGCAGTGATATGTGTGTGACTCTGTGAACTTTCCTTGCGGGGACTGAGTTTTGTGGCTCTCCACACTCAAGTTCTATAGCTCTGAATGCATTGCTTGCTAGTGTTCTTTCCCTGCTCCTCAAATATTGACGAGAGATTCCTTTGGTACCATCCTGTTGCCTAAAACTCTTCAAACAGTGTAGGCTGCCTGTCTTCTAAGAGTCATTGGGTATAGTAATTTTGAAATGAGGTGGAATTTCATGTAATTATATAGCCATATTTTTAGTGAACTTGTAATATGTCATGAGAAGATGCTTATTTACCTAACAGTTGACCAAAAAAACCCCTAGAACCTTTCAAGATTGTTGGTTTCAAATTTCTGTCTTAAATTAGAGTGTCAAAGGCTTAAAATTGAGCAAATTGTAAATTTCGGAGAAGGGCAGGTTTCCCACTCTTGTGCTTCTTTCTATCTCATTCTCCCTGAGTCTTCTAAAAGTCGTCTCTCATGGCAACCTAGTGGGATGACAGAAAACTCCATGCTTTGATTCTCTCCCTCTTCACTCAACATGGATCATGCTACAGTGTTCTTTTATCTGAAACTTAGTATCTATTAGTTGACAATGGTGGGTAAAGCAATTATTCACATACACTAGCATTGCCCCAAATTTGTCCTCCACAACCCTAATTCTACAGGATAGTTTGCAGGAAAAAAAAGGAGTTTGGTGGTTCCATTAATGCAGAAATGTCTTATATTGCATCCTCTCTTGTGGAGATTAAAATTTGACATTCTCGTGTTAAAAGTTCCGAGTGCTATGGAAGCTGTCCAACTTCTCTCAAGCTAAATAGTTCCCAGAATTTCAACTTGCCACTATCTATACCTACCGCCTTTGGTTGCTGTTGTTTTTAATATCATACTTTTAGAGACACTGAGATAAACTAATCCTTGCTGAGGCTTTGGTTAGGAAGATGGTACTTGTACATAATGAGTAATTTATGATTACCTTTTGTCTCAATTTAGCAATTATCAGATAAACCCTTGAGTGTACTTGTATTCACACCTATATATTTATCTAAGACATGTGCCTCACATTCTTTACACACAAGGTTTTATCACTTTAATTGCCTGGTCAGTGTTGGAACATCATCTCAGGAGCCACTAACTTGCAAGTGTTTGTCTTTATTTCTCACCTTTCATATTATATTCTTGCTCTATTTTTTTTTTGTGATCTTAATTTTCTAAAGACTTCTTTGTGGTTTCATGGCTGGCTTCCAGCATTCTGGCAAATGTGTGTTTTAAAATTATTTTTTAAAGACCCACATGCAAAAAAATGTTCACATTGAGAGGAGCTGTCTCCAAACTTGGCATTGTTTTATTTTGCAAGAGCAAGTTTGAGTTGGATGAAGCAGCACTGTTTATTTCTCATGGGTCCATCCTTTGGCTCACTTTCTGGGAAAATCCTCATCTCTTCAGATCAAAAAAGAGCACTGACTCCCAAGGAATTAGACTATAATCCACATTTGCCCACAGTAACACAGAGTGACTTCAGAAATCTGGGCTTGTTCACATCTGGGTAATGATGGCAGAATGCCCCTAGTTAGAAGGGCTTTCAGAATATGCGTGGGGGATTTTGATTCCCTGTGCCTCATTTTTCATCTTTGCCTGACTTGATTTCTTGTTCTGTTTTGTGCTTCACTCCTGTAAAAATCCCCTTCCCCTTCTCAGCCTTTCCTGATTCTCTTTCACACACACACACACACACACGGGAGCGCACGCATGCACACAGGCATGAACATACACACACAAATATACACACACTCCGACACATCATAAAGAAAAAGTGAAAGGGGGAAAAAGTGAAAGGTCACCTTCACAACGGGTTTTCCAGGATTATTTAGATGTAATGAATAAAATTGCAAATTCTATTGAGGCTTTTAGAACTAATGAAAATTATCAATGTGTTACACAGCTGCATTTCAGTTTTGTTTGTCTGAGCCTGGAACAGAATAGATTTTATAAATAGAACTTAAATGTGACCACAGAGCATGCATACTAATCAGTTCATTTTAAGATATTGTTTTGCAATACTTTTAAGATGCACACATGCTGGGAAAAATTACTTGTCAGAGGAACAATGTGGAGCAATTTCTTACCAAAGTTACTAATGGAACCACTTTTTTTTCTTTTTCTTTTTCTTTTTCTTTTCTTTATTTTTTTTTTAACATGAAGCATCTATCCTTATCCATCTTTTCTTTTAGGTAAATGGCAAAACGCAAAAGCTTTAGAGAGAAGGAAGGCTTTGTTCAAGTCAATTTCTCTTGGAAATGTGACTTAGTTGTGGGAAAGTGTTCATTAATTTGGGAAAGTTAAGATAAAGGTAATCAAAAACTATTGCTTAGCACATGCTGTGTTATATAGTCTATTACACACTTTCTTGGCTCATGTAAACGTGGAGGGGCTTTTTTTCCTGGCCGGCTCTAAAGAGATTGGACGCATGTGGAAATGAGTGCTAAGTGGTCCCCCACTGGAGGTGTTCTCTATTAGCCCCTGATTTCCTCTAAGTGGGCAATCCTATCTGAATAGTTCTGATATCTGGATAACTTCTCTCTCCTTTGGTAGCACGCCCCCCTGCGGGAACGCATTTGTTTCACTTGTTTGAAGGTGGAAATCCCAGGGGTGAGTTTTGATGTGGGATGAAGCACTGCGCCCAGAGCTTCCTGGAAAGGTGAAATGCAGACGCTCTTTTAGAAGAGGAAAGGTGACTCAAAGGAAAGCTTCACTTCCCTGATCATTAGCAGAAATGAATGTGAAATTGTTAAAACTCAAATGTGTTTTAAAAGCCAGCTGTGGCCTCTGTAAAGGTGTGTCTCCTCCATTTCCCCACTGGGCCTGAGGGTGATTCTGAACTTCTGGGTACCAACAGAAGCAGTGAACCACAAAGAGTTTTGAGGTACCTGTCATACTGGTGGGGATGAGGTGGGGGACAGAAATGACCTGGATAATTAAAATCCACTGAAAGCTGCCATTTCATATTAGCCATTCCTCACTACCCAAACTCTCACTAAGCTGTAGATAAGGAGGAGAAAATAGACTTAGGAATAATACCAGTACCTTCCCAAATCAAACCAGCAAATATCCACTGCATACCCACCATGCCCAAAGTACTATATTTTTACCAAACTCTGCAGGACAAACCATTGCAGTGTCCCAGGAGTCAGCAACTATGGTCTGTGGGCCAAATCTAGCTTCTATCCTTTTTTTTCTTTGGTACGTCTTAGGAACTAAGAATGACTCTTACCTTTAAAAAACATTGTAGAAGATGTTGAAGATAAAGGAGGAAGGGGGGAAAGGGAGTGATAGAAACAATATATGGTCCCCAAGGCTTAAAATATTTACTGTCTCGCCCTTGGCGGAAAAAACAATGTGTTGCCCCTGCACTGTGCAGTATTCAGTAATCAAGAAGAGTCTGGGAAAATCACACAGTTCTGAATTATTAAATGCTGCCTGAAAAACTAAAAAAGTTTAAAAAATAGTGCAATACAAAGGACCAGCGGCCAGTGTTTTCTTTCTAGAGCTTGTAGAATCTTGCGGTTGAAAGGAATCTCAGGGGTCCTCCCATCAGAGATTTCCAAAATGCAGCCTGTATGAGATTGTGCAACAAATTACAGCAGGTAACTGGAAGAACAGGTTTAATACAAAAAGAACTGTTTTAGTATAACCAGCATATCAAACACATGATTTCCAGGTTTTATTGCTTGGAATGAAGCTAAAGTATTAAGTAAACAATTGTGCAAATGCTAGTAGTACGTTAGGAAGCCTTCAGGTGGTTTGTGAGTGGGTAGAGCCTACAAAGCACAGATTTTGGTTCAATCTGTTTCCTTTCTATTTTTCAATAGTGAGGGCTATATCTGTCTTAAAACAAAACCAAAAGAAACACACTTCATGTATAGCTTTATCATAAAGCAATGAATGCTCTCTATTTCAAAAATCAAATATGAAATATAAAACATATAGTTAAAATATATAGTACAGAAAATTAAAGTTTCCAATAATCCCCTTGCAAAAATTACCCACTGTTAATAATTTGCTTTATATCTCTCCAGATCAAATTTTCTAGGCACACAATAACATACTTAATATCTATTATATCTAGGCATGATATTTTTTTTTGGTTTCTGACATTTCTGATCTATAAATTATTATTATTATTGGCATTTGAATCATGTTTAGATTTTTAAGGGAAAATAAAAGGGGCTTTACTTAGACTATTGATTGCCATCCAAGTAGTTGCACATTGGGAAGCAGGGTGCAAATTGGCAAGGATTTTATCCATTAAATCCAGACACAGAAAAGGTTGGGAAACTAAATGAGTGTTTGTGAGAAGCTTATGCACTTCTTTTCTACATTCTTCATTTCTGCCTAGGCTGCAGGTTAACATGAAAGGTTAATATAATTGCTGACAGCTTGTGGGCCCCGGGTGACGATAAAATTTACCACCTCTTCCTAAGAGGAGTTCCTGCTTCTCTTTAAGCTCTCCTCACTTTGTATTCACACTAGCAATTCTCAAACTTTTTAGACCACAGTCCATTTTTAGACAAGGCACAGATCCTCAAGGGCCACCTTGCTCCACCCGCCCCTCCAAAGGTACTTCTGAATGGAAAATAAATTTGTTGATGAACAGCTAGTTCAAAAAGACAAAGTAAAAAATGCCAGCATGGTTTTGCCAGTGATAGAGAATTGGGTATCATTTATCTGATAAAGAAAAAGTGCAAGCGCTTATTTACAAGTGCAGTGTCTTAGGAGTTTAAGCTTACACAGCAATTATAAACCAATGCTCTGTAAATCTAAAATATGCACTCTTACAATATTTCACAAGCTACTCAAGTGTCCCAGAAGTGTCACAAGTACATGGATGGCACATCACTACTGTCACACGACTCCATTAGCAATAGAAATAGGAGTGGTTCATCTTTGGATGTGTACTTTGGGCCAAGTCTGATTATTAAAGAGGCACATTACACTTGTAACCTGTAGACTTTAGGGTTCACAAATCAGCACACAACAAACTAAATTAACAATGATGAAACAGTAATTTATAATGTTTAAAAAAGAACAACAGCACATGAAAAGCACAATCAAATCAAGTGGGCTCTGATAATTCACTGCAGATAAGATGCCCTGCCTTAAAATTCCAACCATAAATGAGCCTTTTGACATACATAGCGTGTCCTTTGCAACACTGGTGAGGCCTCTGTGGCAGCCCAACTTAATATCAGAGTTTTCCATAGAATATATTAACCTACTAATTTTAGCCAAAAAAAGATCAGATTTTGTTAAGCCTTAAATTCACTGATTACACAAGTCAAAACTCACTTCCCCACCCTTTCCAATCTGTCCCTCTCCACCTGTGACTGGTATAAAATCCAGTCTCCTCAGAGGCTGAGAGCTCCTCACAAGAACCCAGACTTGGAAGGGGTTTCTGTTCTTAAGTCTTAAATGGTAACTTCTGAGATTACCAGCCCTAAATCACATGGATCCGGTAGAAAGTGGGAAACCTAGCTATTTACCCATGCCACATTTTGCCCCATGACTCTTGTTAGCAACCCAAGGTTCAGGGATTATTTTTCTGTGCATAGGCATTTACCCCACCTGAACACAGATCTGGCCTCTATAGAAATAGTTCAGAAGTTCCCCGGAGTCTGGCTGTTCTCTGTAAACCAAGAGTCCTCTTTCTTGAAAATAATCCAAATCTTTGCTTCCATTCAAAAGCCAGGGCTTCTAAAATAAAAGAAAAGTAAAAGAAAAAAAATATCTTATTTTCTCCTCTAGGAATAAGAGAGCCTGGACTTTCGAGGCTGCTCTCGGAAAATTGGAAGTGGATTTTATTCCCTTGTAGTGCACCTGTAACAAAGGAAAAATAACAATAGACACCATTACTTTCTCCGTTTGAATTCTTGCTATGTTACTAATTGCCCTCCATTTTATACAGAAGTTTGATCATTTTGTACAGAAGTTCAGAACGAATGAACTGCAGATAACATGGTGAATACTACGAACCTTAATGGTTCCAGAAGCTGGCTACTAGGTCTCCTTCCCTCTCACTGTTCTCTTCATCTGTTCAAGTCAAATTGTCATTCTTTGGATTAAAATCATACAATAGAGCATTCCCCTCTGCCAACATGATAAAGCATAGACACCTTCTTAGGATAAATGAGCCTAATGATTTGTGAACACACATATTTCTCCTGATTTACATTACTAGATGATACCTACAGGGCAGCTGTGTTTTAAAAAAGTGAATTGCAAATTTCTCAAATGCTCCAAGCTCCCTCAGCCAGCCTGAAATACTTTTTTCCTACCCTCCACCCACCAATCTCTAGCTTTGCCCAGCTGGCTAATTTCTCCTTTATTTTTACCTCAACTGCTTCTACCTTGTAGAGTACTATCCTGATCCCAGCTTGGCTGAGTTTGTTTCTTCTGTGTTCCCATGATATCCGAGGAATAGCTTACTTAGAGTACTTACCAGAGTGTGTTTTAATTTTGGGTTTTGTTATTTGCCTTCCTCACAAGACCCTGAGTTCTTACATGTAGCGACTATATCTTGTTCGTGACTGTACCTTCAAATTTAGCATAGCCCTGGCACCTAACAGATTAGCAATTATCATTGAGTTTAACAAATGATTCCGTTTAGCCTGGCAATTTAAAGAAATAGCAGTACTAAAAGTAGGAGATATGGCAATAAAAATCATACTAATATTTATTCAGTGTTACACATACTATCTCCGTTAAACCTTAACAACCACTTTTCTTTAAAAAGGTGTTGCTTAGAAGTGAAAAAATTAGCCAAGGTGACAAAGCAGTAAAAACAGGGCTGGGATTTTGAGCCAAGTTTATCTGACTCTTAAACTGTGCTTAACCTCTGTACTACCTTGGGCAAATGCTGAAGGTTATATTATCTTGTGCAAATCATTTTAATCATTAGTTTGGGGGTCTAACATCCTAAAACAAATCTGTGGTGCTCAGTAGTATAACCAAACAGGTAAGGAGCATGAACCCTTACCTAACTTCTTCCTAAGAATCCCTTTTGTGGGAAGTTCTTTGAGAACTGTATTCTCAGGTTTGGCCCTCAGCTCTGCAAACTCCATTAACACCATTTCACCCAAAAAGGATTCAAACCACATTACAGTTGTTTTAAAGTAGGTGATGCATTCAACTGGAAGATGTAATTTAAGAGGTGACTGGATATTGCAGGAAAGATGACCATTGATATGCTTATTGAAAATAGAAACTTTTCCAGTTTTATTCCAACTTCAAAGCCAGATGAAAACTTTAAATACATTATATTTGGGGCAGCACAGTCATTGTTTTAGACCATTCAAATCCTCACCTACCTACAGGTTGTTGAGAGCAGTGGTCTCACCCCTAAACTTTCAAATTTATGCAGAAAGTTCATAAATAGAACAGAAATTTTAGTAGCGTTCTGTTTTTCTCAGCATCTTTCCCAGTGACTATGGCCTAGTTGTGCGCATGATGCTAAAACTTTACTTCATGTGCTTTTAATCAGTTTTCTGTGAAGGAGGTTTCCATGGTAAAATCTAGTGTGGAAATGGGGAGTGTAAACAGTTAACTAGTTTTTTTTCTTGTGGGTTTGTTGTTGTTGTTGTTGTTTTGTTTTGTTTTTTATTGAAGAGCTTCTTCTCAGACCTTTCCTATGCTATGCATTGTGACATTCCTAAAAGATGATGTAATTTGGGAAAAGCAAATCTGATTACATGTCTTTTATTTTGGGTTTCACTAGTATTTACTAGAAGAGTATATGAATCATGGGATTAAATCTTTCAGGTGACAAAGTACTTCTATTCTTTGTCAGAACCCCTATAGTACATATTGATATGTCACATAAATATGGTTTTGAGGAGACACCAGTTGGATGAGCTTCTGACTCTTGATTCCACTTAGATAATGATGCCAGGGTTGTGGGATCAAGCCCCACATCCACACCCAGCATGAAGTCTGCTTAAGATTCTCCCTCTCCCTCTCCCTCTCCCTCTCTCTATACTTTTATCTCTCTCTTTGCCCCTCTTCTCTGCTGGCACATGCACTTGCTCTCTCTCCCTCTCTAGCAGAATAAACAAACAAGCAAGCAAGCAAGCAAATAAACAAACAGGGAAGGTTTTGACTTGCTCAAAGTGTAGTTCAGGCTAAACTTAAAAAAAATTTTATGTTTATTTTTGAGAGAGAAAGAGAGTGAGACAAAATGCAAGTAGAGGAGGGGCAGAGAAAGAGGGAGACATGGAATCGGAAGCAGGCTCCAGGCTCCGAGCTGTCAGCACAGAGCCCGACGAGGCACTCAAACTCACGAACCATAAGACATGGGCTGAGCTGAAGTTGGATGCTTCATGGATTGAGCCACACAGGTGCCCCTTAGGAGAAACTTTGTTAGAAGTGCCTTGATGGCCAGACTTCTCTATTTTCCCTTGCAGTTGGGGCGATTTTAACAGTCACATTTTGTATAATAGACACCATCCACATCTGTCAATATGTATTGCAGGGTTGAGAGAAAAGTAGGATCTCTCTGGATGTGGATAATCAGAGGAATTCATTTTGGAAGAATTCAGATGTGAGCTTGGGCTAAAAGTTATTTAGTTTAGGATTAGTAGTGAGAAAGAGGAGGAGAAGCCCTTGGAGGGGATATATTTTGAGCAAAGGTACCGAATCAAGCATTAGAGATGTCTAGGTAAAGAGAAAACTCTCTTTTGATATGACTCAGGTGCTCATTTGGGATTCAAAGACAAAGAAAGGTAGGAGGCTGGATTGGAGCTAAAAAAGTGAAGTCTTAATGTCAGAATATTTCTAAATATGTGATTGCTAGGTATGGCAGTGAAAAATATCCAGACATCTCACTAAGTTTTTAGTGCCTACACAAAACCGACTCCCAGATTTCACTGCTGTTATTGGAAGAGGAAACCAAAACAGACCACCAAAATTGATGTGAAATGACGGTCAATTTTTATATCCCTAAGTGTCACTCAGTTGTGGGTCTTTAGAACAGGAATCGAAAGACCTAGATATAGGACAAAAAGGAAGACACACAGCAAATAATATAAGATTTTGAATGTAGACTGATTTCATGAATGAGATCCTAGATCTTTCTTCGCCATTAATTATCTTCAGTTTTATGCCACCAATGCTGATTTCAACCATCTGAAGCCTGATTCAGAAGGGACTGCCTGTGATTCCAGTGGGCCTGGGTCCCTCAGCAGACATCCTCCAACCTGCTCACTCACTGCTTGACGAGCTTTTCCCAAAACTGAATGGTGCCGTGATTACAACTACATACTGGGTTTTGATTGCTTAGATTTGAATCCTAGTTTCTCTGATACAAGTTTCATCACCATGGGCAAGCTCTTTGATCTCTTTAAACTCAGCTCTTTCTGTTGGAAAATGGGCATGTTCATCACCCCCTACTTTCCCTCCCCCTCCCCCTTCAGTCCATGGTTCATTTTCAGTATTCAATAGTCTCATGATTTGTGTCCCTCTCTCTCCCCAGCTCTCTTTCCTCCTTCCTCTCCCTATGGTTTTCTGTTAGGTTTCTCCTGCTAGACCTATGAGTGCAAACATATGGTTTCTGTCCTTCTCTGCCTGGCTTACTTCACTCAGCATGACACCCTCAAGGTCCATCCATTTTCCTACAAATGGCCAGATTTCATTCTTTCTCATTGCCATGTAGTACTCCATTGTATATATATATATATATACCACATCTTCTTGATCCATTCATCAGGGGCGCACTTGTGGGGAGAAGCATTGGGTGTTACATGGAAACCAATTTGAAAATAAACTATTAAAAAATAAAATAAAATAAATAGAACAAAAAAAAACAACCACAAAGAAAATGGGCATGTTCCAGTTATTATTCTATAGGGTTGTGGGAGTATTAATCAAGCTATTAGCATAGCTCCTGGGATAGGGTAGGTGTTCAATAAATGTTAACTGTTACTTTGTTTTTGTTGTTACTGGGACGGCTTAAAAGAATTCTTGAATCTTGTTCCTGCCCTTAAAAATTTCAAAAGGTAGACTTTTACAGAAATATAAAAAATGAAATGAATGGAACTGTTTTATTACTGGAAAATTAGTATTTATTTTTTACATATTTTGCCATGATCATAAACCCTTAAAAAACAATCATAGCATCAGCACCTTTGAGTCTGGTAAAAAGTTGCCATTTCTTCTAAATCTCATGTTTCATCAATCCTGCTGGTAGCCAGCAAATGTTTAATATGTCCAAACAAAAATGCAATTCATAAATAGATTAATATTGTTTAGGATAATTTTCAGAATCTGAGCACAAAGTGACACTTGATACAGATTTTTACTTTTCAATATGTTTCCCTGTGTCTACATGACCACAGTAGTTATTAATCTCAATATTTCTAATGTTTTTCTTTTATTCTTGGCTTCTTCACTGATTTATAGTTCTTAGCAAGCAAAAATGATGAAGTAATAGTAGACATGAATTTTACTGTCTCTTCTCAGCTCACTATTTCCGGAAATAGATAATGGCATAATTACTTTCTGAGTTTTAAAAAATCCAGTTGGAATGCCTTCAGGTATATGTACACTTACTTGGTTTGGAACTTATCTTTATAGCGGAACTCATTTACTGTATTTTGTATAATGGCTCCAAATGAAATTGAATATCTAAAGAAAATTATTTTTAATACAGACTCATAACCTAGGTATGAAGACTCTTCCTTTCCTTTCCTTTCCCTTCCACTTTCCTTTCCTTTCCCTTCCACTTTCCTTTCCTTTCCTTTTCATTTCTTTTCTTTTTTAACCCATAGACAGTAAGGCAGTTTTTCTCATCAAATTTGTCACCATCACCCATCAGGAATATATTTTTTCTTGGTTTTCAGGTGGACTTCTATGAATTGAGGCAGGGCAGAGAAAGAGTACCTGTACTCATCATTCATTGGCTCAGTGAAAATTATTGAGTTTCTATTATGTACCAGGCACTGTTTTAGGCATTGAGGATACAGCAGTGAATATGAAACAGATAAAAATCCCCACACTCATGGAGCTCATAGTCTAGTGACATTACGTCACTATATTATCACCACATGATGGCTAAAGAAAGTTCACAGGGTCTCTGTCATACATAAGCTTAAAAAAACTAAAACCATGACGGATTTCAACTTGGCCAGATCTTTTCTGTCCACTCATTCCACAGTGTGCCAACTTATTTCTCATGTATATTAAGTCAGGAAGGGTGAAGAGTTTAAGAAACTAGGAGACCCTTGGATTGGAGACAAAGTTTATTATTCACAACAAAAGCAGCTTCAGGGTGCCATCATAGTACCAGTTCCCTGAGACCGAATCCCTCAGATAATGCACTGAGAACCGAATGGAACCTATACATGTAGTAGGGTACCTTAGAAGAGACTCTTATCTAATTAGGAGATCAGATTCTTATATAAGGATTGCTTGCAAATCTCCCTATTCTCCATCCAAATAGAGATTTTTATTATCATGGACTGTAAACAAATATCTTCAAGGGGAGACGTCTTAAGTCTCTGAATCTTTCAGAAAATCTATATACATGTGTTCCTTAGATGGTTTTGTTCTCTTTCTTTCCAGGGCTACCTGCTTGTACAAGCATTCCTAAAAAAAAAAATAAATATGTGCATATAAGAACTCCTGAGTATATAGAAATGCTACATATTCATAGAGAAATTATGTCCCATTGGTATTTAGGCTGTTGGGAAACATAGTCTAATTGCTCCAAGTAGACTACAAGCCTAATGGGAATAGGGATGTTGTTCTATATGATATACCTACAATAATATTGTGCATGCAGTAGGTGCTCAATAAATACTTGTTGCATATGATCAATTTTAAAGATAGTGCTGATGATAGTGGTCATGTTTTCTGCCCTTTCTCATTGTTCACAAGGAAATTCATCTTTTTGAGACTTAAGGCAAAAATATTCTGGAGAAATCACAGACAGAATAATGCAGAAGTCTACTAGCCATGTTTATTCAGAAAAAAACAGGATAAATTATGTTATCTCTACTTCAAGGAAATAGGGGTTCCCAAGTTTGCAAATATTTTTATTTCATTTGTTTGAATTTATTTTTTTTTACTGATTTATGGCTTTCTTTATATTCTATTAAGCACATAATAATGTTCAAATAAAATATAATATAATCAGAGTAATTAGAAAACATTAAATATTGCTCTCCCCCTAATTGGAAATTACATTGACATTTTCAAAGTTCTGACAATTTCTGCATAATCAATAAAATCAACAGTAACAGAAAAATTAAAACAAAGGACCTGTTTAACTTTTTTTAACCTACCTTTTCCAAATGTACCTATTTTAATCTGTTTAAAACTTGCTAATATCTCATAAATTGTGTGTACATTGGAAAGTGTTTTAATAAATAGAGCTATCCTTTAAGTTCTTAAAATAGGGCAAAGTATTTCACTGATTAGATTTTCAGTTTCACTTATCATTCTTGGTGCAAAAATCTTAAATTAAAAAATATTTATGTATTTTCAGAGAGAGAGAAAGAGAGAGGGAAAGAGAGAATCCCAAGCAGGCTCCTCACTATCCATGCAAAGCCTGTTGTGGGGCTCCATGTCATGAACCACAAGATCATGACCTGAACTGAAATCAAGAGTCAGATATTTAACCAACTGAGCCCCCTAGGCACCCCTAAAATTATGAACTTCCCATGGGCTTTCAAGCCAGGAAGTATTTTTCACTGAATTCTTGAACTTTATTTATTTATCATGTATAAGTAATGAAAAAAAGGCAAAAAGGACAGTAAGAGTGGCTTTCATCAAAACCATGGCTAATGATTGGGGTGCCTGGGTAGCTTGGTTGCTTAAGTGGCTGACTCTTGGTTTTGGCTCCCTCATGATCTCATGGTTCGTGAGTTTGAGCCCCACACTGGGGCTCTGTGCTGACAGTAGGGAGCCTGTTTGGGATTCTCTCTGTCCATTTCTCTCTGCCCTTCCCCTGCATGCTCTCTCTCTCTCTCTATTTCTCTCTCTCTCCCTCTCTCAAAATAAATAAATTTAAAAACTAAATAAAAAACCATGGCTACTGACATGGCCATGTACATGGTCTTAGAAGAAAATCAGAAAATTTTGTCAAGCTTTTAAGATATCACATCTCAGGCCAGTGATATCATTGTCACAGTCCTTCGTTTCCTTCTCCTAGTTCTTTTTCTTCATACTTGCAAGGATTCCAGGCAAACACATAGCATTTCCATTTGACAACAGCTGGTTACAGAAAGTCAGAGAAAACTTTTCTTATAAGTGTTGGCAGGAATTTCCATCAGATCTCATCAGCTCGAAGAAATGGTACTTATAGTTAAAGGATTATTAGCCAGGATGGGCCAGTTAGATCAGACTAATCACCACTATCCCCTGGAGCTAGGACTGCCTCCCTTGAAGACATGGTCACCCTGAGGATAAGGCAAAATAACAGTGTTCTATTACCAAGGAAGAACAAAGGCTATTGCTTGGGCTAATCCTGGTATGAGTTGTGTCTGAGGGAAGGCAACTGGGGTTGGGGTGTTAGAATTTTC
The DNA here is from genome assembly GCF_006229205.1 of Suricata suricatta. NCBI lineage: Eukaryota > Metazoa > Chordata > Mammalia > Carnivora > Herpestidae > Suricata > Suricata suricatta. Next base: position 93,285,951 of record NC_043705.1, on the reverse strand, counting down.
AATTTAGTTCATACAAAAATCTCAATACTCAAACATGGAAGTCCTAAGTGATAACTTAATATTTTCTGTAATGTTTACAAGGCAACTCAAGTAAATATTTTTATTGACATTTGAGAGGTGAGGAAGCTGAGGCAACATGCCCAACGCTTTGCTCAAAATCCCGCAACAAGCTGGTAGTACAGAATCACCAAAGTCTAGGTGGCCTAACTTCTGGAACCATCCCCTATCCCATGTTCCCAATGTTCATCTTTTCTGAGATTTTGAACTTTGGTTATATCTTTTGGATGAGAGGTATAGGGGTAGCAGTGGGGTGGGGAGGGTTGTGGTTTCTTTACATGGAAATGGCATTTATAAATAGCCACCTGCATTTGCTCATGAAATTACCCAATGGTTTCAGCCAAAGAGCACAAGTTTATGGCAGCCTGTGCTAGCAGGGTGAACACCTGGAACCATGCCAGCCCTTCCAGCTAGCAAGCCAGTGTGAAATAAAAGCAACTTCATGTTGACAGCTTTGACAGAAGGTGCCACATACAAATTATAGTTAGTTCAAAAATTAGCTGCCAGATTATTAATTTGAAAAGAATGTGCACGGTGTAGTTTAGCCCCTCTAGAGCCCTGGCTGAGCTTTCTCATCTGTTGCTGCTGATCTTCCTGCCTCCTTCAGCTCCTATCATAACACTGGAGTCTCTGAAAGTCCTTGCCAGGAGGGAGTCAGAAGGCAGAAAACAGACAGGCAGGCTTCTGCTCTTTTGAAGTTTCCAGTGGGTCTTTGCTATGTATGTGGCTTTCTGAACAGTTAACTCACTTATAGAATTCAGTCGATTCTAGACTCTGCATTGATCATCTGTAAAAAGAGAAAGTGAAAGATTGGAATAAATAGGAGAGGACTGATAATCTCTCAGAAACTTTACAAAATGATTTTTCTGATGTGAAAAATAATACATGATTATTAAATAAGGTAACATAAAAGTATAAATTCAAATGTAAAAATTACCTTACCCATAGTTCTGCCTTATTTAAAAATAACTCTTACCAACATTTTGTTGTGTATTCTTTGAGATTTTATTTCCTCTTCACATATTGACATTTTTATATGATTCACATATACTGGTTTATCTTTTGTATAGTCATTGGGTGTACTTTCCTGTCAATAAGCTAGATTAATTTTTATTTTTAAAGGCTGTATAATATTCCATTGCATGGCTATTTCATAACCTATTCACCCAACCTTTTACCAATCTATATTTGTGTGGCTTCCAATTATTCACCGGTGCAAATAAAACTGTAGTAAACACCCTTCTGGACACATTTTTACACTCTTGTCTGTGTAATTTTACAGGATAAATTCTTTGAAAAGGAATCACTGAGCCAAGGGCCCAAGATCCTTTTCAGCACTACTTACGATGCAGGGTCACCTAGGCAACCACCTCAAATCATGTCTTGTCTTCTAGTGAGAGCTCCCTCTCTATGTAATGGCCCCCAAATTAGCAAATTTCTAGAATTGCACTTCTGTTGGGGCTTTTCACTTCTGATCCAGCATGCAAGCATAAAATGAATCCTTTCTTGCTCATTTTTATGGGTGATAATGTGTTCCTCCCACCCAGCACTTCTTTTTATTTCACTATAGCTGTAACAAGCACTTATAAAAGCAGCAATCTAGGTTACCTGAAAACCTTTCCCTTGTTAACTTGGCTCAAAAAACTAAGACTAGAGATAGAATCAGAAGGCAGTAGCTCAGCCCTGGTTATATAAAGGTGCTCATGGGTATATCATTAACTTTCTCTCTTTGGTTTATCTGTTAAAAAAATAGCGGTACAATTCATTTGTCAGGTTTTAGTGGATGGGCTCACAGGCCTTGTTAGGGCAGACCCAGTCCGTCGCCCTCCCTTCACACAAGTGAAAGCAGTTTACTTTAGAAAAATGCTAAGTGAATGAGATACTTAATAATAATAAACAAGTATCTTAATACTCTGTGATTAGCACTCTGTCATGACTAATGTTTAGACCTCCCTGTTTCTGTCAAAAATCCATTTCATGAGACACAGAAATGGCCTAAATTATTTGATACACATTAGCTATGTAAAAGACCTTGTATAGCACTAGATATTTAAGTCTGTGACCCTTCTGAGCTGGAGCAGCAATTACGCAAGCTATCTGTTCCATTCAGACCCAAAAAAGAAAGTATTCAATGCCAGCAACCCAAAGCATAGTAGTTTCAAATTCAAGATACTCTCCTTTCAGTAGACTTATATAGTCTCCCTTACCACCCCGTACCCCAAAATTGCTCTTATTACTCTCCAACCATCTAGTATTTCTCAAAGACTTCTCATGACCATGTGCAGAACAATTGCCTACTTATTAAATTGCAGACTCCTGGGCCCTATCTTGCCCTAAAGAAAAAGGACTTGAAATATGCAATTTCAAATGAGAACCCGCCCCCCGCAGGTAATTTAGATGCACTCTAATGTTTGGAATCTCTACTACACTGAACCATGCATCGGAAAAAGTCACATGTATAGGAGGCACCTGGCAACTGGTTAAGATGTGGTTGAGAACTGAGCTGGACCCTGAAGTTCTGCACTTCAAGGTCTCAGATGTGCTGATGCTGCTGGTCTGTGGACCCCAGTTTGAGTAGTGAGGCCTTAACCATGAGACGCGTGAAGAACAAAGCTCTGTCATTTATTCTGAACCCCAGTGTGTGATTAAGCCTAATGGAGGTTTCTTTGACTAAACAAACAAATGGAAATCAAATCCGTGGACATGAGAATGCTGGAAATATTATCTACTCTATAACAAATAGTGTGATATTTATCTTTGTGTTCCTTGCAATATGTAGGACCTCAGGAGGGTTACTTGTCCTAATCAGGTGTACATGTCCCACACAAATGCCACATTCCAGAGGCAGCTATTGCAGGAACAGCAATCTTTATTGATGGACAACAGTGGGGTTTTGTTAAGTAACAAAAGAAATGTTAGCAAAAAGATGTCACTGGAAAGTCAAGACATGTGCAGTGATAAAATATTGTAAAGGTCATCTTTGCTTTTTCAGGAAATTAAGAACTGAAAGAAAATAGTAGACTGTATTCCCAGATTAGTAGCCTACTGATTAATTAGGTCTTCTTACTCCATGTTTTGCCAAATCCTACAGAAAGCCCCTGCCTTAATGATACATTTTATGCAAGGTACTCTCAGAGCATAAAAAAGGGTGGAGGTCTGGCATTTGGATATATGATTGTCCTCTGCCTGCATGCTAATAAATGCTTGTATTTGGGGCTAAATTTCCCTGACACTTGTTTTCACCGTAACCTGTTTGAGTGTGATTGAAGTACGTCTATAGCTCACATCTAACTCTAGCAATGGTGAATAACAAAATTGTCTCAGATTTGCAGGCAGGATATACCTGGGTTCAGATTCACTCCCATCTTTATATTTGATCTGTCCACAAATAGTTAAAATGGTTACAGTGACTCACAAAGAATTACATAACCAACACCAGCCATGTTAATTGGAATCTATATCCATGTGATGCTTTTGTTCTCTTTATTAGCCCTTGACACAGAAAGGTAAGTGATATGTAACAGACTAACAATTTACATTGAAGATGTCTCTTCCCAGTACATTTCAACTATGGACAGGGAGAAGCAGAAAAAGCCAAGAGCTGGCTCTGGTCCAATTACACTAGGTGTGTGTCCCCCTAGGGTTGAAGGTTTACCGTGAGACCAGCAACCATGATTCTCATCCAAGCTCCCAGAGGAGAAAGGAGTTAGCTTGATGGAAAGGAGTGAGCTTGGACCCAACTTATCCTACTATCTCCATTCAACTGAAAAAGAGTAAATTTCTCCTTTAATGAGAATTTTTATCTGGGGAAGTGCATATTGGGAATGTCTCAGGCTATAGTAGAAGTGTATTCTACGTAAATCAGCAATAGTAGTGATAATGATGATGATGGTAACTTAAATACAAAAATATAAGGTGAATACTATTAACATTTCATTAAAAAGTAGGTAGTGATATACATCTTTCTGATCAAATCCTTAGTGATAAATGAGGTAGTATTTGGGATAATATGTATGAAGGGATGAAAATGCAAAATAAAATTTCATTATGTTTTATGGAAAAAAGTTCTCATATTTCAGTAAAAGGAGGTTTTGGCTTGTGAGATGGTACAAGGTATTTTGAATGACTGTTGAGAATACAGAGGTCTAATTTAAGCAGAGCTTGAGCAAGAGATCCCACAGAGAATTTTTCCCTTTCTCTGGAGATTCATAAGATTTGTGGGCACACATAGAAAGACAGAACAGTGAGGAGATCAGGGAATTTTAAGGTTCACAGAGCAAAATGCATGAATGCTTTCCCAAAATTTACTCAATTACATATAGTTTAAGTGAGAAGTATAGTTTAAGTGAGAAGGGGGAGAAGAATGCGTTTTGATCATCAAAATGCAAGTTAAACTTTGGTCCTAGTCAAAATTGTAATACATGTTCTACGAAAAGGAATCTGGCTTGAAAACCCAGGAAGGAGATTCACTGCTGGTTACTTTTGCTTCTCCTGAAAGGCCTTTTCATTCCTCAAGTAAATCTTGGTCTGGTTCAATTTAGGCCATTCTTGCTGAGCTAACTAGCTTAAGGAAGTGAGTGGTGATACTGTACAGAAATAAGTATAGGATGACTTTAAGGACCCACGCTCAAATTCTATCACAGGGTCGGCAAATTTTCTGCAAATTATCAGATAGTACATAGTTTAGTCACTGGGGCCATCTGCTCTCTGTCACAAGTACTCAAATGCACCATGGTAGCACAAAAGCAACTCTAGACAATACGTGAACAAATGAATATCACTCTGTGCCAATAAAACTTTATTTACAGAAGCAGGTGGAAGGCTTAGTTTGCCACATCCTGCTGTATATCAGTGGAGTATATGTCTTTTCCTTGTTGTTTCATGTGAGTTAAAAGAAGCATCTTTTATAATAGACTTGTCTTTCATGATTCCTTATTAGAGGTTTAACAAACATTTCTTTAGCACAAAGTATGTGGACTACAATATATTAATACTAGGTATCAGGGAATCAGGGGGCAGTTTGGGAATGGGAAGAAAGGATAATGAACAGCATCAAGTTTCTTCACCCCAAAGTGCCTTAAAATATATCTAGGGAACATAAACATGAAAGTAAATAGAACATGTCAAGGAGCAGAATTAGGTTTAGTGTATAAGCAGCAAGGTACAGAAAAAGGCTATGTATTCTTGGTATATTCCATTGTCCTGGTGATATATGGATGGTAAGGAATTCTCCCAGAGCCCAGGAGATCTATAGTTGACTGGAGTGATAATGTATCCATCCATGAAATTGAACCCATTGTAATTAGTCATTATCTACATCATCCTCCTCTTTGGAAAGACACTATTACTAATGCTTTATTCTATCTGATATATCATGTTTGTTCTAAAATTTCAGTGTTCTGAAGAATCATCACCAAGCACTCTTGTTACAATGCAGATTCTGGTTTAGTAGAAGTGGTATGCTGGGTGAGAGTCTGCATTTCCAACACTCTCACTGGTGCCAGTTACCAGTACAAATTCCTGAGTGGCAAGGCCTGAAGGTACTTTAACAGCATCCACATTAGATGAGAAGCCCAACATTCTAGACAAAAATATTTTCTACTAGAGGAATTTCAAAATGTAAATGTTGAATAGATAAATGATCTTACTTCCTTAACAAATCTTGCCAACTTTTTTCCCCAAGAGTAAGGTGTAAATAAATACCCCCATTTGTTTGTTATGCATTTTTATAAAGTGAAAGCTACTATGATGATACAAGTATATTAACTGAGTTAGTTAACACTTTATGCTAAGCTTTAATATTACACTCTGGGTTGGAATAGTTTCTTATGTAAACATGAGAGAATGCAATAAAGGAGGGGGAGTTTGGTGGGTAGATAAAGGATCACAAACATTTAGGTCATAGAAGCTGCATAAGTCAGCTAAAGGCTGGATTGAAACTGTGGGAATAGCTATGGACACACAAAGGGATTCCAGACCCAGGGCCGAAAGAACAAGATGCGGGAAAAAGGTCCAGAGGAAATGGGTAGGGAAAGACACTAGAATTTCCTCTACTTCACACTGGAAGGATATCAGGGATGATCTACGTTTTGTTTCTCACCTTTCTGGTCCCATGTTCCTAAGACATACTTACCAGAGCTACTCTGAAACTGTGGGCACTACAGTATGCCTTCTGCCTCCTTCCCAGACCCAACCCTCAGGCTGGCACATCAGAATCTTAGGGAGGAAGCTGAGGATTCTGATATCTGACAGGTCCCATTGTTTTGAGGATTCATAAAGCTCACTTATTGTATAGATGGGAAACCCAAATTGTAGGGACAACTGACTTGCCAAAACAGCTAAGTAACTTTTCCATAGTTGGTCTTCAAAATGAGATCTCTTGACACTAAAGCTCCGATTACTCTACTATAATCTCTACTCTTCTGTTCATGAGAGCATTTTTTAAGAAACTCAGCGGTATTGTATGGGCCATTTACCAATTACTTATAAGCTCATCTTTTTCAATATTATGTAGTTAGGTATCACGATGTTTTGGAAAAGGGCTTACTTATCCTCATAACAGTACCTGAACTATTGATTATGTGATCTCAAGTAAAGCTTGATGAATTAATTGTTACTGCCTTAAGAGCAAGATCAATTTATTTAGAATGTTTGTTCGGCAAATGGGGTATGCATAATAACACAAACACAAGAATATCCTAGGAAATGCAATATATGTTAACACAGACCCTGTCCTTAAAAGGCTTGCATTTTTAGTGATGAGACATATTTATGAAAATCTTTTAAGAAATACTCAATGATGTGCCCAGAACAATTTTATAGGATTTCTAATAAAATACTATGAAAAACTTTGTGTGCACCCTATGAGAATAGTACATCACACTGAGTTTTAATTGTCTATTTGTATCTCTCACCATATTAAGAAAACACAAGAAAGCGAAGTTTAACCATTGCCTAAGATGATGACTATGCATATTAGTCATTGAACAATGTTTTTTTACATATGGTATATAATTGATATATATAGAATATACATTATCTAAGTATACATAATTAATTCATTTTATTTATATAGTATATTCTTTATATACAAGATCAGATTCATTAGGCCATTGTGTTCTTTTCTGTTTTGGAAAAATAATTTATCAGTATAGATATTTTGCTTCAACAACTTAACAATGCTTCTTAAACTTCCGTGTATACAATTATGCTATCAATATTGAAAAACTAATGTTGAATACCAAATATTTTGCATGTATACACTATACATCTATAAACACCAATTTATTCCTCCTACCAAGAAGACATACCCTATTATAGCAAGTGCTTTATATAAATTAGCTCATTTTTATACTCACAATGACCTTATGAGATAGGGAATGATTGGTAACCACCATTTTACAAATGGAAAAACTAAAGTGTATTAGCTGAGATCACCAAGTTATTGAGGGGTGAAAAGAGGTTAGAAGGGACAAATTCCAGAAGCTATTCCTTCAGCCACTAAGGTACGAAGCTGGGGTCAGCAAACCATGTGCCCCTCTCAGGCTAAATCCAGCAACTGCCTGTTTTGTAAATAAAGTTTTATTGAAACAGAGCCATGATCTGTTCCTTGTCTGTTCCTTTAAGTATTGTCTATGGCTGCTTGAGATCTAAAACAGCAGAATTGAATACTTGTGACAGAAACAAGATGCCCATCTTAACTTAAAATATTTACTATCTGATCCTTCACAGAAAAAAAATTGTCAGTCCTCTTTCTGTATATCAAATACACCATTCAACTTTAAGAGTTAAATGAATAATTGTGTCCTATAATTTTAAAATGTGTGTTAATACAATATATAAATTACATAGGTGAAAGTCCAACTTTTCTTCTTATATTTTCAGTTAATGTTTAGGTAAAATTCATCATAGTTTTTTTATATTTTCTGTCATTTTGATTAATGATTTATAAGCCAAAGTTAGAACTAACTTGCATTCACTCTTAACTAAACATTCTAAACATTTAGAATTTGGTTCAGTATGCATTGGAAATGTATGCATTGGAAATGTATGCCTATTAAGATTAACATTTTAACTTGTACTCTTTTTAAATAGGCTGAAAAATATTTATAGTTTAGAAATCTAATGAAAGTTTGGTGGTATTTTGGGATAATAACTTTAAAATATATATATTTTTAATCATATTTTCTTACCAGGCTCCATTTTAGAAGCTACAGAAAAACATACATTGTAAAATTGCTAATAAATTGTAGAAGGGTTGTACAGCATATTTTTCTTACTAATTTTAAGGAGGAGTTTTTCAACATTATTGTGAATCATAATTATGTCATTATATGTTATAAATATATTACATGTATTTACACTACATAATTAGACGTAATTCTAATTATGTAGATTCATGGTAATCAGCTAAAATTTGCTTTAAAAAACCAAGATAATTCCTCTAACAGATGCTACCTTAATAGAATATTAATTTTGAGAAAATCTCATGAAAATAGGAAAATTAATAAGTAATGATTAAACTTCTAACATGCACGCTGAATAAGATGCCATGTCACCACTCTCCTAAAGCTTTATTATAGAAAAAGAACTCTGAGATACTCTCAAAAATTTTGTAAATAATGTTTTGGAGAAATCCTTTCTTAACTTGAAAGAGAAAGCAATCCAATAATAAAACCTCAAAGTTTTAAAGATTTGTTTTGGTTATAACATAAATACTTGCTTTTCAAAGCTCCTTATATAAAACGTTTTTAAAGTAACAAAGAGGTAAATAAAAACACTATTTCCCACTGGAATCTTGCTCTGTAGATGTTAAATCTAGCATCATTGCTGTAAATTGCTAGTTGTAGTCTTTGATTGACATGTTTACCCAGATAATGTAACAGTTTTTGTGAAAGAAATCTACTTAGTGTCTGGATGACATGAAACATGTTTCTTGTGGAAGGAAAAGCCCCAAAGTGTTCTTTCAAATGGGAGCTTTTCTCTCCAAATCTTCTGAGCTGATAACGAATCATGTAATTTGTTTTACTCCCTCATTTACCCAACTAGTAGTTCAGTTACAGTGTGCATTTTAAACAGACTTTTAAAATCTCCTCAGTGGCTCTGTCCTTGATTTTATTTCTAGATCAATTGTCAACTTTGAGTTTCAGAGGACCCCATTCTGTACCACAAGATGTTTGACCAGGAACCCATGTGGTTGTCTTGAGTGAGGTTGGTTGTGTCTATGGGTTTTAACCCTGACTCTATTTTCTAGATACTTAAGCAACTTGTCAGCATGCTTCGAATGAAGGAAATTATTCATTATTTCTAATTTTTTTCTACTAAGTGTCAAGTATGTTTTTAACAATTTCTCTGTAAAGTATATTCTTTCTTTTGAAGCTGCTGCAGATGTCAAATTTACATGAGGACCATAAACGTTTTTCCAAATTTTCTTGAACTTGTGCAGGAAAATTTGATCTTTACGTGACCTTGAGCCTTAAGGGTGTTATATAGTAAGTGGTCAGGACACAACAAGGAAGAAGCAAAACAACCATTTCTCAGAAACCTGGTCAGAGTAGGGGCACCTGGGTGGCTCAGTCAGTTAGGCATCCTGCTTCGGCTCAGGTCATGATCTCATGGTTCATGGGTTCGAGCCTTGCGTCAGGCTCTGTGCTGACGGCTAGCTCAGAGCCTGGAGCCTGCTTCAGATTCTGTATCTCCCTCTCTCTCTGACCCTCCTCTGCTTGCACTCTCTCTCTCTGTCTCTCAAAAATAAATAAAAAACATAAAAAAAATTTTTTTAAGAAAACTGGTCAGAGTAGGCAGCAGACAGTTTGGTCCTGCCTGGTGGACTAACTGAGCCAACATACTTGTCTGTGCTGAGCCCCACTACAGCCAATGAACTCTACACCCAAGTCAATTGTCTGTAAGTCAATGACTTGTTGAAATGGGCCAATCCTAGTGAACTTTTTGGCCATTGCTTTTAGAAGTCCTTTCCAACCTCTGATTTGGGAGGCTACCATCCCAGGGGGCTTTTCCTGCCCTTTGATATCCATATGCAAGTCAATTCCCAAGGCTTTATTCTTCTCTCAATTAATATCCCTTTGATAGCCTGAAACCCCCAACCCGTACAACCTAATCTCTGTCTTGGCATAGGTTTTCCTAGCTTTGGGGACAGTAAACTCCTCAGGTTCACATTCTGTATATTTCAGTCATTATTTTACTTTTACCAGGGAAATTGAATTAATGCTAAACGAAGAAATCAAGTCCATGAAGTTCTATGCCAGTCTTATCTACAGGAGACTTTCAATAGTTAAGGATTTAATATGTGTAGTTTCAATTATTCACATGTCATTTGTAATTTTTGTGCCACAATACAAATTTGATCGTACCCTTCAAAGCTTGGTTACCTTAGAGTCATTCCATTCAGCAGGGAACCTGGAACCCTCATTTCAGAAAAGCTCATTAATTTGATTCTCATCATTTGTGCAGCAGCTAAGGAAAAGTGAGACCTTTAATTTTTTATGAACACTGGCTACTGGCCTAACAACTACTAGTCCTAAGCATGGAAATGGGGAGGTTTAGGAGAAGGGATGGTTCATAACTACAAAATTATTTTGTAAATTAGTATAATAGTTATTATGTATTCAGGATTGATCTAAAGAAGTTATTTATAACTATTTGGTTATAACTTCATTTTGGGGGGGATAATAAATACAATGCTATTTGAAGGGGAGCTTTCTAAACCATCATTGGCATGTCCTGTATATGACTGGCTACTTCTTACTTACATTTTATGAGCATTATCTATATAGCCATTGTTATCCCTAAAGAAGGACACCACCTGCCTTGTCCTCAGTCTCTTTTCAAAATATTTCTAAAGACTAGATCTGTACCACCTCCTAAATGTCAAGGGAATTGGCCTAATCTTTGTTCTTGGCAACTCAGAAAGTAAAAGAAGTACTAGAAAAACACTAGAAGAGAATTATATAGATTTTTAGAAGAAACTGTATGGTCCTAGGAAGTCAATACTTTGTGACTATTTTTTAAAACAGAGAATGACTTGTTTTATTTTCACTGAAAACTAGACCACTGAGGTCATTTATTTTGATGCAAAAGAGTATATGTTTTGTTTTAATTTTTGTTTTAATTCAGTAGCATGTTTATGGAGCCTAAAATAATGCCTTGAGAAGAGGAGATGCTTCAAGAATACTTAGAAGTGAAATTTATTTCATTCATTTTTTAAAATTTTATGTATTTGTGTATGCAACACAGAAAGCAGCATAGCACAGTCTTATTAGGTGCTTAAAATAAGCTGGAGAGCACGTCAGTTAAAATGACTTGGAAGGAATGGACCAACGTGTGAAATGTGTCCCATTACTCCCCTTCCTATGCCTCAGGCAGACATCACTAATACATCACAGCTCTCTTTTCTGAGCTTGGATGCAGAATCCTTCTCAATACAGGGCTCCCATCAGCCACTGCCAATCAGTTGATAACTATTTCCAAACTATTGCCACTGTTAAACTAGACTGTGTTTTCCTAAATCCTTAAACAGAAGGTAGCATCTTATAACACTTTCTTGCCTTTCAACCTACCGCTGTGATTAATATCTACTACCTGTTTCAGGCAGTCGATTAATTTCACGCAGTTAAAATTACTGACCTACATGCAGGTATTTTGTAGGTGCAATATGTTTGCCTTCTTGCAGTGAAATACAAATTTTCTAGAAAATTATTTGAAATGAGTCATTATCAGGAAAGCTAAAGCCTCTCTTTCTACTAATCTACCGGTTCTCAATCAGGAGCAGTTATAGCTACTAGGGGACATTTGGCAATGTCTAGAGATATTTTTGGTTGTTCCAAGTGGAGAGAAAGTAAAACTGGCATCTAGTTGGTGGTACCCATGAGTGCTGATAAACATCTGACAATATTCAAGACAGAAAACAATTATCTAGACCCAAATACCAATAATGTTGAAGTTGACAAACCCTGCACTAAGCTATGAAACACTGAGTTCTAACACTGATGTTGAAGGGGATAATTTTGTAACTAAAATCTTTAAGCTATTAATTTGATTGCTAATAAATACTACTTAAATACTCTTTATTTTTTATTTATTTTTGTATAGGTGGAAAAATAATGGAAGAGAGGAGGAGATTCTGATGTAAAGATAACTAGGAGACTCCACACTTCCTGATTTTATTGATTGATTTTTATTTGAGTATAATTAACATGTAGTGTTCTATTAGTTTCAGCTATAAAATATAATGATTCAGCAATTCTCTATAATTCTTTGTGCTCACCAAGATCAGTGTACTCTTGATCCTCTATCTATTCCCCTCATGTCCCCACTCAGCTCTCCTTTAGCACTCATCAGTTCTCTATATGTAAGAGTCTGGTTTTTTGTTTGCCTCTTTTTTTCTTTATTCATTTATTTTGTTTCTTAAATTGCATATATGAATGAATACTCTTTTTCAAAGAAAAGTGTAGTTATCCTCATATTTGCGATCTACCTTTGTGTCTGGTGTTACCAATTTATGAAAAGGACATTCCCCAAAGACAAACGTTCAGTAGGATACCATGGGTCCTGCCTATAGAATACAATTGAAACTCGGTATTGTAGTGCTTTCTCATCATCAGTGAATGAGCAAAGTGTGAGTTCTTCAGTGTTTCGCACTGTGTTGAATCTCACACTGAGAAACTGCTCTTGTAATACAAGATGGATTTCAAGGGTTCTCCATTTTTTTTAAGTGTTAAGTTTAGTCTAGCAAGATTTTTTTTCCCCTATGAAAACTCAGTGCTATTTCCTAAGCATGCTGGTTCTTTATTTATGAAATTTTCCCATTACCAGATGTGTTTAAGTTTCCCTAATGAAGTGATGGGAATGAGATTCCACCCCCAAACAACTTTACTTTCTGAGGATTAAATCCAGCCCCCCTTCCTTTGTAAACTAGAGATAGTGAATGTCTTTTAGACTAAAAGATTCTAAAGGCACAGTGGCTGAGAACATTTCATATTAACTCAAATATATAAGCCTTAATAAGCCAATTTCCCATTCAGTTTAATCTATTTTCAGCAGATCAAAATAATTAAAAATGCTAACAGTTATGGTAATTTTCAATACACTGTGAGAGAAGCAATTTAGATAGCACCTTCCCGACGAATCTATATTTGTATAAATGCTGATCAAGAATATTTGTTCAATTTTATACAAATCAAACATGAATAATTTCTTCCATATTACTCCTTCCATTGTTGTGTTTTCCCTCTATCTAGTTATCCATTTGCTGCTGGCATGCTGCTTTGGAAGATTTGATTAAAATCAATAAGTTATTGGGAAGATGGCAATTAGCAGTCTTCCACCTATAATAGCATTGTCTGTTAAGCTTCCTTTGTGTTAATCACAATATTTTAGCAAGACTCTCCTATCCAGCCATGCAATTTAATGAAATGGAAGGTTTAAAAAGCATCCTTAATTTGGGGACTGGAAATACGCTTCTCTGTTTTTCACTGTTTTGATAGGAATACCCAGCATTTCTGCAGTACATCACAATCTTTATCTCCTTTGAGAGTTTCCCAATTTTAAGATCTCAGAAATAACTGCGCAGAAGTCTATATTGCATAAACCTCAAGTCAGTTCAATGTAGCATAAAAAGATACCAGAAAATATCAACATATAGATTTGTTTAACTCTTTCAAAGTGACTTGATAGTTTGTTTATAATAGATAACTGGCATGGAGGAGTTCTTTACTTTCACAGTATGATATTGAGTGGTAAATGCCCGGACTAAAGGCTGAACCTTGACTAATGCTCTTTGACAGCAAGTAATGATTGTCAAAGTCATTAATTAGAATGAGGTCATGGTACCCCCTTTTTCTAAAAAAAATTTGTTAGCATTTGCTTCTTTGTTCTGAAGACTTCTTATTACTTTTTAGTCATTCTTTCTTTAGAGGGAACACACAGATACAACCAATGTGCTTTGTTTAACCATTTTGATTAGAAGGGCAACTTTTACCCAAAATTTTTACATAGTGGTAGTAGCTATGAAAACATAGCCATTTATGTAGTAGTAAGTGAATATGTTTATTTCAGACCTGTAACCAAGACCCTAATTCATAAATTTACTACTATTCTCTAGAGAATTAGTACCCCCCAAACACCCCATTAAATTGGAGACATTCAGATAAATAGTGGCCATTTGGAAACATTTTGATTTCATAGAACACTGCCTATTCAGCTTTTGCCTAATATTATAAGACTTGGTGTGTTTGTCAGCTAGTACCTCTAAAGATGCAAAGTCCCAAGCTAGGATATGCAAATTGTACTAAAGAAATATGGAAATTGGTTTTAGCCTCAAGGAATTTTGTTGTTGTTGTTTATAAAGTAAAATGAGTAAAGGAAGGGATAATGAAATTACATGGGTCATTCAATGCAACTCTTTTCTGGAGGAAAAGAAAAACTATAATATTAATTAATCAATTTTTTCAGTCTTATAGTGTTCAGATTCTCTAAGTAACAGTGCATTGCTCCATGATATTTGACACTGAAAAACTCAACATTGCCTTAGCTCCTTTTAAAAAAATTATGGTAATAATTTTACTCTATGCTAGGATGATTTCAGGTACTTGGTATCATTTTTATGCACCTAATAAGGTCAATTGATGATTTTTAATAATAAGGCTCTTATAATAAGACTCAAAAGAAAGTTGAATTTTTTTCTAGGTGACATCTGAAATTCCTGTTGCAAAATCATTTTGATTACAATATGAGAATTCTACAAAAAGATTTTGCAGTAGGAAAATCATGGCAGTGGGTAGTATCTAGAAAGGTGAAAAGACTCCAAATAAAACTCCATGTTCTCTATCATAATGCCACCCATGTTATATTTAACCATGACCTCATTGATATTATTGCTTCTGAATCAGATGTGATTGAAAGGGTTGCTCAGGTAGGTTTTGCCCTGTTGCTCAAACTTCTTGAACACATTGAAGAGTATTTTTGATGGGAATCTATTTTTTAAAACTTCAAGACATCAGATTCAGGGTCAGCTTCAGGTGCAAACTACTTACGCAGTCCTCCAGAGCACCTCTCTGTAAAGGATACTAAAGGGTACAGGGGTATTACTGCAAGTATAATGAGATAGAAGTTGTATTTTTCCAGAACTTTTCTTTGATTGAAAAGATTAACATGATTCACTGTTTGGGGTTTAAGGGTTGGATCAGATGATATCCCCTAAGTAAATGCTTTCAAAATGTCAACTCTTTTCCAAAAAAGGAGAATCTGGTTAACTGATGGGAATTTGCTTTGCTGAGTGGGTGATGAGTGTAGGGCATTGGAGATGGCCAGAGCTATGTCTCTTGCCACAACAGGGAGTTTCCTATTTGTAACACACCTTACAGTAGAGCAGAAGTCATTTCCAGAATCCTTTGACTTCTTCAGGGATTTGTACCCATTACCTATTTTGTTCATTCATCAAATATATTTTAATCATCTCAGATATGTTGGTGAATTAAAAAACTGAAAAGACAGTTTCTTATTCTTAAGGATTTATGGTGTATTCAGAAGACAGGAGGTACATAAAGCAAATGCTCAGTAAATGGCTAATGTCTTGTACAAGTAGAAGAGAGTATGAGGGAGAGCTGGGAAGCTGAGCACTAGTCAAACTAAATACTAAGCTTTATGCTAATAAATAGAGATATTTTATACAGAGGACTTGTAGAGAAATTCTAATCTGCATTTTAACATGTTTTTCAGTTGAATTCTACTAAAGTTGAAATATATTGATGCTAGATACTTGGAAAAACTTAAAGAATTTTGAGCTAGGTGCTTACATGGTCATATTGGCATGCAAGTTTCTTCTGAGGGAGAGCAGAAGATGAATTGAAGGTACAAACTGGAGGGAAAAAACCTGGAATGGTCTAGATAAAAGATGATACGGCTCTCAGCTAGGTTAGTAGTAAAAAGGATTGAAAGAAAGGGATGACAAAATAAACCGGAGAGAAAGAAAAGGAAGCATATTTTAAATGACTTGGCAACTAATGTGATGTGAGGGGTGAAAAATAAAAAGGCTAAGGAATGCTTAGGTTGGCAACTGTGTCAATTAAAGTGCCATTTGCTCAGATAAAGAGGAGAAGCCTTTTCTTTTTGGTTGGCAGTACAGCTTTGGAAAAGGATAAGATTATAAGATTGCTTGTGAGAATGTTGAATAGAATAAGCACTTCTAAAATTGATTAGGTCTTTATTAAAGCATTAAACATATACTTAATTAATAGCTTCTGAATGTTCAATTCTAAGTGAAAAAAATGGCTTATCATCATGTGCTTTAATTCCGTCCCCGAGAGTCACTGAGCAAGGAAAGCTAATAGATAAGGGACAGTTAGGGGAGATCCTTTTTTGGACCATAGAAGCAAATAAGTTTAGAAACTAACATGTCTTATGGATGAAGCATCAGTTTCTCTCAAGGAGACAAAGCAGATTTCAGTAGCCCAAGACCTGTCCTCCAAATAAGATCTGCTATTTCTAGAGACAGAAGTACCACGTAGTTAGGGGTTTTATGAAAGAGATAAAATGGAATCTAAGGGGATCTGGGTAGAATAGAACACAGTCTCTGCTGTATAAG
The DNA here is from genome assembly GCF_006229205.1 of Suricata suricatta. NCBI lineage: Eukaryota > Metazoa > Chordata > Mammalia > Carnivora > Herpestidae > Suricata > Suricata suricatta. The sequence goes on along the minus strand of NC_043705.1, from coordinate 93,269,294 downwards.
CCTTCCAAGAATCTCTTCCGTAGAACCCTGCTGAGCTGGCCTCCTATCACTCCAAAGTTTGTTCACAGGACTTTCCATAGATGTAATGAATTAATTGTAATGTCATATTTTGAAAATATATCCCTCTGTATATAAATTGTAATCTCCATGAAGGCAAAAACTATAATTATCCTATTTAGAGCTGTCAGGGTTCAGAGTTTAATCAGAGAAGCAGAACCACTAGTGGATACATCCATGTAATACCAAGGGATTTGTTACAGACATTTGACCTTATGCAGTGTGGGAGTTGATGAAGCAATCTCTGTAAAGCTGTTGTCTTCATGTCTCATGCTGATGATTAAAGTCCACAAGCATGCAGATAAGAGGAGAAGGTGGGTGTAAAGTTGAGGAGATTAAGAATAGGTCAGAACCTCAGTGTCTCATTCAGGTAAGCACCCAACTCTTGATGTGGGCTCAGGTCATGACCTCATGGTTTGGTTCATGGGACTGAACTCAACACTGACAACACAGAGCCTGCTTGGGATTTTCTCTCACCATTTCTCTCTGCCCCTCTCCCCTCTCATGATCCTCTCTGTCTCTCTCTCTTTCTTCCTTTCTCTCTCTCTCTCTTTCTCTTTCTCTCTCTGTCTCTCTCAAAATAAATAGACATTAGGAAAAAAAAAGAGTAGGGTGGAACCCTCATGGATTGAAACCTGTGTCGGATTTTGTTTTTTGTGTCCTCTGACAATAGTGGTATGGATGTCCTGTAGCAACCTTCCATTTTGTTGGAAATAAACACACATTCCTGGTCCAAGACTCAAGTTTAAGGAAGTTCCAGTGAAGGTGAAACATTAGAAGCCCAGCTGCTAAATCACATCAATCAAGTGAGCCAGCAGACAATGACAATGTGAAATTCAAAATGGTTGTTGCTTCAGTTGCATCTTACAAATCTTCCCGAGTAAATGTCTCTTGTGGCCCACTTTAGCCAGAAATAACAGAAAAGGGAATTCTGGGAAATGCTGTTCTGCCTAGCTAAGTTGATACATTACAAAGCCACCACAAAGGCTGTAACTTCAGCACCTTCAGAATGCCTAGCACAGAGTAGGCACTAAATTAACATTTACAGAGAAAATAGATAAATGAATGACCTATGGAAGGGGAAGGGTTCACCAAGGGCTGACATGAGCGCAAAGAGCAAGGATGAAATAAACGTTTAATCAGCCCTTTATTGTGCTGCAGAATGGAGTCCGAAGTCAAATAAGAAAGCACCCACAACTCCCTGTCTGTGTTTCTATCTCTTTCACATGTTCTCTCTCTTTTCCTCTTTAAAATGTGTGAAGTATAGGTAATGAATTAGTTGAAACAGCATTGTCCTAGTTTCCAGGCTATAAACTCATCACTGTAATAACTACAAAGCCTTTATAGTAATGGCACATGAGTAGGAATTTGTGAAATGAAATTTTTGGCAGTTCATTAGTAAATTTGGGTTTTGCCTCAGCCTTAGGGAACAGAAGGGATCCCAGAAGGTATAGCAATCAGCAGATGAACTAACCCTCCCCTCAATAATGTGAAATGCTATTTTGAAAGAATTAAACAATGAGAAATAAAGCCTAGAAAATGAAATAATAGCTCATTAAAAATAATCTTTTTGAGTTATGTGGGATGGAAGAAAATGCATTCTAATCGCCACTGTAATTCAGATAACTAATATGGTAGTTTCAAAGGAGTTTTATTGCGTGTTCCTACAAAATCTTTTTACACTGGCAGGCTAAATGCTTCAAGGCCTATATTATGCTTTAATTCATTTTGTGTCCCTGGAACCTATCAGAATGCCAGCATGTCTTAATGCTCAATAATATCTGTTGGAAGAATAAATGAGAGAATGAATTTAAAACATTTAATAAGAGACCTGGAAATATTTACTTCACAGATCAGAAGAAGAGTCTGCAGTTAGTTAATGATACAGACTTAAGTTGTAGGCAAAATGCAACTTAGAACACTGAGTAATGGGTTCTTGTGGAGCAGAAAACTGTCCTTGAATGTTGATTCCTCCTCCAAAGTCCACCCCTAAGGAAACTCTAAAAGCTAGAGGAAAGCGTAGATTTGAGGGAAAAAATTAAAAAAAAAAAAAAAAAAACCAGACCGGAGGGCCTCTGAGGAGTCTGAGGTCTACCTTGGCCCTTTGGGAGTTGGGGTAGGCGATGTCTTAAGTATGAAGGAGAGGCCGAGTGGAGATTGCCTCAAGGACACAGGTTGCTTGGATCTATGACGTGCTGTTCCTGTTCTTTTACTGCAGAAATTGGACAAAGTACTCCAGGTCTCCAGTGTACAGTCAGATCAGGGATCAGATCAGCACTGTGTCAGAGCTGTACTGGAGTGACTGGATAAACCTTGCGGGCTGGCCAGACAGGCTCCCTCCCCAGTGATAGACTGGAACTCAAGGACCCTGGCTCCTCTTAGCACGGCTGCTTCCTGAGTGTTAAAAGGTGAAACAATGATCAAAAGATTTGCTGAATGAATTGGAAATAAATGGGAATTCTAGCAGCCTTTCTGTTGGTTCTGGAGTTCTGTGCTTAGGAGCTTTTCCCCTTCCAACCCCTTCTGTGCGCCTGGACATATACCATGCAGGCCCTTCAATTTTCCTATTACATACTTCACACAGACCTTCAGGTAGGCCATGACATGAGCTAAAATACACTAAGATATACGCAACAAAGTAACAAACACATGCTGCACATTACGCCAAACCGTGATTGCCAGAGTTGGCAAATATATAAATAAAATGAGTTAAATTTGAATTTCAGATAAACTTGAATATTTTTTTAGTGTAAGTATGTACTGTAAGTTTAGTATGAGTATGCCCATCTGATATTTGAGATATACTTGTACTAAATAGCTTTTTGTGGCAAAATCTGACTGGGAGTTCTGTACTGTGTCTGTGAACCTTACACCAAATCAAAAACATAGACATGGAGAATGGCTGCCATTTGAGGGTTGGGAGAGGAATAGATTTGGGGAAATGCAGATAAAATAGAATAAAATAGACAACCAACAAGAATAAAAACAAAAGAGGGCATGTATAGATTGCTGATAATTAAGTGCCATGCTCTGAGCATAATTAATTGGCTGGTTCTAAAAATAAAGAAAAATAAAGCACAATAACTCTTGGAGTAAAAAGGAATCTTCTTCCATGATTAATAGGACCTTTATTATAAAACAGATGTAGCAATCACAGTGTGGAACTGACTTGTGAGATTCCCTGATAAATTAAAAGAATGTTTGGCTTCGGGAATAACTATTTTTAGATAAGCAACATACCTATTTTCACTCTTTTCAAAATTTTCATTGTTAGTTAATAAAAATGTTTAATGAAAGTTCAGTGCATTAAAATACTAAGTTCAGGGTTATTGCATGATAAAAGCATAATTTGAAATGCCACACCAGGTTTTAACACACACAGGTAAAATGCATGCACCAAATAATTACTTGAGCAGTGCAATTGCCACTTAAAGAAAATACCCTCAGCCAAGATAAACAAGAGTCTTGAATCATGAAGCCCCAAACCTATCATAAGTCCAAGTATTTTAGCAGCAAAGCCATCCTTACTATCTTATTGGTCCTGAGACAAACATAAATAGTTTCCTCAGGCCCACCGTAGCAATCAAAACACTGATATTTTGTTCCTTGCAAATCACAAACAATGTGCAAATCAAAATGTTGCATTAACAATCTCTTACAACCAGCCAAATTCAAACGAGGGAGTGAGTTTCCTCTTGGGGATATCCAGGTGAGCAAATTGCAGAATTCCTTGCTGGAGTCTTCTTTTTTTAATTAAAACAGTATCTGGTGTGGAAATTCTCCCCTCATTTGCAACAGTTTGAGTTGTTGGCATCAGATAGAAATGAGAGAAAAATCCATAGACCTAAAAGCCCAATCCTTCTAAATCCCTCATGTTCATGCACAGAAAACATCAGTTTCCTTTTGGTTTTCCTTTATCTTACTAACCATTCTTCACTTTCTGTCTGGTTGCTCTCCAAACGCATGCATATCAGCCAAAGTTGCCTCACCATCCCTTTCCTCTTTAGGATACAGTTCCACTGGTTCTTCCTGGTTTACATGTATTCCCACCTCTGGCAAAGTCTGTTTTCTATAATTCTAATTTCTCCAGTTTGTGTTCATGAATTTATCACTCAAGTGCTCAACTAAGCAGCTGACTAGCAGTTTATTTCTGAGAACAAAGATCTCTGAGCTAATTTCATAATTTCATACTAAATAGCCTTCTGCGATTTGGCTCCTATCATTCACCTACAGACTAGTAGCTGTAGTGTGGGATCTGAAGTTACTATACTGAGTGCTTTGAAATCCAAACTCTGGTGGCCAGTGGCTGTGTAAATATAGCAAGTCTCAACTTGCTTAAGCTGCATTTTCTAATGTACCAACCAAATACAAGCTTTATTTCTTAATGCAAATAAAGGAATGTGTACTGCTGTTTCTTCTCTAACTTTCCCATTAAAGTTCTTCAGGGGCACCTGGGTGGCTCAGTTGTTTGAATGTCTGATTCTTGATTTTGGCTCAGGTCTTGATCCTAGGTTGTGGAATGCAGCCTGCAGTGGACTCCATGCTGGTCATGGAGCTTGTTTGGGGTTCTCTCTCTCTCTCTCTCTCTCTCTCTCTCCCTCTCTCTCTCTCTCCCTCTCTCTCTCCCTCTCTCTCTCTCTCTCTCTCTTCTCCCAGCTTGCATGAACTTTCTCTTACTCTCTATCTAAAATAAAATGATAAAAAAAGTTCTTCAAAGAAAGAACTGAGCATCAGACCCATTTCTAGCAGAAAGTATTTGAACTCTATGTCATTTAATCAGCTTATAGTCTTGGGTAGATAACTTTCTGTTTACATTCATATATATATATATATATATATATGAATAATAATTGTACCTACCTGATGATATTATCATGGACATTGAAAATTCAACAAATATTTTTGAGTGTCTGTAATGTGTACTTCAGTAAACAACATGGTCTCTTAGAAATTAAGGTCTAGTGTTGGGGGACATGTAATAAGCAAATAGGCAAATGTTAAACAGGATAAATATCAAGCAATAGATGACTCATTATGAAATATAATGAATGTACAATTTCAAAAGTATTTGGCTTATTTTTCAGTTCACTTAATCATATACTTATATATTAAATAAATTAAATTATGTTTACTCTCCTAGGTATTCTACCAGATCCCAGCACTGGTAAACTCTTTCTGTAAAGGGACAGATACTTTGTATTTTAGGCTCTGCAGGACACAAAGTCTCTGTTCTATCTGCTCAACTCTGCCATTGCAGTGCAAAAGCAACCATAAACGAAACATCAACAAATAGGCATGGCTGTGTTCAATTAAAGCTTTATTTATAGACACTGAACTTTGAATTTCAAATAATTTTCATGTGTCAATAAATATTAATCTTCTTTTGATCTGTTTTCAACCATTTAAAAATGTGATAACAATTTGAGATGCCTTGGTGGCTCGTCCGTTAGGCATTTGACTCTTGATTTTGGCTCAGGTCATGAGCTCACGTGTTACCCATGTCAGGCTTCGCACTGACAGTGTGGAACCTGCTGGGCATTTTCTCTCTTTCCCTTTTTCTCTGTCCCTCCCTTGCTTGTGCTGTTGTCTCTCTCTCAAAATCAATGAGTAAAATTTTTTTAATGTGGTGACAGTTCATATTTGGCATGCCATTCAAAACAAGCAGCCGACTGGATTTGGCCCCAAAGATCCCTGATCTAGACCAATTTCTCAAACTTTAATATGTATACAAATTACTTGAGATCCTGTGAAAATGTGGATTCCATTTAGAAGGTCTGGGATGAGACCTGAGATTTTGTCATTCCAACAGGCTCCCAGGGAACGCTGCTGTTATGTATCTGCCGTAGCGAAAAGATAGAAATTATCTTTGTAAACACAAAAAGTATTGCACAAGGATACAGACACAAGTGCTACAGAATATATCTCTGGATAGGAGAGCAGGCAATGAAGAGTAAATAGAACTTTTCCTAGTTTTCTGTAAACTTCTGTTTTGCTTGATTTTTTAAAACTTAGATTTTATTTCTAAATTAATTTCTTTAAGAATACAAAATTCAGGGCAGGCAAAAACAAACTTAGCAGAGTCATAGGATGGAATTTTAAGGAGCTATTAAATTTATGGTTTTGAAGAGTAGAAACAGATATAAACATATGTCTGATATCACACTGATAGAAGAATAGTAATAGACTTGAAAAATGTTAATCATATGTTAATCATGTTGATAGAAAAATTCAGTATACAGAGAGCACATATTGTATCATACACACACACACACACACACACACAAAACAATAGAAAATGTTGCCAATGTTTATATGTGAAGAATGAAATAAGATTTTAAGTTCTTCTTTGTACTTTCCATATTTTCTAAATTTCCCATGGTTAACATGTGTTATTTTAAAATAAGAAAAATGAGATACTTTTTATATAAGGTGAGGAAACAAATTAAACATTGAAATGCCATGCAGTGCCTGGGTGGCTTAGGTGGTTAAGTGTCTGACTTCAGCTCAGGCCATGGGTTCATGGGTTCAAGCCCCGAAGAGGCTCTCTGCTCTCAGTGCGGAGCCCACTTAAAATCCTCTCTCTCTCTCTCTCTCTCCCCCCCCCTCTTGTGCTTGCTCTCTCTGAAAAATAAATCAACATTTAAAAAATTGACATGCTAACACTGTCAGTTATTCTTCACTATCAGTCAAGCAAATTTAATTTATTAATTTATTTAGCAAAAGCTCCTTGAGCACAGGCCTATGGCCTTGAGAAAGTGGTAGTAGTAGCATTTTTGGTCCATGAGGCCAGAAATGTCCAGTTAAGGTCCAACAGCTGACAAGTGGCAGGACCCAAACCCCAACTGAGGCCTTCTAACTCCAAGCCCAATGCTCCTTCTCCTCTCTCCTGCTTCCCTCCGGGCAAACCTGAAACTGCATGGCAGCCCACTATCCACCCAAATCTCTAGATAGAACAACCCTAGAGAGAAGTGTAAATTTAGTAAGGCTGGGCTTAGACAATGGTATAAATTAAGATGTGTGCAAAGGGAATTTGAATGTAACAGACATATCCAAAGAGGTATCCCTCACATGATGAAATTTAAAGATGCTTACAGTTTGAGAAAGAGGAAGAGTTAGGTAATTCTACAGTACAAAGGCTTAATTATTCTTTCTTGGAAGAATGCAAATGCCACATATTTTTGTTCTATCTGAGGCAGATCAAAGGAAATAGAAATTTATGAAATAGATCTTAGAAAGTAAATCAAGGGACTTGTGCATGAATCCTCATCTTCTTGCCAGAGAGCCCATGCTTTGTTTTGTCAATATTTACTGCCACAAATTCTTATATTATGCTCAAACTGTAGAACTTCCACCCTCTCATCTTCCTTTCTTTCTGAGATCATGTGGAAAAGTCATGAGATGTATAAGACTCTGTGAGGGACCGGAATCTCAGAAGATCTCCACCATCCTTCTTAGGAAACTGGTGTCATGATTTGGCTCTTTTCATTTTGATATCCTACGTCTGAGTCCAACTTTAAAACTTTCTCTCATTTAATTCTAACAACATCATTTGACATAGGCTAGGCAGGGTCTCTTGAAATATAGCTCAGAATGGTTACATGCCTTGCCTAAGGACACATAGCACATAGATGGTAGAACTTACAGTAGAAATTGAATTCTTCTGATTCTTGGCTGAATTCTCTTTCCACTAAAATTTCCTATCAGTTTTCAAAGGGGTACACTTAGAGCCAGATGAAACAACTGGATTTGTTTGGATGTTTTTACTTTGTTTCAAGTTAGTTTTCTATAATTTTTTGGATTCTACATTGAATCCAATATAAGTGAATCAGTAATGTAAGTAAACCAGGGCACATTTAGCCTTGTTCTTATGTGTCAAAATACCATTAGATTTGTCTGTTTGAATCTACATTTGAGAATTTTTCACAACAAAGAAGAAATAAATACATGTATTCTCAATCATAATGCTTTATGAATTTGGGAGTGTCATTATTGTGATTTTTTTTGGTATCCTGATTATTATTAATATCAAGCTTATCTTTTGATCTAAGATAAATTGTATTTTTTAAAAAAAGAAATCATTGTTGAGGATGCTACTGTATTTTGGTGTTGATATGTTGCCTTGCTCACATTTTCTTATTTTTCATACTGCATATTACATTTCAGGGTCTATGAGAGACAACCTTTTCATTTGCTAAATTCTGGTTATAGATTTTTAATAAAAAGGGGTGTGGTCAGACTTTTTTTTGCTGTTGTAGATTGAGTAAAAATCCATTAGTAAATTAAACTGAAATTACTTCTTTCATAAAGGAAGAAATTTATAAATAAAGAAACCCCAGGTTACCATAGCAATGTGTGGCATCTAAAGATTGGAAACAGAGGACTATATTCTACTTTCTAGAAAACACTTCATTAGAGGAAAGATATATGATATGTCTTTAGGGTTGAATATGACAATAAAAAGTAGATCATCACTTAACAAGAATACTTTATTTTTTCCCCAACTAAAAATAATGCAAGGTAATTTAGAATTATTTTTGCAAAAAATATGTATACTACTTCTGTCTTTGGCACTGTGATATTTATTCAATAACAGCAATGAGGGAGGATTGTGTGCTTAGCTGATTATATTTATTGAAAAGTCCCTAAATTTGCAAAAATGTTATGTGACAAACTGGAATGAGATTTGAGAGAGGGAAGCATTTTTTGAAAGGCAAGAAAAGAATCAAACGGAGAACCAGGTCAGTCAAATGTAAGGTGGACCATCTCCAGGAATTAACACAAAATGTGTGTGTGTGTGTGTGTGTGTGTGTGTGTGTGTGTGTGTGTCTTTGTACGGCTTCTGGTCTTCTGGCTCATCAAAGACACACCAAATAGACCTGCTGCGGTGGACATCTGTTGTTTGTGCCTGCCCAGCACCCATTACCCTTCTTTTGGTGGCAGCATTTTAATTTTCCTTTGAAAAACTACACTTTGCCCACCATGTGTAACCTTTGTGTGATATTTATCCAAGGTGTCTTGCTCTCCTCTGGCCAAAGGGTAAGCACCTGACCCCTGTAGTCCAGCCAGCCTCTGCCATGGGTGTCTGAATCTTTCAGGAGGGATATGGGTTGGGAATGGCTGGCAGGGATCCATCTCAACCGTAGCACCATGGAGAGATACTCCTTTGCTTCTTGTGGTTTTGATACTCAGAGCTGCCCAGTTTCCATCCCTTCAGATGCCTGATTGCTCAGATTTTCCTTGTATTCGGGTATTGAAAAATTAGCTTAGGTTAGCCAGACTTTGTTTTTATTAGTTATAACCAAACCTTAACTGATATTCATGCTAAATGGGGCCTGCAACACGACAAATGCTATCATGTATTTTGAAATTTTCTATTTTGCAATTAAGTATCATTTGGGAAGTACAATGATCTGAATACCAACATTTTCTAGGGATGGGTTTTGTTTTTTGTGGGGTTTTTTTTTTTTTGTTTTTTTTTTTTTTTTTTTTTTTAGTGTTTACTTATTTTGAGAGAGAGCGAGTGAGTAGGATCCCAGGCAGGCTCCACGCTGTCAGCACAGAGCCCAGTGCGGGGTTCAAACCCACAGACCATGAGATCATGACCTGAGCCAAAAGCAAGCATCGGTCGCTTCACTTACTGAGCCACTCAAGTGCCCCTAGGTTGGAGTTTGTAATTTTTGCCAGATCTTCATCATCAAGGCAACTGCCAGTATCTTATTTATCTGATTAAATTTGACATTCTAGATACATGAAAGGAAGTCAAAGCATGGTAAATTTTATGACCCAGTAGTCCAGTTTGACTCTTCCAGTGAAGCAGCAAAAAGGAAAAAGGAAAAACACACCAATATTCCAGACTCTAAAACACTCATACGTAGGACTTTGTGTGCCAAAGATAACGATAGATTTTAGCCACAGATTGGACTCAAGGATGTAAAGAGGCCAGATGAAAAAGAAAATCTTTCTAATCTCCAAGTATTTTTATATAAATAGGATGATTCATAAAAGTAGTTTAAAAAGACCTTAGTGGAAAGCAGTAATCAGCTTTTTGTGAAGGACATTAGCACAGGGACTTTTGCTGTGATTCAGATATACATGCCATACCCTGAGACTCATATTGTTGTTTTTTATTAATATTATTTTTCAGAACTGTTTTCTTTTAATGGGATAGAGAACATGAGCCCTTTTTTCAGATGAGAAGATTTTGTGTCTCTGATAAATGGACTTAGTCAAATAATAAAACTAGTAAGTAGGAAAGCCCAATCAAGATTTTGTTCCTAATTTCTATATTTTCTATAATTTAAAACAAATTACAAATTCAGTAAATTTTATAAATTGCACTATAGCTTATGTGTATCACATTGTATAGAAGGTGTTGTATATTGAGATTTCTCTCCATGTCCAAAGATGGTTTCAGTCTCAGAAAGACTGTCAGTATGTCTCAGACCCCAGATGTTCTGAGCCATAAATGCCCCTCTAGAAATAGTACTTAATGGTAATGCTGCTAATAATAATAGTCACACATTACAGATTACTGGCAATTGCTCAGTCTCTGTATTAACCTCAGTATGTGGATGATTTCATATAATCTTCACAACAATATTTCAGAGTGGCCATTACTATTATTACCATTATCATCCTTCATAGAGGAAGAAGCAAGCTCACCAAAGTGGATGTGACCTGCCCAAAGTCTCCCAGTTACAGAGAAGTGGGGAGAGGATACAAACACGAGAAGCTTCTCTCCAAAGCCTGACTTGCCTCACAACACAGTCCTACCTTTCTAACTTGAACTTTATTTTTGCTTGGTAGGTTTCATCTTTTAGTTGTCATTCCTTAAAGTGTTGTGTTAAAAGTTACTGAGAACAGGGGTCCCCGGTGGTTTAGTCAGTTAAGTGTCTGACTCTTGATTTCTGCTCAGGTCATGACATCATGGTTCATGGGATTGAACCCAGCATCGAACTCTGCACTGACTGCATGGATCCTGCCTGGGATTCTCTGTCTCCCTCTCTCTCTGCCACTCCCCTACACATGTATTTTTGCACACACACTCTCTCTCAACATAATAAATAAACTTAAAAAATTACTGAAACCAATACACTCCTTTCTTTCATAAGAATTAAGAACAAGCCCCATTAAATTCTTCTTTAACAGTCGGATAGCATTCCCTTTAATAATAATAATAATGATAATAATAATACCCAATTCAAAAGGTACTGGGTAAGCCCCCTTCGCACCCTGTCTCCCTGGCATTTGGTTCTTCATCTTGAGCCCCGGCTAGAGTATATCCTAAGTGAAGTTGCTAGCAGTTGGTTGCCCCCTCTTCTGTTCTCCCATAGGACTGATGACAGTTATAATACAATTTCTTGGTTATACAGCTGTCTTCCTCATTAGACAATGTGTCGCTCTAAGTTTACATCTCAGATTATTCATTGATATGTTCCAAGAGCCTTGCACAATGCTTGGCACACAGCAGTACTCTGTCATGTCAATGCATAAATGATCTAAGAAGGTCTTTATTTGAAATCCAAATTGACCTCCACCTCACAAGTACATTTTTTTAAAAAAGAACTCCCTACACTTGATGTCTTCCCCTTCCCTTGACTTTAATTATTTACATTACAATTACTTAATCATGTGGCAGATAATTAAGGGATATATTATTTATGTTAAATAAATTAGCCCATCATCACTTCTCTCCTTCCCGTTGGCTGCAGAGCCCGAACTTTAGTCTGCCCATGAGGAGTTCTGGCACCTTCTAGGTGCCAGGCCACAGCACCATCATGGTTGCCTGCTCTGCCTGCTTCTTTGACAAGTTTGCCTGTGGGAACTCATGTTCCACCTCTCCTTTCTCCATTCTGTTGCTCGACTATCTAGGTTGTTAGTTCTAGAAGTTGTGTGACCATAGGCAGCCGCTTAACTCATCTGCGCCTCAGTTTCCTCATCTCTTAATGGTTCCCAGAATTGTGGTGAGGATTTAATGATGTACAGCCTTGGACCTTTTAGTAAATAAAATGCCAGCTTAAACAATTTTATGTTCTAAAAATGTGTTAGTGTCCTATTATATGTCTGTAGGAAGCATCTATATTTACCAGCAATAAATTGGAGTTACAAATCTACGGGATGCTAGAGCTGGAAGCATTTTATCATAATAATCTATTCCAATTTCTCTTTCTGCAGATGAGAAAATTGGCTGAGTGCATAAGTCATTTCCCTAAGATTTACTAAACTATTAATAGCAGTGATGAACATTTATTAATAATAAGTAACATTTAATGAGTCTTGGTCTGTACAAGACATTATGCTAAGAGTTTAATACACTTCATTGCATTTAAAGATCACAAGGATATCTGAGAAAAAGTATTACTCATTTGAGTATAAAGAAACTGAGGCAGAGGATTTATATAATATGCCCAAAGGCATGGAGGTGGTGAGTGTCAGTGTTGGGACTCAAGCCCATGCTCATCTTAGATCAAAAACCTAAATTCTTGCTCATTATGCTAAATTACCTATTTTAACAGTAGTCAATTAGGAGTAAGTCTCTGAGTAGGTGAGTTTGAGTTCATTGAATATTGAATCTTTGTGATACTATCACTTATCCTACTAAATCCCCAGATACATAGGTATATAGCTCAACTTACAAAGACTGTCTCTTGGTTGCAGAAACAAAAGCCACACTAGGTCCCCAATAACCTTGTGATTGAGTTGCATGGGTAGGCTCTGAATGTCAACAATCATGTATCTATTTAGATATCTTGATGTCAGCATTTGTGCTTATTGAGTTTTAACATTTGTAAGAGTGTTCTTCCTTTCACCACCAAATGCTATATGCTCTCTGAAATATTTGGAAGGTTTTCACACGTAATGCATCCATCTGAGCACATTGTTTAATAACATATATTTAATCTGTAGACAGTGGCTATTTCCTATGATTTAGGTAAGCTCTTACTTGTGTGGTATGTGACACTATAGTGTTCTGTCAGCCCCCAAACGGTGCTTTTTTATTTCAAATGTGGAATATAACTGTTGATTCTGGCTCAGCAGTGTTCCATTTCTGTCCAGTGTTTATGCGGACGCATTTAAAGGCTTCAGGGAATTGATATAGCATGCCAGTACTTTAGTTCCTGTGAGCAAAGACAATGTGTCCATATTTGTTGTATGAACTATGTGTTTTATTAAATCTGCAACAATGGTTGAACATGCTGTGTTGCACAGAAGACAGTGTTTTCCCCAGAGAAGAGATCCCATGTCTGATTGACAGGGCAGGTAACTGCAAGGTCAAGGTTGCTTAGTGATATGGCCATCTGTTATTTTGGCAAGTATTTGACTGGAGGGCATTAATGTGTTTGTAATTTCCCACTTGCTATGAGAATAGGGATAAAAAGACGTTGTTGCCATTGGGAGCTGCAGGGCAGATAGACCAGCATCAGCAGTGTACCTCCTAGCTTCCTGCTCAGAGCAGCACAGGCTGTGCTCAACTTCCCTTCCTTGGTCCCTCTCTCTGACACATCACTGAGAGGGCAGAGCATTTTGTCATTCTGCTTAGAGGGAAAACAGCCCTCATCAGTGGGATTACTATAAACAGTTTTAAATCACTCCAAAATGTCTTGGTCATTTATAACCCTTTCTAAAGTACAAGAGCCAACTCTTCAATTTTGCTAGAAAGCAATGCAGTCTCAATATCTATTCATATGTTCACTCTACATTGCCCCATTTGGCTGAGAGTCCTGTGCTGAAACAGAAAATTTTTTATTAGGCACTTCATATGCAAGCAGATATTTACCTATTGTTAAATTGTTAAGCTTGCCATATGGGTGAGAACAAAAGCAATAGCTCTAGAGCTTTTGTGGTAAATGGTCAAGTAACTTCCTGCACCTTCATCGATGCAAGATCCTCAACAAGCAAAACATTGTAGAGAAAGATCACTTATAAGAATGTCCTCACAACCAACATGAAAGTATATATGAGCCATACTGACTAACAGGAAACAAGATTTTAACATCATAAGTAGTACCTTAGTGTATGTTGCTGTCTATTGATTTGCTAAGTTTAGTCAGCTCTGCCTTTTAAATTAAAACAGGGAAGGAATCCTTAAGCAGAATAAAAGTGAATAAAAAAAATATTCTCAGACATGGTGTACTTTGAGAAAGAATTAAGTTACCCAAAGCAATATGAGGATTTATCAAGAAGAGTGTTCTTGTTGAAGTTTAGATTTTGGAGGGCACTTCAACTCCCTAGAAGTGTTAGTCTAATGGAGGGACAACATACATAAGTTAGTTTTAGAAGGTATGTAGAAACTTTGAAATATTATGAAGATAAATTCACATCTCTCTTTCCTCATGATCTTTATCTCTGTCAAAATTGTGGATGAAGACATTCAAGTAAATGTGTAGATACCTTAATAGTCTGTATAGACTAGCAATAACTCTGCAAGGAAATCAAGCCTAGCCCAAAAGACAGACTCTAGATTGTCTCATCTCAGAGAGATATATTGATTTTGAGTATTCTGGTGGGATTTGGAATGGGAGAATCTAGCTGTTTTTAGTTGCTGGGATAACACGGCTTTGCTTTTGATAGATATTAAGAAAACCATTCCTCAAAAGTACTTTTTTCTATTCTCCTAAATGTATTCAGATCATTTTCTACTATAATTATTCAATATCTTCTCTATATTTTGTTAATATAGTAAGAAACTCAAAACTGAATACCACAAAAATACCATTTATTTTACATGCCTATATAAAAAGAAATGAATTTAGGCTTGTTATCAACTAAAACTTACACCTGAGGAATATATACTATTTCTGGTTTTTTATCATATCAGATTTTTTACCATAGCAGACTTTTTTTTTACCATATCATGACTTTTTTCTGAGCTCCAAAGAAATTTATAAATTATTTTTATAGACCAGATGAAAAATATCTGAGGAAGACGGAAAGAGAATTATCAAGACATCAAAAACAAGTTGCTTTGCCTTTCTAATCCATTGGGCTAACTTCAGGGCACATTTACTAGAAATGACTTCTTTTCATTTTCCTTTGTGTGGTAATTTTTTAAAATTTTGGTTTGTTTTGTTTCCTTCATTCTTAAAGGACATTTTCACTAGTATAAAATTCTAGGTTGATAGTATTTTTCTTCCAACACTTAAAAAATGTGGTGACACTTCCTTTTGGCTCCATTGGTTTCTGAAAAGAAATCCCCAGTTATCTCTGCCATTATTCCCTTATAGGTTACATACTGGTTTTCAAGGTTTTATTTTTTCTTTGCCTTTTAATTTAGCATTTGCTTATGTTTGGAAACATGAATTTATTTTCTGTCAGTTTTTTTCCTTTTGGGGATTTGCTGAGCTTCTTGAGCTATATGTTTATGTCTTTTACCAAACTTGAGAAGTTTTCTGCCATTATTCAAAATCTTTTTATTCTTTCCCTTCTCTTTGAAACAATTGTAGACCTTCTGTTATTGTCTCATAGGTTCCTGAGAATCTGTTTATTTAAAAGATTTTTTTTATCTTTGTTTTTCAGATTGAATCGTTTCTTTTGTTCTGTCTTCAGATTCAGTCTTTCCTCTGTCTTCTGCAATCTGCTACTGAGACCATTCGGTGAGTTTTAAAGTCCGTTTATTGCATTTTTTAAGTTCATTAATCCAATTAATTCTTTTTTATTATTATTTGCTTCAAGGAGACTTTCTATTTTTCTATTTGCTTCAAGTCTATTTGCAATAATTTGTCAAAGCATTTTAATGTTTTAAACTCAATCAAATAATTCCAATTTCTGTCATCTGGGCATCAATGTCTGTTAATTGTCTTTTCCCATATAAAGACAAATTGTCTTTTCCTTGCTCTTAGTATATCTGATGATTTTGGGCTAAGTACTGGACATTTCCAATATTGTGAGATTTTTAGTCTTATTAAATCCTAAGGATAATGTTTACGTTTTTTTGTGTGTAGTTAAATTCAAGCTACAAGTTACCATGTGTCTTCTTTGGGCTGAGGCCTCAATATCCCTTCGGGATTCAGATTCTCTGTGGTGCTGTTCAGTTCTGCTCTACTTGTGTGCCACATAGTGGCTGCTCTGGGTGCTGGGTAGTGGTCTATTAGTTCAACTCGCAAATTATTTAATATACTGATTAGAAACAGATGCCTGCATGCCTGAGTCTTTTTATAAAGAAGTTTAGAGTGTTACTGTCTCTAACTCTTCTGTATAGTCTTCCTACTATTTCCCCTCTTCTTGAAGTGCATCTGTAGTTTTCTATTCAAAGTGTTGGAGCTTTGAGAAAATAAAGAAAAAAAGAAAATGGGGATTTCTGCCCTCTAAGTGTGGAGAGTTCTTTCCTCTCTTCCAGGCAGAATCAGAAGGAGCCCTCTCTATCTGTACCTCAGTGGCTCCTTTTGGGTGTCAAGTTACAGTTACTTTGAGATTAAATGGAGGGAAACAAGAAAAGCATTGATAAGCTCATTGCTAATTCATTGGTACTATGAATTCTTGGTACTACGATTTACAGCTGTTTACCTTGTGAGGGTGGAGTATATTTATTTCATGTAATCTGTCCCTAAAACCAGTTTGCTTGATGTTAAAGTTTAGGTAATAATATAACCAGCCTCATGTAAAGCTTTTATTTATTTATTTAAATGGTTATTATTTTTTTTTTTTGAGAAAGAGACAGAGACAGAGAGAGAGGTAAAGAGAGCATGCACCTAAGCTGAGGAGGGGCAGAAAGAGAGGGAGACAGAGAATCTCAAGCAGGCTCATGCTGGTGATGTGAGACTGCACAGGCCTCCACACAGGACTCAGATTCATGAACCCTGAGATCAGACCTGAGCCCAAATCAAGAGTTGGATGCCTAACTGACTGAGCCACCCAGCCACCCCTTCACTTAAAACTTTTAAAACACTTAACAAAGTCCTTGAATTTGTAATATTAGTGCCACTAATTCAGCTTTGATATTAATATTACAAGAAAAGGCTACAACTATGAATCAGTGAATTTAAAAAATATTTTGGTTTGGTTTGGTTTTCTGAATGTCATCCATGGAGTAAGTAGCAATCACAAAAGATTACCCCTTCTTGGAGCTCACAGAATGTCTTAAGTGAAATTTCAAAGCTGCTATAATAAGTAATTTTAATACTTCTGGCTCATCATTTTTTGAGAACTGAAAATTATTACTTTTAAACAAAACTATAATATCCACCTTGTTAAAAGGAGTGAAGGGGAGGATCAATGTGTCTCTCCCAAAAAATCATTATGTAAAACTGCCTCATGTTATTTGGATTCTATATAAATGCATGTCTAATAAAATTTTAAATTGCTTTGTGTCAGAGAATGCAGAGTACCTTTGGACCTCTGGGGACCCTGGTCCATTTTAATAGATGTTTTAGGTAAGATTTCTTCTTAAGAAAAAAAAAACTGAAGCAAAGGGTATTGGGTATCCAATATAAGGCATTACTGGCAGCTGTCTTAATTTTTCTAAGTGGAAAGGTAGATACAATTGGAAATATAGTCCCTTGTAGTATTCTTTGCCTTTTCTGGCCCGCTTCTACTCTTCTTTCCCATTTATATAAGGTCATGTCATCTTTTCCTAATAGGAAACTGGTGGATTATTTAGTACAGTTTTGGCTAAATATTGTGTTATAGCTTGTATAATGGTAAATTGTTAAGCAATAGATAGAAGGACAGGATGAAATCCAGTGGTAGAATTTCGTTCATGGTACTGGCAAGAGAGAAACACTGTGAGTTAAGGGTAATACCATTCCTTTAAAATTAAACCAAAATTTATAACATTATGTCCATCCTATGACTATTGTCTTTGAAACACATTGTTTGGAACACTGTCATTCATAGAGCTGGAAAAGGTGAGTGGTATATAGCATCACCATATGAAAGAGTAATTTAATAACCATTTATTAGTGTTTTAGTAAATGAGGGCAGTGGTTCCTTTAGAAAACTGTAAATGGTATCTGTGGGTGTTCTTTCTTTCCCAGTGACTTGGAGCTTTTTGTTCTGTGATGACTATATTCTATTTCCAAAACGGATGACTCAGTCTGTAAAACAATGCCTTCTTCCTTGCAGAACCAGATTGCTAACATTGAAAGAACCTATCCCTTTCACTTGGAGGTTTGCTACATTTTAGGTTTCAAGGACAAAAAGTATTTTATGCTACCTGTGACATAACGATACTCTTAGCTAAAAATCATCAGAAACTTTTATGTGCCTGAAACTGTGTTAAACATGGTACATGTATTAACTAATCAGATATTACCATGAAGCCTATGTGGGCAGATACTGTTTTTGTTCATATTTTATAGATATATTAAACTGACACTTGGAAAGGTGAATTAAATTATCTCAGGATAATTCAGGTGGCAAATGGCAGAGCTGGCATTTAAACCTAGATTTTTCTCACATCAAAGCCAGTGTCTTATCCAGTCTCCTGTAAATAAATAGGAAGCAGCTGTTGCTCATAACCTTTTACTTTACTTTTTATTTTTTCTATTAATCTTCACCCACTTTTGCAGTCTCATTAGACCTCCCTTATCCCCCACCACGCACCAAGTGTCTTAGAAGTTCCCAGGCATGAAGTGCTAGGTAGCTCAGTTGATTAAGTGCCTCACTCTTGATTTCAGGTCAGGTCATTATCTCACGGTTCATTAGTTCAAGTCCTGTGCATCAGCCCAGAGCCTGAATGGTATTCTCTCTCTCCCTCTCTTTCTCCCCCTCCCCCACTTATGTGTTTCTCTCTCTCTTTCTCTCTCAAAAATAAATAACTAAACAGTAAAAAAAGAAGTTCCCGGCTTTTTGTTCTAGGGATAGTGAAGTAGTTTTTATAGCAATTACATGCCTTCCAGGTTTTACCTTCCTTTCCGGTTTCCATGGGGCTACAAAAAAGAGCATCTCCACTACCCTTAGGGCAATGGCCCCTCTTGCTCATTGGATTCCAGACGTTCCATTGTCCTGACACTTCACTACACCTAAAATGTATCCTAAGAGAGACTGGTTTTGGCTTTCTCTTTCCCACTTGATCTAACTGTATTGGCTATTGGTTGGAGTCCTGTTTTCCAACTCTTCACAATGCCGTCTTCCTCTTATCTTCCAAGTTTCTTCAAATAAGTCTTCTTTGATCATACTATCTAAACTTTATCTGTACTCTGACTCATGTTCATTTCCATCAGCTCACTAATTATACTTATAATACACACACACACACACACACACACACACACACACACATATATAGCTTTAACTTAGTTGTGTTTTCTTCCACTCGATGGCAAATTTCATAAAAATGGAACCTTCTCTATTTTACTTTGGGGAGTGTTCCTAATGATTAGCATTATGCCTGACATGTAATAAGCATTGAATAAACACTTGTTGAATGCATTAATAAATTTCAACCTGGGTTTGAGCCTCTTAAATTAGGCATAGGATTTAATGCCATCAACAATAAAGGCAGCTGCATATACCCCAAGGTATAGGATGCAAATATTAGAAATTATACTTGTGTTTACTATTTATATAAATATAAAGAATGGACTTAGCCTTAATAACATTTAGTAGACAAGTTAATGTGAAGAATTCTTGGGGAAGAGTGGGAGGCCCATGTGATAGGGACGCTGACAGAGGCCACTCACTCCTTTGTCTTCTTCATCGAACACATTGAGACATATTGCAATTTCCATATGCTCTGGTAAATGGATCTGCAGAATATATTGCCAAGTTTTAACTAAACTAAAATGGGCAAATATCCTAAATTGATTCCTGTGAAGAAACTGTAGATTGGAGTTGATAAAATACTAATAGTGGAAGCATAAATGAGCAGTTGAAAATGAAAGAACACTTCTAGTACTAGAATGAGATCTTCAGAAGCCACAAAACCAGGTATAAAACAAGCAAACAAATAATTATTATCTAATCACATTTGACTGAGTGAAAAGTTAGTGTCCAAAAATTTAATATCTCAAGAATATCTGATGTAAAGATTTATATTCACTGTTCCCAAGGATCAACTTTGCACTGTGTGTGTTGTGCCTTGGGACCTGAGCTAATGTTAGCAGAGTGAGGCCATCACAATTAGTGAGACATTTAAAAATTAACCATCTGGAACATGAAGGAAAACTTTAGAGTTGCTTAAAGGCAAACCCTAGAGTTATTTCAGGGGTATTAAAAGATATACAATGCTCATTTCAGCACCTTATAAAATTTTATTGTAATTAATTATTAATGTTGAGAAGCCTATTTTGAGTTTTTTTAAAAGAAAGAAATAAAAGAAAGCCACAAG
The DNA here is from genome assembly GCF_006229205.1 of Suricata suricatta. Lineage (NCBI taxonomy): Eukaryota > Metazoa > Chordata > Mammalia > Carnivora > Herpestidae > Suricata > Suricata suricatta. The sequence continues at coordinate 93,248,971 of NC_043705.1, read as the reverse complement.
CTTGTTCTTCCACCTACTGCAAAAAAATTAACTGAAATAGTATACAAAAAATAATATAGATGGAAACTAAAATATTCACGCTTGTCAACACGTACTTTAAAATATTAATGGGGGCGCCTGAGAGGCTCAGTCCATTAAGTGTCTGACTTCAGCTCAGGTCATGATCTCAGGGTTTGTGGGTTCGAGCCCTGCATCAGGCTCTGTGCTGACAACTCGGAGCCTGGAGCCTGCTTCAGATTCTGTGTCTTCCTCTCTCTCTGCCCTTCCCCACTCATGCTCTGTTTCTCTCTGTCTCAATAATAAATAAATATAAAAAGTCTTTAAAAAATAAAATGAAATATTAATAAATATTTGAAGAAATAACCATCATTTTGAATTATGAACTGTGGAACTTAATTATGCGGTGTAATAAAAGTAAAGATACTATAATTTGCCCCAATTTATGGTATTTGCTAAATATTTATCCAACAATGTTTTACAAAAATTACTCTGGGAAGATGTTCCCAAGAAGTTATTTTTCACTATTGCATGAGTTCTCTAATACAAACTATGTTTTATGGAAAACTGTGAGATTATATCAGTAGGTGGAATTTCTGGTGACAAAGCTTTGTTGACTAGAATCAAAAACTATTCAGGACTGGGCGCCTGGGTGGCTCAGTCGGTTAAGCCTCCAACTTCGGCTCAGGTCAGATCTCACGTTCATGGGTTCGAGCCCCATGTCAGGCTCTGTGCTGACAGCTAGCTCAGAGCCTGGAGCCTGCTTCCAGTTCTGTGTCTCCTTCTCTCTCTGCCCTTCCCCCTCTCATGCTCTGTCTCTCTCTGTATCAAAAATAAATAAAACATTAAAAAAATTTAAAAAAACTATTCAAGACTAAGGTTATAGAAAAGTCACTAGACATTAAGTTTATTTACTGGCTCATCCAGGAGTAAACTAAAAATGTATATATTAATACAGGTTATCAACAATGTGGCTAATTTTATAAAGCAAGACTGTTAAAATATAGAAGAGTCTTTACACACTATGTAATACATGGAGATGAATTATAAGGACTTTTGTTCCTCAGAGAGATTCTCAGATTCTCTCTTATCAAAGTTCTTAAAAGTATTATTGAATTCAAAGATGAGTTCTGTTTTAGTGTGTTACCTGGTAGACACATATTTTTAAAAGGCACACTTGACGAGTCTCTTTGGTGATATTTTCACAATGGATATGAAGGAAGTACATAATTTTAAAAAACTCTTGCTGTAGAATGCATTATGAAATATGGTATTTTTTAAAGTCTACATTGAAAATCGGTTTAGGTGTTTTTCAAAACAATGTTACATTAAAAAAATCATGTCACATCTCTTAAAAATTTGAATATGGTATCTTCACATCTATATAACAGTCTTCAAAATAATACTTGAATTTGGGTTTTGAACTAATCTTTTACAAATAAAATATTAGTAACACTTTATGAATAGTTCACAAGAATAACTGAATGACATTAAAGAAGATTAAAATTTATGTGATACATTTAAGCAAAAAATACACTTACATAATTGGTGGATGAGATTGAAAATGGGTATCATGATTTGGTAAGTATAGTCAATGTGTGCAGTTTCGTCTTTATCAATGACAGTGATTAAGAACACATGACTTAAAAGAAAACAAAACTAGGAACCAGATATGTGAGTCACTGTAACACAAACAGGATATTAAGTCACTTTGCCTTCATTAAAAATAAAGATGACGATGATGATGATATTCTAGATCCTGAAATATAGGAAGGTACACCATAAAGAATAGATCTTGGGGTGCGTGGGTGGCTTAGTTGGTTAAGCATCTGGCTTCGGCTCAGGTCATGATCTCAAGGTTTGTGGTTTCGAGCCTTGTGTCGGGGTCTGTGCTGACAGCTCAGAGCCTGGAGCCTGTTTCGGATTCTGTGTCTACCTCTCTCTCTGACCCTCTTTTGCTCATGCTGTATCTCTCTGTCTCTCAAAAATAAATAAAAAACATGAAAAAAAATTAAAAAAAAAGAATAGATCTTAAATTAATCAATCCACAATATCTTTTTGTTTTCCTTATATCCAAATATAACCATTCTCTCATTCTTAAACTTCTACTAAGCAAGCACAAAAGCAGTAGGATACTTATTTGTCAAAATAATGCTACTATCTGCAGTATACATGACAGTAAAAGTTATTAATATATGTTAGATCATGATGTTTTGGATCACTAATAAATAATTACAATTTAAAGTAGTTTTAATTGCCATAATAAATGAAATAATATAACATTTTATGCTTACCTCAGTCTTTTAACTTTCTATTTTCATAAGTTTTATGATATAATTTAATTGGTTCAGTGGTAAATGCATATAACGTGCATTTATTTAAGAATTTATTGGATTCAAACTCAATGGATTTTGACTGGGAAGAGTGCTCTGGGTTTTTTGTTTGTTTAGAAAGAGCACCTGCAGGGGAGGGGCAGAGGGAGAGAGGGTAAAAGAGTATTAAACAGGCTCCATGACCAGCATGGAGTTCCAGACTTGATCTCATGGCTTTTCATGACCCTGAGATCATGACCTAAACCAAAATCGAGAGTCTGCTGCTTAACCCACTGAGCCAACTTGATACAAGTGTGCTCAGCTTAAAGCATTGGGAGGCCTCCAGTGGAACGAATTTTCTATCTCTGGGCAGCAGGAGAGAATGGTGGTTCAGAGCATAGATTTTGCACTTAGATCTATGTTTGCTATACTTGCCAGTTCATTGAGTTCTCTAAACTTCAGTTTCCTCTTCCTTATGATAGAGTCTACTTCAGACTATTACACTGGGAAGTATATTATATAAAACATAGAGCACCATGGTAGTACCTAAGAAGAGTGGGATACGTTTAAACTTTTTTAAAAAATGATAACTGTGGTTTGTCATAGAAGGTGTAGGGAGGAAACAACATCTATATTAGACATTTTTGTTCCAAGTAGACGAGAATTTATCTGTATACCTGAACCAGAATGATAACACCAGCATTGCTTATGATTGTACCAAAAATGGAAACTAGGACTTAGATATTTAAAATGAGTATATAATTAAATCGTGTTATATTTATTCAAGCAGACAGTGTATGAACTGAAAACAAATGTGCTAACATGGATAAATCTCAAAAACATAATTTTGAGTTAAAAAAAGCAAGTTGCAGAATAAAACAAGTGAGTTGTACAGTATAGCAACACATAAGTTTGAAAACATGAAAAACAATATTGTTTACAGATACATATAGAATGAAATGTAAAGAGATGCTTGGGATCATATGTATCAAGTTATGGAGAAGGTTACCTTTAATTGCATGGAAAAGAAATGCAGTTGAGAAATAAAAGCATGCAATACAGCAGCATTTGTTAAGATTTTTTTCCTTAAACTGACTTACTGGAAACATGAATATTCATTATTGCCTTTATTTTACGTTTTCATCATCATATATTTCACTATAAAAAAAAGTCAAAGAAAAATATTTGTCCAAAAAGTAATGAGTGGCTAACCACACTGAGGTGTGTTAGAACCAAGGAAGGAAGGGAGTGTTGCGGGGTGGGCAGACTGAGGGACAGACGAAGGAAAAGTATTTTGAGGATGAGTAATTTACTTGACATTTTCCTTCAAAAGACTTCTTGAACAAGCAAGCCAAAAAAAAAAAAAAAAAAAAAAGAATAGTGGAGGGGGCACATCTGGTTAATGGGCTGGCATTGAGTGCTTAATTATTCCACTTTTGACACAAGGACATGTTTTAACATCTTGAACATTCAGGTAACTTTCCTTGTGTGAAGTCTAAGCACGAAAAGGAAATACATTGTTAGGCTCTCTACCTTTCTTCTTTTTATTTTAATAAGAGATGGTATCATTGTAGGCAGACAATTTGATGTCATATTTTTCTATGATATTTTCACAGTGTGCACCGGGGCGCCTGTACTCTGCAGATATATGACATGCAGGATTTTTCCCCCTTCACATCAGAGCCTTAAAAACAAGCTCCATGGCACCAAGCACAAAGACTATCAATAAACATTCCATCTTTTCATTTTTTTCTTTGTGATCGACTAAAGAAAAGGCAGAACCGTGATGTTTGTTCAACAGCAAACATTTCAGAAATTATTTCTCTTCTCATGGGGCTTTGATGACCAAGAGCTCGCCCACCTCCAGTCTCTATGCCTGACCCCAGGGAATGGGTCGGTGGGAAGCTTTTCCGGGGAGTGCAGTTGAGAAACTTGCTGAGCACAGTCACTGGCCCCGCCATTCATCCGACTGCAGGCGTCTTGGTAAAATGTGTGTGTTCCTTTCTAGTACCTGTGTGTGTCCCCTCCCTGCCTGTACCCTACCCCTTCCGTCCCTGGTTTGGCTACCAGTGGGAGTGGCTTGCTGACACAGCTAGCTGAATGCAGGCCACTTGCTTAGCGTACCGGCAAAGCAGCCGGGTTGCTAGGGAGCTGCCCTCTGAGCGTCCCTTGATCTATTTTTAAATTTCCATGCTTGTTTCCTCTCTGAAAGGAAGCAAAGAATAATACCGCTTGGCTTTCTCCTCTCTTAAGAAACAAAGTAACCAACAAGGCTAAGACCTGTTGTGAAGTTAAAAAGCATTTGCTAATTAAGCTTCAGAATGTTATGGTATTTGTGCCCATCTAGTTTCTGCTTAATTAATTTCCAGATAAGGCGGCATCTCAGAAGAGGTAGAAGTGTCTATAAGGAGTATAAGTGAAATTTGCTAGTGCTTAAAAAACATCCATTATAAAGCTCTTGAACCACTATTCTTCCAAGCATTTAACAATAACCCATTATGAGACACCCAGAATCCCCCACCATGGGGAATAAATGAAAAATTTGGAGGGCTATCGAACAGTGAATTTTCACAGCTGATACACAGAAAAGTATTTAGCACAGGTGTTTCAGTAACTGTGAAATACCAAGGAAATTCAGTCTTCTGTGACACATAGATTCACTGTCTTGTGTGGGATGGAATCTTATGGAACTTGCAAAATATCTGTAATATAAATAAAAGAAGAAGAAGGACAAAATTAGCTTTTACAGAAATCCAGAAATTGTTCCTTGTATGGAAGAGTCTTCCTTTTTGGCCACTGATAACTAGCAGTTTTCTTGGTATTTTTTTCCAAGTTAAAATGAATCCAATTTCAAATGTTGTTAGTGAATTTTTAAAATGATGTGTTATATGCATGCAGGTGTGGAGAAATCTGGTGGAATAACAAGTGTGCTAGTCTCCATGTGTTAGGATTTTTTTTTTTTGAGCCTTTAACAGATATTTTTCTCCTTCTCCATGGCCACTCTCAAACCTCAGTAGCAGCTGATCAACAAGGTTAGGAGCTGATCTGTCTTCAAATTACAATTCTAGTTACACTTTCTAGAGTTCATAGGAATATTCCAATGCTACCATTTGGGAAGTCATGAGCTTGGACTTTATAGATTTTCTATGTATCAGTGCAGCATTCAAGAAAATAGATACCCTTAAAGGGGACTGTTAGTCTATGTAAATTTCCATGAAGCTCTTGGTTTCTCTTTTGTAACTTTCAGTCTAACATATTTTACCAAATAAGATATTATTTTAAAAAATGCATCAATAGGGTAGTTTATCTAAAAACCCATCAAAACTATGATGGGATATCTTCATATCTGTACAATTCAATTTCTAACATATCGTGACAATTTTCTGGTGGCCAATCATTTTTCTAAACACTTAATTTGCCATTAATATTCACACAGACACTAAAAATAAAATACTATGATGATTTACATTTTACTAGATGAAATGATTAGTTTCTTGAGAAGAAGTTACTTGCTCTATATCATTCAAACCCAGAGCTGTAAGATCACAGAACCTATACATATATCTGCTGTTCTATGTGATCTCCCTTCTCTGGATGCATAATATAAGTTACTGGGACAATGTGACCTGTTAGCTGAATTTCAGTTTCTCAACTAATTAGTTCAAGGCATTTAGCAATGTGGATTTCTGAAAAGTTGCACATCAGATAGATCGCTCTTAGAAAATTGGCCAGAGAGAGGAAGGTTGGCTTTGGGGGTCAGCAAGATAAGGGTTGTAATCCTAGTCCTTCTGTTGACCTTTTTCACTTGGACCAGTTACCAAAACTCTGTTTCTCCATCTATAAACTGGTACTTATATTATCTCCCTCAGAGGGTGCTTATGAAGATTAAATGAGATACTATGCATAAAACACCTGCCATGTAGTAACATTCAATAAATAGTAGCAAAAAATTAAGATTTCCACGCTCAAAGTGTATTTTGGAAATTCTGATCTCAGATTACCTTAGGATTTAGGAGTACAGTTTTAAATTTCCATGTTCAGAGACAAATGCTTTGTGTTAAGCCCTGAGGACACCAGCACCCAGTTCCATATTCACAGGAAAAAATGTAAGAGTGTAACTCTAGTCGTAGAGGGTAGAAACCAGAAGGGCAGAGTGTGTGTAATCCACCCAAAGAGCCAGGGGAATTTTGAAGTGTGCCCTCTTTTGTCCATCTCCTCGTTGTTTGATAGGCAATGATATTCTTGGAGAGAGAAGAATTATTCCTCATTGCCACGTGTGTTTTATGACTATGAAATCCTTTGGTATCATAAAGCGAAATATCACTGGTGAGAAATTGGTTTTCATTTTTTAGAATATGCTGGCATGGCTTAGAAGCCAATGACTGTTTGACATTCTGAAATCTCATACTGATAACTTGCCATTTGTAGAAGAGGAACACAGAAAAAACATTGAGTCTCCCCAGTGAAATGTGATCTTCTTGCTCTGTTTTTGGTACAGTGTTATATGTTTTCTGGAATGCGGCAGAGATTTAAATGTTACTGCTGCAATGGCAAAGCAAGAAGATGCTAAGAGAATCTCTGGGTGGTTCTTGCATTCTTTCCTTTACTGAGTGCCTACTACATGCTCAATACAAAGTGCTCAGTGCACAATACTGTATACTATGTAACAAACACTGCTAGATACAAAGATACACACACAAATGGGCTCCATCTCTGGCTCAGTTACACAAAGCAGGCAGGTAAACAGGAAAATCAGTGCCCCACTATTCTCTAAGAATATTGCTGGGAGAGAGGTAAGGGATGCTGGTGTGCATTTTTTCAGAACATGCCGATTAGTCACTTCCTTCTCCCCTTTAGCTTCCAAACCAATTGAGAAATGAGTATAAGAGTGTGATGGCAATAAAATAGCCAGCTTCATTACAGGAAAGCTGGATTGGAGATGTGACTAGCCAGGGACCAGCGGTGTGCTCCTCTCAGCCCCTCAGCCCCAGTGGCAAGCCCAGATGGACTGCTCATTGCCCTGGTCTTTGGCAGAGGAGCCAGGCCACTGCCAGCTTTTGCAGCCAGGGTAGAGCTCCCTCGAAGTCTCAGATAGGTGTGGGTTTCCAGAAGGCTAGTTTCAGAGAGAGCCTCAAAGAGGAAAATGCATGTGCAAGAGCACTTTTCCTCTTACCACAAAACTTGTCACTCTGCCTGCCATGAGCATGAGTGAGAAATGGGGTTGGAAAGAAGGGTGAACACTTTCCTCACCCAAGGAGCCAAGAGGAGTTATATTTTGGCATAAGAAAGAAACATGTTTAGAGGAGAAAATCTGTTTCCCTTAAAATCCTTTTTTGAGCTGAATCATGAAGGATGAAGAGGAGCCTGCAGAAGAAGAAAGGGAAAAGCACTACAGACAGACGACAGGGTAAGCGCAAAGAAGGAGATAAAAGGACCCAGCAGGAGATCCAGGTGAATAAAGAGAAGAAAATAGATTTACTTTTGGATTTATGTTTACAGTTCCCAATGTGTTTTACTATCAATATTTCCTTTTGATCTTCACAATAATGCTGCGAGAAAGAATTGTGATAGCAATTGATATTTCTTTTTTAATATTGCATCTCTGATTGAATGAGCTAAGTCCTTTAAAATACTGCACATAGCATCTAGAAGACAATTAACAAACATTAACTATTATTAATGTCACCATTGTAATTGTATTTGTTATTATTATTGCTATGGTTACTGCCAGATTCCCTTAGCTAGTAAATGGCAGAGCTAGAGAGTCCCATTGTTAGTACCTTAGGGACTATGTGGTGTATCTAGTAAGATGTACAGTTTGTAAGAGGTAGAACTGGGACTCAGTGACATGGTGTCCAGTAGAAACCAGGGACTTCATCAGTATTCTAAAGAAGTGTGACGGGTCTATAATTTGGTCCTAATTTATTAACAAGTTAGTCTGCTACTATTCCAGGTGCACTGTCACACAAGACTTCGGGCTCAGAAAAAAAAAATTGTATTACTTATGGGATACAGCAAGAAGCCTGAATTTGATATTCTCTCTGGGTCTCCTTGACCACGAGGGCATGGGGAGCAGCCAGGTGGGCTGTTGCCCACACAGTGGACTGTGTACCACAGCTGAGGAGTCCACAGCTTAGAAAAACCCCAAGTTTTATAAAGTGTTGGGCCTTCTCAACCTTTGCCTGAAGGAAGATGTTATCTTTTTATTTTCATTTTTTTATATTTATTTATTTTTGAGAGAGAGACAGAGTGTAAGCAGGGGAGGAGCAGAGAGAGAGGGAAACACAAAATCTGAAGCAGGCTCCAACCTCTGAGCTGTCAGCACAGAGCCCCACATGAGGCTTGAACCCACAGACCATGAGATCATGACCTGCACTGAAGTCGGATGCTTAACCAACTGCACCACCCAGGTTCCCCATCTTTATTATCCTAGTCAGGAAACAAATCTGCCTTCTGTCCCAGAGAAAGACAGGATCTCTGTTTTCTAATTCTCTTTGCTATATAAACATCCTTGAAAACGATAGAACAAAAACTGATAGGAAATGTGCAGAAACAAACAAACGTCTCTCAAAAAACATGTTGACAGAAAGTTTTTTTCAGGCCATTTGATTAACAACACCCAAAGAAGGCTAAATTGATGCAAATGACCGATGGATCACAGATAAGGTTGAGGAGCAGATTCCATTCACCTAGAAGTTCTTTCAATTTTTCCTTTAAGATACTAGTGGAAGAAAAGAGAATCTTTCCAGGGACAAATCCAGCCAAGTCTCAGATCTCTGGGAGCATGTATTTCTCAGAAACGCAGAGGAACCAGAGTCTTTCCAGTGCTTGGAAGGAAGGATCATCTTGAGCATTGTATGTTCCAGAAAGTGGGGGTGGCCGGTGATGTACAAGATGGAGATACAGTTTAGAGAAAAAGTCACTGGCTTTAGAGAAGGCAGAAATGAGGTTCTGAAAAGGAGTATAGATACAAGCCATGAACTTCCTTTTTCTTCCATCAAGATGCCCAGGTATATATTTTAATGAATTCTTCAACTTTTAGAAATACACATTTCTGGCTCTCATCCCTAGAGTTTCTCATTCAATATGGTCTGTGAAATCTCTATTCTGAAAAATTTCCCCAGGTGAATTAATGCACAGCAAGGACTGGTAGTTGCTCTTTTTGGACACATTTTAGTATTTGGTTTCCTATGTGAGTAAGTTAAGTGATTTGTAAACAACTGTTTCTAGCAGCTTACAGTTTAGGAATTATTTATTTTTTTTAGAAAAAAGCTCCCAAACAAAGTAAGGAGAATTAAATAGTAATCTTCTAAATCGCATCTCATATTTGGTATTAGGATGTATTGTTTCATTAAGTATCTGCTCTTAGAAACTCTAATGCTTTCGCTTATAAAAAAATAGGTTATCATAGTAAAGAAGCTATGCTAGATATTATACTTGGGTTTTGCTTTTTAGCTTTAGAAAAATTAGGCATCCCTAAATATACTCCAGAAGGAAAATTCATGCCGGTTTCACTCATTTGTGGTGCCAGTCTGTTGTGCAACTTCATAATTCATCTTGAGTCTGTCAGTTCCACCATCTAATATCTAATCAAAAGTAGGTGCTAGGTACTCTGGTTGACTGTCAGCATAATCACATAGTAATGTGACTTTGTGTTTTTTCTAATACTGTCGTACAATGTCAGGAGTCTTCATAACTCTCTTCCACCATGCAGTTTTTCCAAAGGGCAGGCCAATCAGCTAGAGGACAGGAGATTGTCTTCATGTCTTCCAAACACAGACCAACAGCAAAGACACCTGACACCTCTAGTTCCACATTAAACGACAAAGAGGGAATTTTCATATTTTCCCAGATGTGAATATTAATATGAAATGGACAGGTAGAGCTATATATGTGGTCCCCAGAAAAAGCACTCAGAGGCACGTTTCAGCACATCACAAAAGAAGATTGGATTTTTGTTTGGTTAAATTGATATTGTTTATTGCATGTTTTATTAGGAAATTTGTCTCAGGTACTTGAGTTGTTTTGATGTTAGAGTTGATTGTTCTAAGTAGGATTTCTAAAGAAAAAACATTGGTGGAAACAGTTATATTTTATTTGCAGGTGGGAGTGACACTGAAATTTTTGGAAGGGAGAGTAGTATGTTTTATGTTAGAATATTATTTCATTCAACAAATAATAATTGAATGCCTCTTAGGGTAACAAAGTAATTGGTACTACGAAATATACAAAATAATAATCACATTCTTTCATATAGCACTTGCAGTTTAAATACTTCTTTGATGCTTATTGTTTCCTTTTATAAAGATGGAGAAAGTATTACATTTTTCTTCAAGGAGATTATACAATATGAGGGCGGAGGCTTGAAGGAGTAGCATATAGGAAATAATCTAATTAATAGGCTACAAAATGAAACCTCTCTTAATCAGAGATTATATAAAAATAGCATAGTAACAGAATTTATTTTGATTGATAATTCACAAAGACCCAAATCAATCATGGTCATTGGGCCCAAATGATGAACTTAGGCTACCAAACCTAGTAGTAGATGAACATGGCTTCTCTTTGAGTTCATACACTTTAACTTGGCCAAAAGTATCCTAAGTGGTTTCACTTTCATTCTTGAAGGGCCTCTGGGTTTATACTTTTCAAGAGAAGAGAATGGTCTCTGCTCAAAGCTGGATTCACCTGTTCAGCACTTGTAGCAATGGGGTCCCCAGTACAAAATGTAGCTGTCTTCTGTATCAAATACTGTAAAGACCAGAAGGAGAGGGGAATGTCTCTGATTCCGAGGCAGGCTCAGTATCTCTCGTTCAATCCAATATCTAAAGGATAAGGAATAAAGCCACGAATAATGTATTTTCCAAAGGGTAATTAAAATGCAAAATCAGAGTAAATTTTCCTTAAACTATCGAGCTTTCCTTTGCATTCATAGACAACCACAGATACTCATTAAACACATATTTACAAAAAAGAAACTTAGAAATAAAAGGAATGATTATTTGTTATGTGTAGTTACCTACGGCCATGTAATAAATTACCCCCAAACTATACTGCTTAAAACAATAAACATTTATTAAACGTTTAAGTTTCTGTGGGTCAAGAATTCAGGCACTTTTAGCTAGTCCTCTTCTCACAGTCTCTCACAAGGCTACAAAGTGTTGACTGGGAATTCAGTCATTTCAGAGGAGGAGGTAACTCTTCCAAGCTCACTCACATTGCCATTGGCAGGACTCAAGTTCTTGCTGGCTGTTAGCCAGAAAAATCATTTTCTTGCCATATGGACCTCTCCCTAGGGCTATTTACAACTTGGAAGATTCTTTTTAAGAGAGTAAAAGCCTGAGAAAGAGAGAGAGAGAGAGGGTGAGAGAGAGAGAGAGAGAGAGAGAGAGAGAGAGAGAGAGAGAGAGAGAGAGAATGAATATGAATGAGAGAGAGGGAGAAAGGGAGATCTGTCTTTGTACCATAATCTCAGAAGTACTATCTTTCCCTTTTCTCTCTTCATCACATTGCTAGACCCAGCCCACACTCAAAGAGTTGGAACTGAGCTGGGACTAAACATAGGGATTTACACAACACATGAAAACCAAGAGGTAGTCCATTGGGCGGGGGGGCACTTCAGAGAATGGCTGCCACATATAGAAATAATCTAGCTCAACCATTCATTTCTATAGCCAAGGAAACTGAGGTACAAAAGTGCTTAATTGTGTGTCCAGCGTAGTAGAGTCTGCTGCTATTGTTGCAAGACCCTCGATAGCCTCACATACTTTGAAACTCTTGATGAGGGAAAGGCAGAGATGAACAGGGGTGGAAATATAGAAGCGTTTGTGGGTTTTTTACATTTTTATTTTTAAGTTTTTATTAATATTCTAGTTAGTTAACATATACTGTAATATTTATTTCAAGTCTAGAATTTAGTGATTCATCACTTACATACAACACCCAGTGCTCATCATAACAAGTGCCCACCTTAACACCCATTCTCCAGCCCCCACCTTCCTCCCCTCTCCAACACTCAGTTTATTCTCTATAATTAGGAATCTCTTATGGTTTGCTTCCTTCTCTTTCTTTCCCCCTTACCCTGTGTTTGTCTCTTTTGGTTCTTAAATTTCACATGTGAGTGAAATCATATGGATTATTTCGCTGACTTATTCACTAAGCATAATATACTCTAGCTCCATCCACATCATTGCAAATGATAAGATTTCACTTTTTCTGATGGTTGAGTAATTCCATTGTATATGTATACCACCTCTTCTTTATCCATTCATCAGTTGAGGGATATTTAGCCTCTTTCCATAATTTGGCTATTGTTGATAATGCTGCTATAAACATTGGAGAGCATGTGCCCTTTCAAATCAGTATGTTTATTTTGTGGGGGTAAGTACCTAGTAGTACAATTGCTGGGTGGTAAGGTAATTATATTTGTAACTTTTTTGAGGAACCTCCATACTTTTTTCCAGAGTGGCTACACCAGTTTGTATTCCCACCAACAATGTAAGATTTCCCTTTCTGCACATCTTCGGCATCTTTTGTTTCCTGTGCTGTTAATTTTAGCCATTCTGACAGGTGTGAGGTGGCATCTCATGGTGGTTTGGTTTTATTTCACCTGTGATGAATGATGTTGAGCATCTTTTCATGTATCTGTTAGCCATCTGAATGTAGAAGCTTTCTTCAACCAAAGTGGTTTTTAAGCTTTGTTCATCAAGTGGGCAGGCTTCTACTGGGTTAGCCAGCTTTTCAACTGGACCAACTGTATTTCAATTAGTTTTGTATATTGGTCTTTCTCATAAGATGCCTTTAAATGAAATGATTTATGCTGGTCAAAATTAAGTTGAAAATAGTTGCTCCTTGGGGCGCCTAGGTGGCTCAGTCGGTTGAGCCTCCGACTTCGGCTCAGGTCAGATCTCACGTTCGTGGGTTCAGGCCCCACGTCAGGCTCTGTGCTGGCAGCTAGCTCAGAGCCTGGAGCCTACTTCCAGTTCTGTGTCTCCTTCTCTCTCTGCCCCTCCCCCTCTCATGCTCTGTCTCTCTCTGTATCAAAAATAAATAAAACATTAAAAAAATTTAAAAAGAAAAGAAAATAGTTGCTCCTCATTAATTTTGTTTATAAAATGTTTCAGTTTTAGTATTTGAGTTAAAAAGATACTTTGTTTACATTTATGCATTTTTTCCTGACCCTTATATCATCTTATCTAGAAATTATTTTTGTTACATATACACAAAGTTTTTCTGTAAGGTTCAGTATGTTTGAAAAATGTTAGTTTTTTATAACTTTATCAATAATTTAATAAGCCAATTTGAAGTATACAGTTTTTGAATTGTATCACATATCATTACAATTAATAGATTGAGGAGACTTCTTGGGATCAGTGACATTACATATTTGAATAAACTTTTGTCATCTAGTAAAAATCGGTATATATTAACTAAAGCAGCTATTACATTATTACATGTAACTAAATGTTTAATATATATAGGTAAAATAATTTTATATCCTACCATATATATACAGTAATGCAGATACAAACCCCAGAAAGACATACAAAGACCTCATTGGAGGTTTGTTTGTTTTTGTTTTTTTTAACTTTTAGAACTTTGGCTTTGAGACTGAATGTCTTTTAAGTGCATCATCTCAATAATCTTTTTTTTTTTAATGTTATACTTATTTTGAGAGATAGAGAGACAGAGCATGAGTAGGGGAGGGGCAGAGAGAGAGGGAGACACAGAATCCAAAGCAGGCTCCAAGGCTCCGAGCTGTCAGCACAGAGCCTGACACGGGGCTCAAACTCACGAGAGGTGAGATCATGGCATGAGCCAAAGTTGGACACTCACCCCACTGAGCCACCCAGGCACCCCTCAATAATCTTTTCTTAACCTGCTTTTTTTGGCTTAACTTTTAATAAAGCCTGTCTAATTTCTCTAAAAATGCTTCAATTACTTTAATTCCTCATTGCCATTCAGAATGTTTTTCAACTTTAAAAATGTATTATAAACATCACTGTGAAGACTACCCATGTACATTCATCTGTGTACCCTTCTCTGAGTTTCTCCTCCTAAGAATCCTCTAGGAGTTGGATTTCTGAGTGGAAGGGTGTATAAAGACTTTTGGTAAAAGTCACTAAGTTGCCCTTGAGAAATTTTGCATTTCCAGAAGATGGTGAGGAGAAGAGAAGAATCTAAATATAGGTTTCTGCAACAATCTTTCCTTCCAATAGCCCTTTTGTTTACCTTTCCTATATTTCCTTTTTTTTCTGAAAAGGGAGCAGCAACCATTTTCCGAGAGGAAGGAAACTTGTATAGTAGGAAAACATGAATTTAAGTTTGCATCTCAAAACCCAAGAGGCCCAAGTGGATTCTACTCTTGCCCACGTGCGCTCTTGCATTCCTAATCCTATATGTGTTACACCAGTGAAAGGTAGTGCTCTGTCACGTTCACTGTCTCTCCCATCTGTATCTATTCCACTTTAGGAAGTATTAAAAAATATATCACAAACATTTAAAGGGGAGCAAGGGAACTCATTGATTTTCTGAAAGCAATTTGTTAATTAACATCAAAGGAATAAAATCTGACTTGCATAGCCTAGTGAGTGGCATTTTTCCATAGTCCTGGTTGCTATGGTGATGGAAGGAAACTCGTTTGTTCTGGGTCACTCCTAAATTTGTGCATGAAAGCGTAAGAGATTATTTCTGTCTAATCAAGTTATTTGGAAAAGTTGAAGGGGAGGTGCAGTGTTTTACAGCCATCAACCCTCAACAGAATAAAACACAATAGCTGAGAAAAGGGGATTATATTTTGCTTTGAAAAACAGAACTGAGAATTTCTAACTGACCCTGAAGACTCTTCCAGCAGAATGCCTTCCCCCCACTTTGCACTCATGAGGAATGTGGAATCACATTTCTTAAAGGGAATTAGAGTACATATTGAAAAACTCTACAACCCGACTTTGCATAATGAATAAGGAGTAGGGTGTGCATTCATTAAACAATTTTACTTTTGAACTTAAATTTTACAGTGTGTCAAATGCCTCACTAGGTCTGCATTTCCAGGAAGCCAACTTCTGTTAAAATTAACATAATTGGGAAAGCTGGAATAGAAAAGGAATGGCTCACCTCTTCTTTATACCAGATGTCCTGGCTCTTGCGGTCTGTAGATTTACACATTCCCCTGCCTGCCCACCACCTCAGCTACCCCTTAAGCAGATGGTAGTTTTATATGTCATTATTAGACTTTCTGTATCAGCCCAAACATTATTGTTAGAAAGGGTTGTGGCTTCAGTATATTTTTATTTTTATTTATACAAAATTTACCGTTTTTGTTTCTAAGTCACAACAGTGTAAATTTAGACCTTTATCCTGATAGTTATTAGCTGTGCAGATCTGGAGAATACTTTCACATTTTGATACTTCAGCCTTTTTATGTAGAGAAGGAGTATAGTAAGATTTACCTATACACCATTGTTTAAGGGTTTCCTCTGTATCAGTCATCTTTTTAAGCATAACTAACTACATCCAACATTTAGCAGCTTAAAATAGCAGACACTTATTATCTCATGGTTTCTGAGGGTCAGGAATCCAGAAAAGCTTAGCTGGGTCATTCTGGCTTAGAATGTCTCATGAGATTGTAGTCATACATCAGCCACTGAGATGCTACTGAGGTTAAAGATACTGCTTCTGAGCTTACTATGAGGTTGTTGAAAAGCTTCAAGTCCATGCTGGCTGTTGGCCCTGAGGCCACTAAGTCTCATCATGTGAATCTCATCATAATGGCTGGCTTCCCCCCAGAATGAGTGATCTGAGAAGAAAGAGAGCACAAAACAAGAAAAAACATCCAACACAGCAGACACAGTCCCTTTTATAACCTAACATCGGGAATGATAACCCATTACTCTTTGCTGTATTTTATTAGAAACAAACTACTGATATCCAAGGAGCCCAATAAGCCCACACTCAAGGAAAAGGGACCTTAGCTCCTTTTTATTCCTGAAAAGATGAGTATCAAAAATTTTGTGGGTATATTTGTAAAACCACCAAATCTTCCTTAGTCTGCAATTCATATTCCTCTCACATACAAAATATACATGCCCTCTCGAGGTCTCCAACAGTCTCGTGCCACTGCAGCCCCTGCTAAATCCAGAATCTTATCATCTAAATTGAGTCCAAGTGTGGATAAGACTCTTAGGATTTAGTTCCTTAAGTATAGTCCCCTTGAGTGCAGTTTTGTTCTGTTTATGAAACTAAAGGCATATGCTTTCTACCCCCAACACACATAGTATACATACATGCAGGTAATGGGGAGGCAGGCTTAGGATAACAACTGTAGATGTTTGTGACCCAAATGGGTGAAATAAGAGGCACAGAAATGTCACTGACCCATGGCTAGTGTGAAGTCCAGAGAGGCAAGTGTTAGATATTCACTGATAAGTTCTCAGGGTTTGGAAATAATTGTCCATAGCTCTCAGCTCCACTATCTGGTCTCTTTGTTCTCCTTCCTCCTTCCTTTTTCAAGACGTGTAGAATGTTTATAGTTGGGTAGTTTTCTCAGCCTGCTTTCTTCCAGGAGAATTTTGGAGGTCCGACAGTCTTCCTTTCATTTATTTCATTTGGAAGCCATCTTTTCATTTCATATTTTCTCTGTCCTTTTTGGTTCAAGCTGGCAATGCTTCTGCATATATAATTCTTTTAAAAATCTTATTGATGTGACTCTTATTGAGGGTCACACTAGTAAACAAATGCATGCAGCACCCCAATTACTTCACATAAAGCACCCCCCCACCTTAGGATCCTACTCTGAGACTACTAATGGGCAATGTTCCTAGGATCCCAGCACTACCGTTGTTTGATTGAGAGGATCTGTGATTTAACTGGTGTCTTTAGAGGTTTAGGTTTTTTGTTTTTTTTTTTATCAATCTGACCAACATTTTCTGAGGCCTTATGAAATAACTGTACAGTCATTCATTCGGCTTTGTATCTGGAGTAATTTTTCTCTGACAATATTCTGTATATGCTCTTTGCTGAGAAGTCATTTCTTAATTTTAGAATTGTCAGCTATCTGGAATATCTGAGAATTTTCAAAACCATCAAATCCTATTTCCTTTAAGTTTATAGTCTTCCCTTTATTTTTTTCCTTGGACATTTTATTATAAGGAACAGAAGAAACCAGGAAATAATTGAAACAACTCTCTTAGAAATGATAAGGTTGTTGTCAACTGTCATTATGGATGTAGTCATTTGAAGGTTTGACTGGGGTTGGAAGATCCACTTCCAAATTTACTCATATTGTTTCAATACCTCACTGGATCTTGGTTAAAGGCCACTGTTCATTATGTGGGCATTCCCATGGCAGTTGGCTTCTTCTTGGATCAAATGATCCAAGAGGATGATATGTAGTGAGACAGAGCATGCAAGCTGAAGCTGTGGCCTTTTATAACATAATCTTTGAATGACATACCATTACTTCTTCCATAGTTTATTCATTTGAAGCAAGTTATAAGTGTAGCCTCTTTTCAGGATGAGAAGAACCAAGCTCTACCTCTTGAAAAGAGAGTATCAAAGGATTTTTTGACATATTTGAAAAACCATCATACCCTATTCTTGTGGACCTACTTGTATTGCCCCCACAAGGTATTAGTTTGAAGCCCTGACCCCTAATTGGACTATATTTGGGGATAGGGTCCTTAAAGAAGTAATTACATTTAAATGAAGTCATAAAGGTAGTGCCTAATCCTTTAGAAATGATGTCCTTACAAGAAGAGAAAGAAGGACGCCTGGGTGGCCAGTTGGTTAAGTGTCTGACTCTGAATCAGGTCATGATCTTATGGTTAATGAGTTTGAGCTCTGTGTCAGGCTCTGTGCTGATAGCTCAGAGTCTGGGTTTGGATTCTGTCTTCCTCTATTTCTGCCCCTACCCAGCTCATTCATTTTCTCTCTTCTCTCTCTCTCTCTCTCTCTCTCTCTCTCTCTCTCGGTGTGGATGTGCACACACACAAAGAAAAGACCATGTGAGGACACATCAAAAAGCCTAGGAGATTGGTGTCACCATAAAGTAATCCTACCGGTACCTTCATCTTGAACTCCCAACCTTTAGAAATGCAAGAAAATAAATTTCTGTTCTTTAAGTCAACCAGTCTGTAGTAACTTGTTATGGCATCCTGCAGACTAATTATTCACAAAGTACAATTACTCACAAAGTATAAAATGGAACTCAAACTTCTGAAGGTCAGAAAATCAAGTCCCAATTCCCCCTACATGTAAGGAATCTACTTGCAGGTTTTTTTTGTAAAGTTCATGAAAATATTATACATTATGTGAGAGCAAGTAAAATTGATGGTTTGGAATGATGTTCCTTGTTTATACTGTGCTGACATTAAGTAAAAGACCTATTACACACAGTAGGTTTACAATAAATAGTAATATTTTATTAAAGATAGACATTTATCTATATCTGTTATTCAAATCTGCATTAAAACCCCATGAGTAAGAATGCTACTACCCCACTTTACGTACGAGAAACTTGGGCTCAGAAAGATCAGTGATTTTCCTCATGTTGGCATTCCCAGTAAGTAACAAAACTGACATATAACACAAAAGTTGTGTTCTTTCTGCTGTACAAAACTTCCTTTCTAAGAGCAAGAGGTCATACTAGTGTTTTAAACAATTCAATTCTTAGAAAAGTGACTTTTAAATAGGGAAATTTTAGGAACTTCCAGTGACAAGTACCACACATAGAAAACCCAGTACAAATTATTTTATCTTAGAAGTCTTTGAATACATGAGATTTATATATGTTTACATATTTTGCAAACCTTACATAGCAGCATATTATATACCAAAGGAGATATATACTTATTCATTGAACAGTGTTTGAACACTAAAACCATGTAATACATTGTATTAGTTTTTTTGGAGGTTTACAAAATGATTTACAGGGACTTTAAACAAATCTGGATTATATAATCTGGTGAAGGCGATTAGGTGTGAGTGTAGAGAATAATTGTTAAGTGTATCAGTTGCTATTGCCACTTGCCACAGCATTGCTGCATACCAAACCATGCCAAAAATCAGTGACATATAACACTAATAATTTATTTTTGCTTACTTGTTTGTGGGTTACTTAGGCAGGTGTCTCACCTAACTTGATCGTTGCTTGGCTTGCTAAAAAGTGATTGACTGCATCAAGATTGGCTCTAAGTGTCTCTCACCCTCTTTGATTCAGTATGCTATTCTCATGGTGATGGCAGAATGATATGATGGGGCAAGTAAAAACCTCCAATGCTTCTTAAAGATTAGGCTCTGGAAACATTTGTCACTTATATCACTTTCCATTTGCAAAGTAAGTCATGCAGTCAAGCTCAATGTAAACGGAGTAAGAAAATAAGAATCAGCCTTCAAAAGAAGAACTACAAAGTCACATAGCAAAAGACATGGATACAGGGAAGGGTAATGAATTGACAACAATAATAAATGTTATCACAAGGAAAAACAGAGTAGTAAAATTTTTTTAAGAGCCATCTTAAAAGGAGAAAAGTAAGCCATGGTAAGAATCATTTCTCTTATCAAATCTGAATTAATTTTTTAACTGGTTGGTGCCTCAATTTCCTCATCTTAAAAATGATGTTTGTAAAGATTAAATCCATGACATCATGGAGGTGAAGACCAGTGCCTGACAGATAGCAAGAACTCAGTAAAAGAAAGGAAGAAATACAGGGTTAAGACTGTGAGACATCATGTTCTACTGAAAGAAGTAAGGCATCCATTTATGAAACAACTAGAGAATGCTTACAGGCAACCTCTAAGTAAGAATAAATAGCATATAAAATTTGATCCATGTGGAGAGGAGTTAGGAAAGTCTTCTTTATCCATATGGAATTTTTGTTCACCAAAGAAATAACTTTAGTTCCTTATTTCTCCTTTATTTTTTAAAAATTAACTTCAGGGGAGCATGCATATATTTCCATTAATCTTAACTTTTTAGAAGATATTCTGGTGGTGAAATAATATGGTTGTCATGGAAGCAATCAAGAATAAGGAATCAGAACTCAGGATAGTGCAGGCAGCTGACCATGGCTCATTTTTACAATACAAAAGATTTTGGTTTTTTTTTCTTTACAGTAAGTCATTTGTGAAGAAATGTATCTATCCATATTTTCATTTGTGATTCCAAATCAAATTCCTTAAGCAAATAAGTCCTGTAAGTATCTAAATACAGACACATACATGTATATATGCTTGATATCTGTGTGCACCTAACACATTATTTGTACATTTTAGGTATGATTATTATCATTCTTCACTGCCTTAGTTTAGAATTTTCCTACTGCCGTGGATATTGAGACCAAAACCCAACTCAGGGATTCTTTATGTTCAACTTTGCTTCCTCAATTCATAAAATTTCTACTCTCAAGGAGTTTCCAGTTTATCTGAGGGAGCAAAAAGTATTCGCAAATAAATATTCAGGAAATCAGATAAGGATCTATAGAAGAAATAATTAGGTTTACCCAGGTACTGTATCTGCCTCTCTATGTATTCTGGCTATACTCCCTTCACATTTTTAACTTAAAGTGATTTAATAGACTATTTTCAAAGGTGCCACCTTCATTTGTTTTACCTAAATCTTTTAAAAATATATATTTATTTATTTTGATAGAGAGTGGGGAAGGGGCAGAGAGGGATGAAGGGAAAGAATCCCAACCCACAATGTGGAGCCTGACACAGGGCTTGATCTCACAATTGTGAGATTATGACCTGAGTCAAAATCAAGAGTCAGACACTTAACCACCTGAGCCACCCAGGCATCTTTGTCCTGCCAAAATCTTTATTTCAGTCAGTTTAGCAGTGATCAAGAAAGTTCTCATTGAAGAAGGAATTTTTATGTACTCTAGGAGGTAAAAAATAAATACACCATTAGTATCCATAGAGGTCCTAGTACATGGGTGAATCAAATGAAAAATAATCTCGTGTGTGTATAGGGAAGAATGAAATTTTGTGCATTCCTTCCTCTTAAGGGAAGAAAATTTCACAAAGTAAGTGACATTTGAGCCAGAGTATGTCAGCCTGAGTTGATCCCAAGCACAGCCCTATTTTGCTAATTGAATAGTCCCAACCAATGTGGTATTGAATCTTCAAAGACATTGAATTTGGAATTGCCTCTACTCTCTTAGCTCAGGCTTAGTTTAGACTTAGAAGCTTACAGGGGAGAGGACACATGGATTCATCTTCTCTTTCATTTATTCACCTGTCCCTCTACTTCCTATTTATTTTTTACCCTTCCAGGAACTAGCTCGATGGGGAGCAGGCTAAGAAGGAAGTTGTTCATTTTGTGAGGTTGGAATCGTTGTCATTATCCTGTTGAGATGAATGTATAATGTGAGGCTCCATGTTTCTTTTGGTTCAGTTTCTCAAAAGAGAATTTTTTGTTGAGTTCCTTAGAGCTACTCCATGGGGAAGTACCAATTGCAATTGCTACACTCCAGGCAAATCCTCTAATCTGACTGACTGCTTTGAACTTCACCCCCATCCTTTGGCCATCTGATTGTTTACCTCTCTAATGGGTTACTTCATCCCTCCATGCAGTTCTTTTTTTTTTTTAATTTTTTTTAATGTTTTATTTATTTTTGATACAGAGAGAGACAGAGCATAGAGGGGGAGAAGCAGAGAGAGAAGGAGACACAGAACTGGAAGTAGGCTCCAGGCTCTGAGCTAGCTGTCAGCACAGAGCCTGACGCAGGGCTCGAACCCATGAACGGGAGATCTGACCTGAGCCGAAGTCGGAAGCTTAACCGACTGAGCCACCCAGACGCCCCTCCATGCAGTTCTTAAGATCAACTCAGGCTGACATACTCTATCTTGAGGGCCATATAATAAGTTTCCCAAGAAATGCATATTTTTTCCCAGATGTTGGTAGAGGGGCACTTTTTTTTCCTGGTGAAGGTCAGTCCATGCACCATCTCTTCCCTTCAGACTTTCCCCAGCAAGAATTAGATGCTAAACCTTAGGTTGTTATATCTCAGATTTCCTGGGGGCATATGTTATACTAGGTTGTTATATCCAAGAATATCCAGGAGGGACATGTGTTAAGGTGTCCTTGGGGTCATTTTGAAAAGTTTTTTACTTGGTATAATGTGAGGAGCAAAGACATGATGTAATAGTATTTCATTTATTCTCCCCAGGGAAATTTCCCATGACTTTGTAAACTCCATTGTCTTATGCATTCAGAATTGCTGGCAGAATTGGTTTTGAGCCTTCTCCTTTGCAAGTTCCATGTAGCTGGTTTAGTAACTCTCTTTAGAATGGGGGAATATTTGGCAACTATTGTGTTGTTCTCAGCCAAGGACCTGTGCAGAAAATTCAAGACAACAGGAAGAGTTGAATTTAACATCCTGATACATTAGTAAAATGGGAGATTAGATCATTTATTGAGAATGAACAAGAGCATTTAGGGATTTTTGTGGTTAATAAAAGAGAAATAGGGACTCCAATAAATGATGTAGACTGTCAATTAGCAATGAGGAAAAGATCCAGTAAATAACATTTGAGAGGTTTGATTATGTCAGTATGAACTACAGCCCTTCAGTGCAGTTATGGGAATTTTGCTATTGTAAATCAGTAACATAGAAGCTAAAGAGAAAAAGGAAGAGAGTTTTATTTACAGTGACAATCACTGGCAGAATATTTTGCAGCATAAGATGGTACTATTAAACAGTTAAATCCTACAAGAGAAATCAAACTAGGTAGAACAGGAATAATAATAATGACCCTAACCATCAATGAAGCCCTTCTCATGCACCAAGGAATCGCTAAGGTCTAGGTAGATAGATAGATACATACATACATGCATACATATACACATTCATGTGGTATTATCCTAGTTTGACTAAAAGCAATGGGAATCTTAGGGTAAGTTAAGTAACTTTTTCCTAAAGTCCTTCAGCTCTAAGTGGAGATGTAGCTTTTGAACTCCCATCTGTTCTGCACATAGTCGGTGATCAGAGGCAAATCAGAAGAGTAAAACTAGACTTAGAAATGAATGATTATATAGATCCAAATGAAGAGTATGGTTAATGTCAAGTAGAATGTTACCAACGTAGCGTACTATTGAAGTGTAGTATGGCTGTGCAAATGATACGACTGAGTGGTGTAGACCTGAAGGTCACTGGAATAGGAAAAATCAAAGGACTGATACTTAAGGATGTTGTTTGCTTGATGAGTGTGAATAATGTATCTATTCATGTTAAAGGTGGAGGATAAGATACAAAATGGAAAATCTATGACTTAGAGAATAAAGATGTGAAAGAATGTAAGGGAAATGTCATGGAAGTAGGCAAAAGTTGATGGCCAAATTAAAAAAAGAAAAGAAAAGATCTGGAGATCTGCAGAAGGATCTACATAAAGATCTGGAGTTGTTGAATGAAAAGAATGGTGAAACCATCGGGAAGTGGCAGTGGCAAATAAACGTGCTTCCAGTGCTGACTCATTCCAATGTATGAGAAAAGGAATTATTTCTAGAAAGAATTGAGCAGGGTGTGTGATTTTCAAAGAAAGAAAGAAGACCATTCCCACACCCCACACTTCAGCAGAGTGGCCTTTCTTTTCCACACAATTTAAAGTAACACTCCTTTTTTAAAATTTATTTTTTATTTTTTAATTTACATCCAAATTACTTAGCATATAGTGCAATAATGGTTTCAGGAGTAGTTTCCAGTGATTCATCCTCTATGTATAACACCCAGTGTCTTTTGTTGCCTGAGTTGTTAATGTTAGCCACTCTGGCTGGTGTGAAGTGGTGTCTCATTGTGGTTTTGATTTGTATTTCCCTGATGATGAGTGATGTTGAGCATTTCTTCATATGTCTGCTAGCCATCTGGATGTCTTCTTTGGCAAAGGGTCTATTCATGTCTTTAGCCCATTTCTTCACTGGATTATTTCTTTCTTGGGTGTTGAGTTTGGTAAGTTCTTTATAGATTTGGGATACTAACCCTTTATCTGATATGTTATTTGTAAATATATTCCCCCATTCTCTCCGTTGCCCTTTAGATTTGCTGATTGTTTCCTTTGCTTTGCAGAAGCTTTTTATATTGATGAGGTCTCAATATTTCATTTTTGCTTTTGTTTCCCTTGCTTCTGGAGATGTGTTGAGTAAGAAGTTGTTTCAGTGAAGGTCAAAGAGGGAAAAAAAAAGAAACTCCTAAATAGTAAAATGAAAGCATCTAGAATAAGCCACTGTGGCACTTAGATTATTTTGAGCTGGAGGTTGGAGTTCCTAAAATCCCTTACCTGCCTAAAAACAGAACTTCCCAAAAGGACTTCATTGTCCATCAACTGATGAATAGATAAAGAAGATGCAGTGTACACACACACACACACACACACACACACACACACACACACACAATGGAATACTACTTGGTGATCAAAAAGCATGAAATCTTGCCATTTGCAACAATGTAGATGGGACTTGAGTGTATCATGATAAGCATGATTAGTCAGGGAAATATGAATATGTAAGTTCAGTCATATGTAATTTAAGAAATATAACAGATGAACATAGGGGAAGGGAAGGAAAAATTAGATAAAAACAGAAAGAGAAACGACAAACCATAAGAGACTCTTAAATACAGTGAACAAACTGAGAGTTGCTGGAAAGCAGCGGGTGGGGAAATGGGCTAAATGAGTGATAGGTATTAAGGAGGACACTTATTGGGATGAGCATATATATGTAAGTGAGGAACCACTGGGTTCTACTTCTGAAACCAGTAGTACACTGTATGCTAATTAACTTGAATTTAAATAAAAAAATTAAAAAACAAATAAAATAAAATAAAATAATTCCCTTCTCTGATCACTCTCCACCCTATTAACCTCTTTTATTTTCTTCATGGTACTTATTATTGAAAAATGTACCCTTGTTTGTTTAATACTTTATCCATCATAATACATGAGCAACATGAGGCCAGAAACTTTGATTTGTCGCCCAGCCCCTCAGTCCCATCATGGAAAATGGAGCTTGACCCAAAATAAGTGGTCAATAAAAACGTGTTAGATAAATGTGTGAGTTGGAGTGAATATTTGAGGAAAAAATTGAGAATATGTTTAAGTGTTTCACCATATTGTATGAATATGAAAAAGAAGAAACAGGAAATGTGTTTGATGCAGCATAAGAAGAATAGGCCTGAACTAGGTGTGGAAAATATTTAGTAAGATATAAAATACAGGAACTAGGAAAGCCCAATCTTCATTGGTAATGGAAATCCCATGAACGATGGAGGCAGAGACCTGGGAAGCAATAGACTGCAGGATCAAATTCATAATAGGATGATAATTGAATTGTAAAACTCAATATTTTAAAGATCTCCTTGGGACTTGCGTGAGCTAAGGATTCTTCACCACCTGTGACTCTACCTGACTTCAATGTTTATGACTGCTGAAGAAGGTAATAAGAACTCCAAATATGATCTGTTTTTGTTTCCATTCCTCTTATATCTATATTTATCTTAAAATCATGAAATGATTCTTTGATTGGAGATAAACTGCAGGGTTTTTTTCAGGTTAAATGAAGTGGAATGTTGATGTTATTCCATAAAGTTCTCTTTCTTAAGAAAGCTACTATTGAAGAAGAATATAGGAGAGAAAAGCACACAAAATCATTTCATTTGTTAATAGTCTTTCAAATGGTAGAGAACAAGGAGAAAATAATCTGTTTTAGGATATGATTATTTCAGTGTTGAGGTTCAAAATAGGAGGTAGGGAAATTAGAGAATGGGAGCAAGGTGCAGAATCTGAAAGCTAAGAGTTTTCTCATCCTCATTGAAAACAAGTTGGAATTTGAACTAAGTAAAGAGTATAATTATTAGACTACACTGAGTTTTCTTAGGGTTCTGCATGAGTTAACAATCTCCAAAATGCCTGGAAATGGCTGTGAGGCCTATTGTTTCAAGGAAGTGAGGTGATCCAGTGAAGCTTTTTGAACTCTCTCTCATATAGAACTTTCCAAGAGAGTCTGCTCTTAGGATACTTGAAAAAAATCAAGTGAAAAGGGTTTGTATTTGCAGCTTATTTAGTCCTGAACTGGCTGAAGAAAAGAAAATTGCCCAAACGCTTAAAAAAATTGATTCTCTAAATTCTGACCAAATAGTTTGGAATGTTGTTTATCCTAATATATTAGAGCTCATTAGATAAAACATAAGAATTGCCAGAGAGGATTAGTGGGGGTTCTATTTGTTTGTTTGTTTGCATTTCCTTATTGGGATTTATAAATTCAGCCACGGATAAAAGGAGGGATACAGCAGTGTCTGATCTGAAAAGAAATTAATTAAAATATTGGAAAATGAGGGATTTGGTAAATGATCCAGATTAAAACTGGACAAACATGGGAGACATTCAGAGAACAAACATAAAATTTAAAAACATGGTGAGGCAAAATGTCTCGTTATCTCTATAGTCTCCTTTTGAGAACATGGAAAGGAGCTCTTACAAAGCCCTAGGAGGCCAAGGGGCCATAATTTTGTGTCTGTGACATCATAGACTCTGTCATATAATGGTTAAGACTGCTGTACTCTGGGGACACATGGATGGCTCAACAGGTTAAGCGGCCAACTCTTAGTTTTCACTCAGGTCATGATCTCGCAGTTGGGGGGATGGAGCCCCATGTCAGGCTCTGTGCTGATAGTATGGAGACTGCTTGGGATTCTCTTTCCCCTTTTCTGTCTGTCCCTCTCCTGCTCATGTGTGTGCACACACATGTTTTCTCTCTCTCAATCCAAATAAATACACTTCCTAAAAAAAGAAAAGACTGTAGTTAGGTTGCTGGATTCATAACCCAGCCCGATCACTTCTTAGCAGATCTTGAGTAAATCACTTCGCTTCTCTGAACCTTTGTTTTCTCATCTGTGAGTTGGTAATAACAGAATCTACCTCACAGGGTTGTTGTGAGGGTCAAATGAGAGTATGATTAGGATAGTATTTGGCTTTCTAGAAATATTAATGACTTTTACCATCATCACCATCTTTTGTGGTACCTGTTCCAGTGTCTGATCTATGGCAGAGATCTATTTGCTGAGAAATATTCCTGTATTCCCAGTAAAATAACAACTCAAATGAGGATAAATGGCACTTGATTACTCCTCTGTGTTAAGGATGTGATAGTGAGTGGTAGGAGCTGTGGCATCCTGGAGACCCCATAACCTTGTAGAGCAGACACACCTCTGGTTGGTAGTTGCATTTGAGAATGCAAGGCTAGTCTTGTCAACTTTTTTTTCAGAAAACTGGAAACTTAAAAAAGGTGATTATTTTACATGTTTCCTCAATAGTTTTTATAGTTATTACTTGTCTTTTGAACACTGGACAGGCTAAACATTCCCTGACTGCACACAGATGATCTAGTGCAGGGGCCTCTAGGTGGGAAAGTAGCCTATTAAAATGCAAATCCCCCTGGAATGCACAGTTTCTAACAACACTGTTATCACCAAGTGTCACTAGAGAAAGGACTTGGGGGGAGTGGAGAACATCTGGGGGAGGTAAGATAAAAAGGGAGGTGGGAGGGAGCCAGAGGCAAGATCTGCTTCCTCTACCATTGCAGCTAAAACTGGTCAGAATATAGAGAGCTAGAGGGAAGTGAGAGGATATTTTTGAGTGATCACGAAGGGAGAGTCAAGGGGAATATTTCAGAGTTCTCAGGAAAGATGAATAAATAAAATTAAAAATACTATTTTTCAGTCAACAAAAGAAGTATGTGACAGTTTTAAAACCTCCTATTTAGAAAACAAAAACAAAACAAAACAAAAGACTCCTATGTAGAAATACAGTGTTGTTTTCTGTTTACCTCTATCTAGCTCATGTTTGTTTCTTAGAGACACAAGTACCTCAGTACTTTTTAATATGTAAGACGTTTGGGGAAATTGAGAATTCTCTGTTTGCACCATTGCTAAGCACACTTTTGTTCTGCCTAAGCTTGTTGCTCTTGTCATTGATAATAGCCTTGTCATATATTTGCAGAATGTTTGCCTTTGATTTTGGCCATGAACTACACTTTTGAAATATATTCAGTAGCTCCCATTACTGCAGAAGCTGGCCATACCACAGGTACTGGTTTTCTGTCTTTCATTGCCTGCCTCATTAACTTAGAGCCCATTACATGTAACTCCCTATCCAAAAAAAGTTAAGAAATAAAACAGAATAAAATAAAAGATATACTTGTGGCCCTTTAGGAGCTTAAAATCCAGTAGAGAAGCAAAACATTTAACAATAGCAATGTAAGGTATCCCCTATAATATTATAGTGTACTGTCCTATAGCATAGTGTATAGCTTATATGTCTAGTATTCTATATATTGTATACAGTATAGTATTGCTGAAAAGTATTGCCTAGCAAAAAAACAAA
Source organism: Suricata suricatta (assembly GCF_006229205.1). NCBI lineage: Eukaryota > Metazoa > Chordata > Mammalia > Carnivora > Herpestidae > Suricata > Suricata suricatta. The sequence goes on along the minus strand of NC_043705.1, from coordinate 93,220,289 downwards.
AAGAAAAACAAAAAACAGATCTTTCAATCTTGTTTCTCTGCTGACCAGCTGGTTGATTGTAGGCTTATTTGTAAAAAAAAAAAAAAAAAAAAAAAAAAAAGGATAAAGATACCTATTTCCCAAATAGCTGAGGATAAAAAGAAATACTGTTTGTTCAGCAATTAGCATTCAATCCCTAGCTTACATTAGGTTCTCTGAAAAGGCAGATATACGAACTATTGCTTGCCTTCAGCTAATTTATAACCTAACTAAATATAAAATGTATATTATATAATAATTTAAACAGCAATTCCATTGCTACCTGTGGAATGTAACAATGAGATGTCTCAAATCAATAACATCTACCATAAATGATGGTAAAAGAGACACTACTCAAGATTGCTGTATGGAGTACTAAGGTCTGTCAAATTATATGTACTTAAAAATTATTGATTGAGGTTTAGCATATGTGTGGTAAAATGCATGAGCCTTAAGTGCACACCTCAATGGATGTTTTTCATACATACACCCATGTAACTACCACCACTGAAGATTCAGAACATTTCTCGTACTAGAAATTTCATTTTTCTTTCTTTATATCTATAACCCCTGCACACCATCCCTAATTAATTCTCTATCCCCAATTAACTCTACTGACTTTAATCACCATAGACTAGTTTTTCCTAATCTTAACTCCTCATAAGACGAATTGTGCTCTTTGTTCTCTCCTTCATCTGGCTTTCTTCACTCAGTATTTCTTCTGTGATAGTCACCCATTAGTCATGTGTGAGAGAAGTTCCATTCCTTTATATCATCACTAATACTTGATAGTCTCAGTTTTGAATTTAGCCATTTGAAAGTAGATATGTTAGTACCCATTTGTGGTTTTGCTTTGTTTTTTGTCTAAGAATAGTGTAACGGTCATGGTCATTTGGATATTCTTTCTCTCTTTCTATGACATAACTGTTTAAGTGCCCTGCCCATTTAAAAAATCAATTATTTGGTTAATTTTCTTTTTCTTATGGGTTTGCTTTCTTAGATTCTAGATGTATCAGTAGGTAGACTTCTATCTGTTGATGACTTGGCTTTTATTCTCTCAGTGGTAGCTTGAAAAGAAATTTGTAATTTTACTGAGTTCCATTTGAAAAGATTTTCTTGTGCCTTTTATGCATGTTTGTGAACTTAAATCTTGGCTCATTTAAGTAGTCTAGATGATACTCTGATTCTTTTGAGATAGCTGTTTTGAAACACCAAGTATTAAAGACCTGTAAAAGTTTGCACATGGATATTATTACCAATCAAAATATTTACATTGATTGCCACTGCCCTCTTTTATTTTTAATATCAGATCCTATTACTATTATTTCCAATTTGCTCCCAGATGACTGTATATTATTTTACTGAGAATCTGTCCTTTAGTTTGATCCTTTAAAATTTTCTCTGTTTTTAGAGAAGAGCACCTCTGACCAAGAGGAGTTCTGTCTCATTTTAATTATTTTCACTAGAACAGAAATAATAGGTCCATTGTGATTCCAACTCCAACTTCCTTTTAACTTGCATGAAATACCAAGGCGCAATTTTTTTCTTAAACTATGGAGGACAAAGCAAAATAGATTGCTTAATAAAGAAGTTTGAAATAGTTTATTTAAAGATATCATTCTCCCTTTGAGCTTAAATTTCAATGTTAATGGGGAATTGGGATTTAGATTACTATATATAGATATATGCTACGGCTACCCTAACTGAAAACAACAGACTGAGTGACCTAAAGAACAGAAACTTATTTTCTCACATTTCTGGAAACTTAAGGGCCCCACCAAGGTATCAGCAGGTTTGGTTTCTGAGGCCTCTCTCCTTGGCTTGCAGATGGCTGCCTTCTCACTGTGTCCTCACATGGCCTTTTGTCAGTGCTTGCAAACTCCTGGTATCCCTTTGTGTTCATATTTCCTCTTCTTATGAGGAGATCAGTGAGATTGGATTAAGACCCCTCCTAAGAGCCTCATCTTAACTTAATCACTTTTAATGACCTATCTCTAAATATAGTCACCTTAAAGGTAACAGAGTTTAGGCCTTCAACACATAAATTTTGAAGGGGACACAGTTAAGCCCATAGAAACCACTGCTATGTATTTTAGAAGAAGATAATAAGAAAAAGTGCCATATTAGAAAGCAGAGGACATGTTCAAGAAGCTGCAAATATGCAACTGTCATGGAAGCTGAATGTTCAAGAAATGGAGAAGACTTGAAAACCCCACATAACAACATCACCCAGATGTACAAATGAGAGGAGAGTAAACTTAATAGGTAAGTGCTGAGGAGATCCTGTATAGGATCACACACTGAGCTAAGAGGAGTCATGAACGAAGGTTTTCTGATTGAGAAGATTTGGTACCTGCCTGTAAAGGAAATAAAGGTCATGGATTTTCTGGAAGATGGAAGATATTATCTCAGAGAAGAAAATTAAGCACATAGACTTAGCATGTCAGTCAGATAAAAATTGGTAGAATAGAAATGAAAAGATAATGGGTTATATTTACTTGATTCTTTTCAGGTCTGCCTTCATGAAACTTAGTTTGATGTGTAAAATCCTGTCATTGGTATGAGAAACATTTACTACAGCACCTGTTAACACCAAATAAATTCTTATGAGGTTTAAGCTCTTCTTTCCTGAATGGAGAAAAAAACTCCCCTTATTATTCCCTTTAATACCAGTCAAAATCTGACACTGTGTTCTTACCAACATTTCCAAATCTGAAGACTCAGATATCTTGTAGAACATCTTTCATTCCCTATGGGCATGTCAGACCAATAGTCTAATATAACAGTTGATATCCAAAATCAGTAGGAGAGAGAGAAGTGGAATAATAGCCAGCTCCCTTCTGACAAGGCCCAGGAGCCACAGATTGTCTCAGGTCTGTGGAAGTCTCGAATGAGGTAGCCATTGGCCATATCCAAGAAGAAAAACATCTGAGAACAGCTTGCCTAATGAGCTGCAGGTTAAATTGCATTGGACTGTCCTGTCCATTAAAAATGGAGTTTTCTTCTTTTAAAATCAGAATTGAACTGGATTTTCAAATTTTTCTCCCAATGAAACTATTGTATGTGACTTCAAAGAAATCAAACAATATAGCTGAATATAAAGAAGAAAACAAAAATCACCTGAAAATCTCCCATCCTGAATTAACCATTATTATCCTTTCGGTGACTATTATTTTCAACATCATTCTGTGATGAAGTATTTATAAAATTTTATAGAATTGAGGTCATATCATACCAGCTTATTGGCAATCTGCTTTTGTCATTTAATGATATGTCATGGAATCCTTTTGATCTCAACATTAGGTCTACATCATTATTTTTAATGGCTGCATGGTACTCCTTTGTGTGGATAAACCATCAATTTTTAACACTGATCCCTTTTTAAAGGACCATGAAACTGTTTCCAACTTTTTTGCGATAATAAGCAGGCTTTAATGAACATCATTGTACATTTGCCTTACTATTTACTTTGAATAAATTCCTACAATCTGGAAAAGTTCTTAAAATGCCAGTTTATTGGTAAGATACAAAATTTCCTGAACTATGCCAGTACTTTTTTTAATTTTTCATTATTTTGTGTTTGTAATTATTTGTGGCTTTTGGAGAGATGTCTTTTATGTTGACTTTCAAAGATTCTGTAGTTCAGCCTTTACCCTCAGACATTCTAGGTCGGTCAGAGGGAAAGAACATGCATTGCTGTTTATATTTCTATGACCAGGTTGCCATGGACTATTACTAATAGAACAGTCTGGTAGAAACTTTTATAGTAGTTCCATGAAATGCAAGATTTCTGTGAGATGGGTGATTTTTGCATTGGATCTTAAAAGGATAGAATTTAGGTAAAGCATTTTAGGAATAAAACACCAGAACAGGCAAGGTAAGTATAATATACTTGGCAAATAAGAAAAAAAAGGAAGGAAATTGTGAATAAAACATTTTAGGTCACAGTCTGCCTCATTTTATGACTCTGAACACATCTATTTTTATTTTCCTTCTTGATCTCTACCCATCTAGGGAATGTCTTTCAATTCCTTGAACACAGCGAGCTCTCTCCTATCTCTGCTTATGTTATTTACTCTGCTCTATGCCTGGACATCCCCACACTACCCAATCCTCTTTCCCCAAAATACATAATCTTTACTTGACTAAGAAATGCCTATCCAGGTGCTCATCATATGCCCAGTTTTGAAAATCATTCTTATTAGAAAGTCTTCCCTGAGTCACCAAGGCTGTTAGCCCCTTCTATCTTTTTTTTTTTTTTTTAAATCTTTTTAATGTTTATTTTTGAGAGAGAGAGAGAAAGAAAGTATGTTTGTGGGGGGCGGAGGAGGGGCAGAGAGGAGGGAGACACAGAATCTGAAGCAGGCTATGGGCTCTGAGCTATCAATACAGAGCTCAAAGTGGGGCTTTATCTCATTAACCATGAGATCATGACCTGATCCAAAGTCGGACGCTCAGCTGACTGAGCCACCCAGCTGCCCCTAGCTCTTTCTATTTGTAAGTAGCATTATATTCATTTCTTAAATACCTCATTTAAATTGTCTCTTTTTCCCTATTTAAATTTTTATCTGTCATATTCATCACTCATATCATTAGGGCCTACTGCAGTGTTTGGGAAAATGTTGGCACAGGTGAATATTTTTAATGAACAAATGAATAAGTGAACAGAATGTAATCAACAGAGTAGTCTTGATGGAATGGATTCATACAGGAAATAGTTGGAAATGGGGCTAGAGCGTCAGAGCTTCTATCAGAGTGTCTGAAAGGCAAAGAAAGGTTAAAAATAACATAGCATTAAAATATTAATCTATAGATTCCTCCTAAACTCTAGAATCTAAAACAAGAAATGCCACCAATATTCAAAGCCTGATTAAATATCAGAAGTATCTTTTCTTACAAAATCAGTGATGGCCAATGGCAAGCTGCAGACATGCCACTTGGAGTGAGGTTATTGCAAGCAACTCAGTGATTTGGTGGGAAACATTTGCTTCTCCAGAAAGCTGGAAGAAGTGAAAAGAAATAGACTATACATGACAGAATTTTCTCTCAATTCATGGTTAATTTAGAAGAACCTTTTCTAAGATGATATTTTGTAGAAAACAATTTCAAATTATAAGAATAGATGAGCACAATGACATTTAAGTTTAGAAAACATTGCCTGTAAAAATCTACTTCTTGGATATTCACCACGTATTTTAGCATACTGGATGATCAGAGAACTATAAGAAAGAAACTTGCTTAGCTTTTTTACTCTCATGTTTTCTTTTTTTATTTAAGCTTTTATTTAAATTCCAGTTAGTTAATATACAGTGTTATATTAGTTCATGTGTATAATACAGTAATCCAAAACTTTCATACAACACCTAGTGATCATCACAACAAGTGCACTCCTTAATCCCCATCACCTATTTAAACCATCCCCACCCATCTCCTCTCTGGTAACCATCAGTTTTTCTCTGTAGTTAAGAGTCTTATTTCTTGATTTGCCTCCTTCTCTTTTGTTATGCTTTGCTTGTTTGTTTTGTTTCTTAAATTGCACATATGAGTGGAATCATATGCTATTTGTTCTTCTATGATTGATTTATTTCACTTAGCATAATACACTCTAACTCCATCCTTGTCATTGCAAATAGCAAGATTTCATTATTTTTTTAATGTTTTTTATTTATTTTTGAGATACAGAGAGGGACAGTGTGAGCAGAGGAGGGTCAGAGGAAAAGGGAGATACAGAATCTGAAGCAGGCTCCAGGTCCAAGCTAGCTGTCAGCACAGAGCCTGATGTGGGGCTCAAACCCATGAACCATGAGATCATGACCTGAGCCAAAGCCGGATGCTTAACCGACTGAGCCCTCCAGGCACCCCAAGATTTCATTATTTTTTATGGCCGAGTAATATTCCATTGTGAATGCATGCCACATGTCCATTCATCAGTTGGTAGACATTTTGGATGTTTCCATAATTTGGCTATTGTAATGCTATTATAAACATCTTTAGATAAAAACCTAAGAGTGATTTCTGAATCATAGGAGAGTTCTGTTTTTAACTTTTAGAGGAACCTCCATACTGTTTTCCAGAGTGGCTGCACCAGTTTGTATTCCCACCACCAGTAGGGAAGAGAGGGTTTACATATAATACTCTATTAGTTTCATGTGTCCAATATACTGATTATAATTTTGTATACACTGTGAACTGATCACAGTAATTCTAATTGCCATCTATCACCATATAAAGCTGATACAATAGTATTCACTGTATTCTTCATGCTTTATATCACATCTCCATGATTTATTTATTTTATAACTGGAAATCTGTATCTTTTGACCAAGTTTACCCCCTCTTCCCCTGCCCTCTTTTCACCAATTCCTTGCTGTTCTGGCAACTATGTGTTTGTTAGTATCTGTGAGTCTGGGTTTTCTTTTGTTTTGTTTGTCTTGTTTTTTGATTCTACATATAAGTGAAATCACATGGTATTTGTTTTTCTGTCTGATTTATTGTACTTGGCATATGGCTCTCAAGACCCATCCATGTTGTCACAATGGGAATATTTTATTCTCTTTTATGACTGAATAGTATTCTAATATATGTAATATAAATATTATATAAATGTATAATACATTTATATATAAGTAGTGTATATAAATATATGTTATGTAATATATATAACACATATACTAGAACACAGATATATATCTATAGATGCATATTATTATACATTATAATATATTATATATAATAGAATACAGATATACCAATATATACATAAAGATATACGTCACATCTTCTTTATCCGTTCATCTATCATTGGACGCTTAAGCTGTTTTCATATCTCGGGTATTGTAAATAACATTGCCGTGAACCTAGGAGTGTATATATCTTTTCATTCTAGTGTTTTTGTTGTCTTTGAATAGATACCCAGAAGCGGAATTGCTGGGTCATATGGTAGTTCTCTTTTTGATTTTTTGAGGGACCTCCATACTGTTTTCTATAGTGTTTGCCCCGATTTCTCACCAGCAGTGCCTGAGCATTTCCTTTTCTCCATACCCATGCCAACACTTTATTTCTTATCTTTTTGATGATAGTCACGCAAACAGGTATGAGGTGAAGAGATATCTCATTGAGGTTTGATGTGCATTTCCCTGATGGTTAGTTATGCTGAGAATTTTTTATGTTCCTGTTGGCCGTCTTTATGTCCTCTTCGGAGAGATGTTTTCTTCAGATCCTCTGCTCATTTTAAAATCAGACTCTTTGTGGGGGTTTTGTTGTTGTTGTTGTTGTTGAGCTGTGTGAGTTCTTTATATAATTTGGATATCATTCCCTTATTGGATATATGATTTGCGAATATCTTCTCCCATTCAGTAGGTTGCGTGTTCATTTTGTTAATAATTTTCTTCACTCTACAGATGCTTTTTAGTTTGATGTAGTTCCATTTGTTTAGTTTTGCTTTTGCTGCCATTGCCTTTGGAGTTAGATTCACAAATTCTTCGCTCAGACCAATATCAAAGAACTTACACCTATGTTATCTGGGATTTTTATGGTTTCAGGTCTCACATTCAAGTCTTTTAATCCATTTTGAGTTTATGGTGTAAGATAGTGATCTAGTTTCATTCCTCCCTATATAGCTGAATATTTTTTCCAATACCATTTATTGAAGAGATTCTTTTTTTATTGTATATTTTTGGCTCCATTGTTATAAATTAGTTGACCATATGTGTAGGTTTATTCCTGGGCTCTTTATTCTGTTCCATTGATCTGTGTATCTTTTTTTATAATGATATTATACTGTTTGATTACTATAGCTTTGTAGTATAGTTTGAAAACAGGGAGCATATGTCTGGCTTTCTTTTTTCTTGATATATCTTTGGTTATTTGGGATCTTTGTGATTCCATACAAATTTTATAATTATTTGTTTTTGTTCTATGAAAATGCCATGGACTTTTGAATGGAATTGCATTTAATCTGTAGATTGCTTTTGGTGGTATGGGCATTTTTAACAATATTAATTCTTTTATTCCATGAGCACAAAATGTCCTTCTATTTATTTGTGTCTTCTTCAGTTTCCTTCCCTCATTGACTTTGAGTTTGCAGTATATAGGTCTTTAACCTCCTTAGTTAATTTATTCCTAGGTATTTAATTCTTTTTGATATAATTTTAAATGAGATTGTTTTCTTGATTTCTCTTTCTGTTTATTATTATGAAAAGTATAGAATGCAATAGATTTTTAAATACGTATTTTAAGTTATTTAAAATACATCCCAAACACACCAGTCTAAGGAAAATTTATTAAGGCAAATGTCTAAGGTAAAGCAGACTAATGGTAAAACATACATTTATCATTCTTGGTACATGTGGGCCAAATACACCAAGAAAAAAGGTCCACTAGTCTACTTTTAATAATGAAATACAAATCACTTAAGATTGGCATACTGTTCATAAACAGCTACAAGATTTCTGTATTTTTTATGTGCTACAAATATGTTTTCCTAAGGAGAATAAATATTCCCACCGAATTCCTACTTATCCTTCTAATTTGCTCATGTTTTAAATTCTATAAGTCAATGAATTTCAAATTGACAGAGTTTGAATTAATGTGATTTAGATCATAGATCAAAGACATAGCATTTCAAATGAAAATACATTTTCTATTGTACTTCTAAGGCAGGGATTTGTGAAGTGTATAAAGCACCCTTCATATGAGTAAACAACCCTAAGAATTATCTATTCCATTCATTTTTAGACTTTTTTTTGAGAAAAGATTTCTACTGTGAACAAGGTTTTCATGTGTAAAGGAGGCCAATAAATAGGAGCAGAGAAAGGAGAGTGTTTTGTTTGACTCATGGAATCATTGTCATTAAGCAATGACCGCAATGTAGGACACAGAGAAATTTTTTAAATTTGATATGCATACATCTTAAAGGTAGAGACTACTGCATATGCAAGGGTACATTACAGTGGTAGAGAATGCATAACTGGGTTCAAATTGCAGCTCTACCAGTAATTCTGTAATCCTGGGCAAATCTCTGTGTATAAAATGGGAAAGTACCATTACTTCCTCTTTAAGATTATTGGATACTTAAATGACTTAATTAGTATGAAGTTCTAGCATAAGTTAGACACATGGAAAGTGCTCAATACATGTTATTATTGTTATTATGAGATTATTATAACCTGCTAGATCACTTAGTTCTAATTCTTTACTTTTCTTAGCCTTTTTCAGCTGTTTCAGGAGGAAACTATCTTATTTACAACTGACTTTCAATGCCCAGTGATTCATTTTGTACATTGTAGCCTTTTAGTATTGATTTGCTATTTATTAGTTGATATATTAGTATTCATTTATTAGTTCGTCTATTAGTATTCACTGATTTACTAGTATTTAGCTGCTCATATCTCTAAAATCTATTTTCCTGGCTTTTAACCAAGTGTCTATATTCCAAGTAACTAAAAGGAAGTCCATCCCATCTTCTCTCATCTCCTCATTTCATCACTAATTTCCCTCTCCTAGCCCAAAAGAGTGTTTCTTTTTCCCCCAATTCTTTTTTTTAATTTTGTTTTGTTTTGTTTGAAAGGGAGGAAGAAAGCATTTTTGCCACCTATATCAAAATGTGCTGTCCAGTGAAGGATAATCAAAAAAATGTCCTTTCCACACAAACAGATCTGGGTTCATATTACCCAGTCTTTCCCTTACTAGCTCTGGCAGCTGGGGCAGGTTACTTCCCATGGGGAGCCTCTGCCTTTTCATTTGTATAATGAGCTCTCTGCTAACTTTGTAGAATGGTAAGGATGAGAAAACATGTATGTCTAGGATGGAGAGAATCTGTAAATGTTGACTCTGATCATTATCATTTCCTGTTTTATTATAACAATTCATCATTCAGTTAACAAATCAAAAGCCACAATTCATTTCAATATTTAATTTTCAGAAAAACTGGAGTATTCTTAATCATTACATATAATTTGAAGCTGGCAGAAGCTCTAAGTTCAGAATTTTTTCCCATTTCAGCTGATGAAGCATTATTCAACATCTTTTCTGTATAACAAACGAATAGGATATTAATTTTGAATTTTAAAAGCTCTCATTTTAAAGATCCCAGTCATTGTAGACTTCTTTGTTTAATGGTTTATCAACATTTTAGGTAAAGATATTTTCAAGAGTATGAGGAATACAAGAAATCCTCTAGTATATGTAATGCAATTTGCACTTCCAATTAGAATCATATTTGAGATTTGATGCAGTGTAAATGAACAAACAAATTTTATGTGTGTGTATATTTATACATCACATATCTTCTCTCCTCCCTAAGGAGAGACATAAATCCTTCCAAAATTAGAACAAAAGAAATCAGGCTTTGAGAAGCCAAGCAATTGATATGATACAAGTCAGAATCATTCAATCAAAGTTCCTTCACAAATGCGTCTACTGGAGTGAAAGATGTTGGCTTTGCTGTTTTATCATCCTAAATTCAGATCCTCTCTTACAAACATTAGCTTTGTGACCATTGCAAATTTGTCAGCTTCTTTGACCATTATTATTTCCCCCCCATGTGAATATTAGTATCTACTCTATGAGGTGGTTATAAAGAATACAGAAGACACCATGATTGCCATATAGTGATGACAAGCCATTTGCTCATATACCTTTTCCTAAGGTCCCCAACCATGTTTCAAGAGTGGCTAAAACATCAACAACAAAGGATGACTAAGAAATAATTCCTGTCTTCACAGGCATCCCAGTCTAACTGCTACTGGAGGCATGGGCCTATATGGTTACTCCACGTGGGGCTTCAACCATGCACTAACTTCACATATTGACAGAATATAGGCTTGAAAATTGATTTGCCTGGGTAATTCCTAGCTGTACCACTTGCTCTGTAAATTTAGGCAAGTTATTTAACCCCTGTGAGCTTCAGTTTTCTCACTGTAAAATAAAGCTAATAAGGATAATAGAAGCACTTCTATCATACATGTATATGCATAGTTTATGGACTCAATGACCATCTTGTTACAATTACTACTTAGTATTGTTTCCTTGGAAAGCAGCAGTAGATTAGAAGTCATTTAAAAAAATTTTTTTACAGTTAACATAAATTTTATGAGAGCTCATATAGAAGTCAAACAAGCATAGACAGGAATGATCTTTATTATATTCCATCTTTTTCAGACACTCGGACAATGGGTTCTCAGTAAGTACCACATTGGGGGCACTGCAGTTAATATTAATAGGAAGGATGATGACTTCTGTGTAGCCTCAGAGAAAAGAAAAAGTCATCAGTTTTTAATGCTCCTCTCAAGGAGCCTACTATTGCCATCTCTCTAGGTCCTCAGAACATTATCTTGCTACAGATATCTCCACCCTTGTGGCAGAGTCTACATTATTGTGGTATCTAATCATAACACAGTGAAATTCATATATTTTGCTCTAATTAATGTCATCGTAAAGGGTGTGCTGTGATGAATATATGTAAATACCTCATGAATTTGACCATGCTTTCAGCTCTGAACTCTGGCTTCCAGGAGTCAGTGCGAACTAATTGAATAACAGAAAACTCATAATTTAGCTACTGTAAAGAAACTGAAAGTGTCCTATAAACTATGCAACTAGGTCAGGATACATGATTATCTTTAGAATAAAATTTGAAATAATTCTCCAGTTTCTTTGTGTCTTCTGAAAACTAGCTGAAGATATTAAATTGGAAGAATGGACATGTACAAGTTTGGAAATTGAAGATACATTTTAAGTGTTAACTCCTTCAGCCTGCAGTGTAACACATACTACTGAAGTCCTTAGTGGGTGCTGCATAAATGCTTGTGACCTCAAGTAAAACACTAGAAGGTCACAAAGAAAATGGGTAGGATTCCTCTGTGCTCTTTTTTCAGTTTTGTATGGCTATGTATCCTCAGGCAATGTCCTGGATTTCTCTCTCTGAGCTGAGAGGGATAACAGTCATGTCTGTGCTCTCCCCTAAGGCCAGACCTTCATTTAGGCCAACCATTTAGATTGCTGCAACTGTGTTCTGCCTTGTGTGGCCTCTCCTAGTCTGCACATATCTAGGAGACTAGTCTCTCTAGGACATAGCTTTCAGAATATTACACTCTTAAAAGGGCTCTGAAATGCTTTGAAATAATCTTGCCTGGTTAATAAAATAGAAGAAAAACATATTATAACTAAAGATTATAGTAATGAAAATGAAGGATGTTGGTAATAGTTAATGAAAGTAGGGAAAAATCTAATTTGAATTGACAAACAGGCAAACAAGTTTTAGTGGCTAAGTCGATTGAAAAGTATAGGATGATGTTTGGTTTTAAGTGCTCCAGGCTATAATGTTAGGAAGGTCTGATTTCTTTTTTTCTTTTTAATCTCTTGGCCCCACCTTCCTCAATGAATTGGCTTCATTTGCAGATAGTTTTTTTTGTTGTTGTTGTCATTATATAGATGGTTATTAGCTATCCTTGGAATGTTTTTGTCCAGAAGAAATGTGAACTTCTTTTTTCTGATGATATCGCCCAATGTCTTGAGATTCCCTCTCAGTGGACTGTTTTGGTCATATGATCATCCCTAAACCAATGGTTGTGACTAGGGTAATGGAATTTACTAATAGGTTTGGGTCTCAATAGCACATTACACTCCTGGAGTTCCCTCAGAAGTAGCAGAGACTGAAAGTGCTAGATGAGAAGATCCCTTAATGATGATGAGAGATTATTCCTGAAGTGGAGTGAATGGTGCCTACACAACACAACAACAGATGTGTATGAGGTACATATATTATCAATTTAACCCCTTGTACACAGTATTAGCACAACTTTTAAGCTGGTGAACTGTGTGCAATGTGAAGATTTAGGTGGATATGAATGACAAACATTGCAAAGCATGTCACTTTCTATGAACTTTTTGTAAAAAAAGGTTTAGAGAACTATGCTCTGGCTACTCAGAAGAACTTAAAATGGCCTGCGAATAGTTTAGAAGAAATCATGGAGGATTCTTTGCCCTTCTCCTCCCACCCCTCCTCCAAAAAGAGAAAGAAAGGAAGAAAAAAAGACTGTAGCTTTGATGTGTGATATTTTAGAAGTTAAACATATTATTCAAAAAGGGTAGGAAATGGTGAGGTGGGAGTGCAAGAAGATAAAACAATTTGTTTGTTAATTAGTATGCAATTTGAGAAAATATTTTAATATAAGATCTAAAGATTTAATTTTTAAAGCATGTTTTAACTTCAAAAACAAAGTCTATGCAGTTTCTGATAGTTAAGCTAATCCTCGCCATTTCAGCTCAATAAGGCACATGCTTCCAATGCCACGCAGAAGCTGTCAGGGTAGGGAAGGAAAAGGAAAAGAAACTTTTATTCTAAATTTCTAAAGATAACCAATTCTTTCATACACATGGAAGTGCCTGTGGATTCTCCTCTGCAGATTGGTGAGTTGAGCTACATATATCTCCCACATGGTTCTCTGACTAATTTTTGTTTGTGGAATTAGTTTCCAATATCCGTATTGGTAATTTTAGAAGAGGTAGTGATTTTTAAAAATCCCTGCCATGTGAAAGTTGCAATCCTCTTTAATTTCCATCTGCTTTTCTATCTTCTCCTATGAAGGAGGCTCTCTTGCTAGTGTAACCTACATGAAGTGGACTGTGCAGGGTTAGATATGCAATAGTGTACAATATCCAGAAGACTCTGTTTGAAATATTGCCTACATGTGACTGGAGATGTTGTAGATCAAAGCAACAGAAAGCACCATAGTGGGAACACACTTTTTTCCCTGAGGTTTGTATTCTGGAGATACTGCTTGGAAGCTAGACTTTTCCTCCAAAATATTGATTTCCTAACAGTGAATGAATAATTCTTTGCACTATGTGGAGAGAGTCAGGAAAAGGAGACTATGGGGCAATGGAACATGGTGTAGGCTGATCTTGCCACAGTAACCAACAAATCAGAGGGAAGGAGAGGAGGTGGGAGGGTAAGAGAGAGAGAAGGAAGAAAGCACTGGAGAGAGAGAGAGAGAGAGAGAGAGAGAGAGAGAAGAGAGGACGAGAAAGAGAAAGAAGACAAGGGAAAGTATTTATTATCCTAAGGATTGGAATGGAGACTGGCAGCAGCAATGAACTAAAATGAAAGAATCATATGGTGTAACACACAGAAAATATAGTTTAGAACAGAGGTTCGTAAACATACCTTAAGCCAAATCTGGCCTGTTACCTATTTTTTGTGTAGCAAAAAATTTTTACATTTTTAAATGTTTGAAAAATAATCAAAAGAAAAATATTTTTTGACTTAAGACAATAACATGTAATTTCGGTGTCCAGAAACAAAGTTTTATTGTAATACAGCCATGCTTTCTTACGTACATATTTTCTATGTTTTCATGCTACAAAGGCAAAATTGAGTAATTGTGACAGAGATCTATGAACTGCAAAATGTAAATTATTTACCACCTGGCATTTTTGGTAAAAAAAAAAAAAAAGCTTATCAACGCCTGGTCTAGAGGAAAGAGGACATTTACAAGAGAACAGAAAATAAAGCTAAAGATTTGGATATTCTACATACCATACTGATATTTTAAAATTAACTGCTTAGTAAAAGGATTTTGTTTATAAGTAACTCCCCATTGCTTAAATAGCCAATTAAAAAAATCCCTGCCAGTAATTATTTTTTCATAGAAATATAAGAACTGGGGGAGACCATGAACACTGGATGATAATGGACAATACCTAATTTAGTCTAGGTGAAATGTCTATCTGGTGGAGAAGATGTCCCCTTAAAGGGGACATTTTCCCACATTGTTTTCATCTTCTGAGCAGGAAGTAGAACAGAAATACTCTCCCTCTGTTTCTAAGTACAGTAGGTCTATTTCCCTGAGCTTTGGATTCCTTTGATCTTTTATGTCAAGAGCCCCAGCTTGACATGGAAAGTACATATGTTATGAGACATATGAAGTATGCCACAAATGAAGTATGTATGAACTTACAAAGTGTTATAGATTTTGGACAAATTCACAGATATTAGGGTATAAGCGAGCCAATTTTAGCTTTTAGTAATGAGACATAAATTTGAAAGGAGAAGCCCTAGATACCATGTCCATTAGCACTTTTGTTGTATGGCCAGCACAAGAGCCAGTATTCACTGGAGTGAGAGGATTAGCCTACTTTTATTTCTATTTTTTAATTACATAGAAAAATTATAGATCCATTCCTACTTGAAGTAAAGAGACATATAGACAAATAGATGTTATGTGTGTCTCTTTTCTTCAACATATACATTTTGAAGGGCAATTGAGGATACGATAGTTTTACCTAGTTGGACATTCTCAGAGTAGATACCTATATAAAGACTTTCTATTTCTTCTTGATTGATTGATTCTGAGAGAGAGTGAGGGAGGGGCAGAGAAAGAGAATCTTAAGCAGGCTCTATGACCAGCACAGAGCCCAATGTGGGGATTGATATTATGCCCTTGAGATCATGCCATGAGCTGAAATCAAGCCAGATGCTTAACTGACTGAGCCATGCAGGCACTTTGTTTCTTGATTTATGTTCACAGAGGTATC
This sequence comes from Suricata suricatta, assembly GCF_006229205.1. Lineage (NCBI taxonomy): Eukaryota > Metazoa > Chordata > Mammalia > Carnivora > Herpestidae > Suricata > Suricata suricatta. The sequence continues at coordinate 93,204,734 of NC_043705.1, read as the reverse complement.
TAATTCTAGCATGTGAGGACACATGAGTAGACAGCATTGTAAAACTATTGTTTTAGTCAATCATTTCAGATCTGTATAGAATACTTCCTAATTACTAGTCATTTAAAGCTCCTGGCCTCCAGGTCTTTTATTTTATTTTATGTTGTGTTATGTCATGTTATTTATTTTATTTTATTTATTTTTAAAATTTAAATCCAAGTTAGTTAACATATAGTATAATAATGGTTTCAGGAATAGAATTTAGTGATCCATCATGTGGCTATAAGCCCACTGCCCATCGTGACAAGTGTACTCTTTAAGGTCCATCACCCATTTAGGCCATCCCCCCACCCAGCACCCCTCCAGCACCCCTCAGTTTGTTCTTTGTATTTTTAAGAGTTTCTTGGGGCCTCTGTGGCTCAGTTGGTTAAGTTTCCAACTTTGGCTCAGGTTACAATCTTGCAGTTCATGGGTCTAGGGCCTGCACTGGCTTCTATGCTGACAGCTCAGAGCCTGGGGCCTGCTTTGGATTCTGTGTCCCCCTCTCTTTCTGCTCCTCCATCACTCTTGCTGTGTCTCTCTGTCTCTCTCCCTCTCCTAAAATAAATTAAAACATTTTTTAAAAGAGTCTCATTGTTTTCCTCCTTCTCCAATTTCATCTTATTTTTCTTTCCCTTCCCCTATGTTCATTTGTTTTGTTTTTTAAATTCCATATATGAGTGAAATCATATGAGTCTTGTCTTTCTCTGACTGACTTATTTCACTTAGCCTAATATACTCCAGTTCCATCCACATTGTTGCAAATGGCAAGATTAAATTATTTTTGATCGCTGAGTAATATTCAGTTATGTATATGAACACACACACACACACACACACACACACACACACACACTATACCTTTTCTTTATCCATTCATCAATCAAGGGACATTTGGGCTCTTTTTATAATTTGGCTATTATTGACAGTGCTCCTGTAAACATTGGAGTGCATGTGTCTCTTCAAGAAGTCAGCATTTTTGTATCCTTTGCATAAATGCCTGGTAGTGCAGTTGCTGGATAAAAGGGTATTTCTCTTTCTAATTTTTTGAGGAACCTCCATATTGTTTTCCAGAGAAGCTGAACCAGTTTGCATTTCCACCAACAGCACAAAACTGATTCTTTCCTTCCCAGTATATTTTGTGAATTTGACTATAATAGAACTTGGTGATGGTCTTTTTTTTGTTTTGTTTTTTGTTTTGTTTTGTTGAATCTAATGGAAGTCTCTGCGCTTCTTGGATTTTGATTTCTGTGTCCTTTCCCAGATTAGGAAAATTTTCAGCTACAATTTGCTCACATAAAATTTCTGACCCTTTTTCTCTCTTCATATTCTGGGATTCCTATGATAGGAATGGTATTCCTTTTAATATGTCACTGAGTTCTGTTTTGTATCAAGTTTTATATCATGGTCTTTTGCCTTGTTTTCCCTCTTTTTTTCTGCTTTATTATTTTCCATAATTATCTTCTATATCACTGATTTGCTGCTCTGCTTCATCCATCTTTGCCATCATGGCACCATCCGAGCTTTCATCTTGGTTATAGCATTTTTAATTTCAGCCTGATTAGATTTTCACTCTTTTATCTCTGCAGAAAGGGATTCTCTGGTGTCTTCTGTGTTTTTTTCCCCCTATCCCCAGGTAGTATTCTTATAATCATGGTATTAAATTCTAGTTTTACATCTTACTTCTATCTGTGTTGATTAAATCCCTGGCCATCATTTCTCCCTATTGTTTCTTTTGGGACAAATTCCTCTGTCTTGTCCTTTTGGAAGAAGAAAAAATAATAATAAAATAAAATTAAAAACAAAACAAAGCAAAATCAAAAAAAGGAAGCTAGATCCTAGCTGTGTTTCAGTCTGCTTATTGAGAGAAGCTTGATAGAAAGAGAAAAGAGAAAAAAAAATAAGTTAAAAAATTAAAATTAAAACTTAAGTTTTAAGAAAGAAAAAAGAAAATAACATAAGTGAGAACAGAAGCAAAGAAAATTGAAGAAGCAAACAGAATGAAACCTGAATGAAGTTACATCTTTTCCCTTAGAAAAAAACTTAGCACACTGGTTTGTAGACTAATCAGGTGGAAGGGATTTGTGCTGGTCTTCTGGGGGATGTCCCTGGAGGGCTCAGGTGGGCAGTGCTTGATGTAATGGCAGCGTTTTTCACACGGTGGCACTGTTGAGTTCACCAGGGTCAATCCGTGTGTGCATGCATGTGCAGGTATGTTAGAGGTGAAAATATCCTCACCTGGCTTTCTAGTCTCTAGTGTGGCAATTTCATGCTTTCACAGACAAACAGTCAAGCACCCCTCCTTTGCATCAGGCTTCCATATGCTCCCTAGCTTTACCCTGTGTACAAGCTGTCTGCCTTCCAGGGAGCACCTCCCTCCAGAATTTTATCTCTGATGGGACTGTGTTTCAAAACCTCACCCTTAAGAGACTCCTGAGGGTTGGAGTCAGGCTGACTCTCTGTGGAGGATCTCACCAAACAATGGTGCCAGCTTGTTCCAGAAAATGTTCCCACATTTGCACAGCAACAGAGGCTCAGGTTGGCAAATCACAACACACAGCCAGCACCAGGTTTGACCACATTCTGGCATTTTTGTTCCAATATCAGTAAACGTAGCAGCTCTCTGGAGTCTGCCAGGACTTTGACCTACAGGGAAGGCCATATGGCTTCTACCAAATGCACTCCAGGCAGGGGAACCACTTCTCCCTTTGTGGCACATGAGCTCCTCAGACCTTGCTGCCTGCCCCTGGGGACTCACCCTTACTTCCTCACCAGAGCACCACCCAGCACTGGGCACGAAAACTTAAGACTCTGCTGCACGTCTGTTTAAAGAATCCTGGTGCTATTGAAAACCCTTCCTTTCTCTCTGTTAATGGTTTTGGAGAACAGATTTCTTGTCCAGTGAGTGTTTTCACTCTTTCTCTCTCTTTTTCTCCCATGACTTTCAGTGGGAGTGCTTTTCTTGTGTGATCCCGATGCGCTGCACTCTTCCTCTTTCTCTTTTTCTTTCTGTGAAAATAGCTCCATACACTCCATGGCTCTGCGCTTTTCTTTCTCCCCCAAATCACTTCTCCATACAGCCTACCTGCCAAGTTCTCTGGCTCAAATTATGCAGATTGTTGTGTTAATTCTCACATCAGTTTCCTAGGTGTCCAAACGGGTTGATGCTGATCTAGCTGCATTGCAGGGATGAGCCACGCTGAGGGTCCCCATGCTACTCCCCATGTTAACTCCTCCTCCCTCAAGGTTTTATACTCCAGTAGGAAAGACATGGACAAGTGACGTAAAATTAGGAATCTAGAGGGGAAATGGGGATAAATTTCTTTCTTTTATTTGGAAATTTGATAATGACTTATTACGCCTTATAATGAATAATTATAAGAATAATGGGTATTACTAGTAATATAGTATTAGAAAAAATATTGATAAACCAATTTCATATGTTATTCACCAATAAAAATAGAATATATAAATGTGTCTTTTAGCAATTTATATTTAAATTTTTAATAAACTTTGGGTCCTTTAAGTGCACACAGAATTTTAATATTAGGAATTCTAAACTAATACATTATAATGCTTGATATAATTCAGCAGTCGTAACTAATTATTGAAAAAATAGAGCTATAATAAATATCAAGTCATTTTATCATGGACAGTAAAAACTTTAAAGTTGTAGTCATTAGTCATATCCTCTAAAATGTGTGAATATTTGTTATTGTACTGGTTTAAATATATTAATTTTTGACTTTTGGCAAAACTACATAAAATTAGAAATTAAAAGGAACATTAAGTTTTAATCATAGCAATGTGACCACATGGGTACCATCAGACAAAAGGGAAGAGATATATGGCCAGATAAACTCCATTTAAAGTACCAAGTAAAACAGGATAAGTGCTGATAATTCAGTTACGATGGTATAAGTCAGCTTATTTGGCATGACTCTAAAAAAGAAAAAGAGCGTAGATTCATATAAACCGGTATGTACTTCACATTAAACAAAACAAACAACAAAAACTCTTATTCTGTCTAAATCATGTGTTTGCAAGTGATAGCCCATGGGCAAATCTGATCCACTTATTGTTCATGTAAATAAAGATTAACTGGATCAATGCCAGGCCCGTTCCTTTGTACATTGTAAAATGAGTATTTTCATGTTACAACAGCAGAGTTGAGTAGTTGTGATAGAGATCATAGCCTACAAAGCTTAAAATATTTCCTAACTGGATCCTTACAGAAAAAAATGTGTTTCCTGGAATAAAATATCCAGCTCACTGTCCTTAGTCTCTCTATGGCTTCTGTTGGAAAGGTTTAGCTTTCTGAATTCTTATTCAATTACAAAAATATTGATTTAACAGTTCTCATTGTTTTCGGATCATATATATTTATATTAGTAACTGGGTGCCTGTAGAAGTATTGAGAACTAACAAAGAAAACAAAAACCACTCAAAGAATGAGCAAAGAATATAAAAAATCAATTCACAAATAAGGAAATCATAATTTGTGGAGAAATTCTCAAAAGTATTATCTATCAGAAGCTTTAAATTTAAAAAAAATGAACTGTCATTTTACATCCATTAGATTGGCAAAAGTTAAAAGGTTGATATTATCAAGTGTTAGAGAGGATCCTGTCAAACAGACACCTTACTCTCCCATCTTTTATGCATTTGAGCAAATTCTGGGTGGAGTAAGCTAGCAGCAACTAGTGAATGCAAGACTCTGTGTTAGACTCTATATGTATATTTGAGAGATCTACTTATGAGTACTTATCCCAGGGAGGATAACATATCTCACAGTGCCGTGACCATAACTGTTCATAGGCCAGTGGTGAAGTGAGAGACATGAAGTTCAAAACAACAGCCACAAAACACCAAACAGAGAGAGAGAGAGAGAGAGAGAGAGAGAGAGAGAGAGAGAGAAAACTCAGTCATAACACCCTACAATAGATATTAGTGTGAGGGACTCATTGAAAATCTCCAGGCTAATACCAACTAGGAAATTACATAATTTTGTTTTTGTAGTACCTATAATTTTTAAATGTTTATTTATTTATTTTGAGAGAGAGAGAGAGAGAGAGACAGAGAGAGGGAGCAGGCAGGGGAGAGGGAGAGAAAATTACAAGCATGCTTCATGCTCTCAACACAGACCCTGATGTGGGGCTCAATCTCAGGAATGCTGAGATCATGACCGGAGCCTAAATCAAGAGTCAGACACTTATCTAACTGAGCCACCTAGGTGTCCCCTTAGTATCCATATTTGTAAAGGAACATTGACATCTGCCAAATTCCCAGTAACTTGAACTTTTATCCAATATGTAGAGGCCACAATTTTTTATAGCTTGTGATCCAACTCTGCTCTATTGTCATGAAAAGAATCAGAAAATGTAATCATCCCCACTTGTTCCTTCCCCCACAAAAGTGAATTACACATTACACATTTGAATCTTTAATTTTTCCTACAATGATTTCATCGTGCTTACAAATACCTTTTCAAAAAACAAAACAAAACAACAACAAAAGAGGGTTGTGTTTCTTTCAGAAGTTGTGATGAGTTGATGAAAAAAACATTTTCCTCCCTCATATTAATTTGCAGTAAGCTTTATAAGCTCTTCCTAAGATAAGATGATTGTGGATAGTCCTCTTCTCTGTGAATCTTTCCACTTGATTCACAAAGTAGCCAACATGCACACACAGTCACATTCCCATTTGAATTAATATGCTCAATTTCACATAGAAAGAGGAGTGTCTTAGTCTAAGGCAGAGATTCATAGGCCCATATTCACTAGTTTCAAGGGCAACCTTCCTCTGGTAACCTTTTCAGTTCCTAATGATTACTTTATGTGTTGATGTTCTTTAGGAGTGACCTTCCCGCCAGTTATGCGTGGTGAACTCTGCCTTTTTCACAGAGTGTGCAGCAGAGCCCTCTCAAGTCATGACAGTTGGCTTTCTTGCATACATTTCCAGAAATAAGTATTTTTTGGTTTGACACTGTTCAGGAAGAACTAAGGTCTGTATATGGTAAATTATGGCAATAAAGAGTCTTATGATTAGTCAAGGATACTTATGCAAAGAAGTTTTCTAGGGCTTTTAGGAGCAGTTTGTGTTGATAGTACTAACTTTGGAAAATCAGGTGAAAATTTACTGCTTTTCCCCCCTTATTTTCATTAAAAAATTAATTAATTAACTTATTTTATTTTTTGAGTACCTAAAAAATATTTAAAGGCATGTTATCTGTCAACTTCATATGCTTATATTCTTTCTATACTACTCTTAAGATTTGTGATTGTATAATTTCTAGGGGTTCCCTTTTTTTAAAAAAAGATTTTTTATTTTTAAGTAATCTAGACACCCCATATAGGGCTTGAACTCACAATCTTGAGGTCAAGAGTTTCATGCTCTACTGACTGATCCAGCCAAGCATAAGGTTACCCTTTATAGTGATGAACTATATGACAATAAAGCAGTAACATAGTGATTATCATGCACAGTTAACAAACTGAGAAACTGTTGCATCTTATATTTTATTACATTCTCTATTTTATTTTAATACTGTTTCACTGGTGGTCATATCCATGCAATTGCAAATACAACTTGCTTGCATTTCTAAGTGGTTCCAAGGGGCATTTTCTCCTTTTCTCTGTCCTGCAAACTTAAACATAGACAACAAGGTTATCATTTCATAGCTGTTGAAATGCTGCCATTCATCTTCTGTGATGTAATTTTACATACTCAGTCGGAACTATAGCTGTGCATAACTATTTCATTGATATTCTGTCAAATGTCACAAGCTTTCAAGTTCAGTACCTACACATTTACTGCATTGAAGCTAGAGATTACCTGAAAATCATCTTGTCAGGTGTTTTGTCCCATTAGGTATAAAGAATACACAGAAGGCAAGGGGGGGTGTATCCTACTGTTTTTATGTGCATGTTAAAAAGAGTTTTCTAAAGACTAACAGTGTTCCAAAATAATTGTTGCAACTTATTTCTTTTGGTAGCTTAGTGTGTTGCATTTTTTGAGAAATGAATAAATGAAGGAAATATATGAACATGCCTTGCATTATTGAATGAAACATGGCTTACCAATTACCTCACAGCCCTCATTGACCTTACTCCTAAACACTGTGTAGGTGAATATAAAAGAAATGTACAAATAGAAAGAAGAAGGAGGAGGACAGAAGGAAGAAGAGGTAGAAGAACTGTTATTGAAGTTGCTTCTGACAGGGTATCATAATTCTTAGGAACAAGGACTTTAGGGTCAAATACATGAGAATTTTGTATCCTAAATATGCACTTTCTTGTTATGTGGCCTGATTAAAACTAATGAACAAATACTTTGCCAGGGGCTGTTTGAAAGATTTACCCACATAAGCTTATTTAATCTTCACAATTCTATGTGATATGTGTTTCTAGTATTACTAATGTTATCATCCACATTTTGTAAATGAAGAAAAAAAGAACAGAGAACAAAGAAGAACAAAGAAGAAAAAAGAACAAATTGCTCAGTCAATAAGTAGAAAAGCTGGAACTGAATCTCGTCCTCACATTTAACCCCAATGGTTAGCCACTGACTTTTTGTTACAATGCTACTTCTTAAGCAATTGAAGTACAATGCTACTTCTTAAGCAATTTTCTACATCCCCCCCAAAAACAAAAAAAATTAGATTATCATTCCTACCCCTATAGCCTTGTTGTGAGAATTCCATGAGATAAATCACAAAGAACAAAATGCCCCCATAACTCCAGAGACTGCATAAATTGTGATCAACAATCCGTATTTCTTTCTTGCCTTCATTGTTAATTCAAAGTCTTCTCAACCTTTTACAAAGTTACTTTTCCATTGGCACTTATGGGATTCATTAGTTATTCTTCATATGACTTCATGGATCTTCCTATTCAGGTATAACTACACCCACTTTCTTCTTCTTTGTTCTACCACTTCCTAATGAGTGACCTATATTCATGGAAATCCTTGAGGAAAACCCCAAGTGGATACAGCATCATCATAAGCATGCCACCAATGCTGCCAAGGGCATCATCTCTAGCCTTTTCCTGCAGCCACCAATCCTCTAGGAAATATAAGTCTCTTTGCATGCAATTAGCATCTCTACCATAGCTTGGTCTCCAGTAGGGTGCATCAGATTCAGGGCAGCCTAACAGCATTATCAGAAAGTCTTATGAAAACTCTCATTGAGTTTTCTTCCCCAAACCAGTTCCTAACCCATTTAAGCCTCAGTGCTGGTATTTAAAACCAATGCAAGGATCTGGGCAAGATGAAAATGTTCTTCCTATCCCCTCAGTGGTTCCCTAGGTTCTCAAGAGTGTGTACATATGCATACACCTTCTCATTTAGTATTCAGGCTAAAAAACAAGAACCCTTGGGGAAATCAACACATGCAAACAGATACTACAGATCCTTGAGATAAAAAAATAGTCATCAGTAGACCTGTTCAGATAAATCTGAATTATTTTTAAGTTCAGCGAGACCAGCTATACACAAATACTAATAGTAAACATATTAAACATTCATTTTTCTATTACCCTTAACCAAGGACATACTTTAAAGTTAGGTTTCCAACCATATATAAAGTCATTCATTTAGCAGTTTTCTTGAAACATAGAAGTAGGCTTGAAACATAACCTACAGTTATGTTTATAGAAGGAATGGAGTAGAAGGATAAGCCACAGTCTCTGCAGTCCAGAAGTTTGTAATCTCTTTGAATAAAGGAAGCACACATACTAGAAACACTAAAGTAGTTAAGTAAATAAATCTGCAAATGTTAACATTCATTGATTGATTTGGTTGCCAAATATGTATTGAGTGTCTACCATGTACCAGCGCTGTATTAGGAATTAACAGTACTGTGATGGATAAAACAGATGTACTTTCAATCCTTATGGAGCTTACAGTGGAGGAAATGAGAAAAATACATAACAAGATAAAGAAAGAGTGCAGAAACCATTATGTAGGAAATAGAGGAGAGACTAGAAGAGTAGGATTTCAGAGGAGGAGGAGGTATGACTTTTCTACGATTGCCGTAACAAAATGCTACATCCTTGGTGGTTTAAACAACAGAAATTTATTTCCTATAGTTCTGGAGGGTAGAAGTCCAAGATCAAGGGACTTCCAGGGTTGATCCTTTTGAAGCGTCTTTCCTTGAATGTTAGATGGTTACCTTCTTTTAGTGTCTTTACATGGTCTTTCCCATTTCTGTGTTTGTGTCCTAATCTCCTCTTCTCACAGGGCACCAGTCATATTGGGTTAGGGCTCATCCTAATAACCTCATTTTAATTCAGTTACCTCTTTAAATATAGTCAAAATCTATCTTGAAAACCATCATGTTCTGAGGTATTGGAGAATTAGGACCTCAGCAGATAAATTTGGAGGGACAAAATTCGGCCCATAAGAGAAATCTTCAATATTATCTCCTGCAGTATTCCTCATACTGGCCCAAGACTAATTGGGCCAGAATCATCTGAGATTAAAAAAAATAAAATAAAACAATCTGGATCCTAATCTTGAGAGGTGGGAACCCCCAAAACTGATATTACTAAACTTTCCAGATTTTTTTGATGTGGATTAAGATTTGTGAAATCCTAGTACAGTGGTCAAGAATAGTGGGAAAGACATAATTTATGTGGTCAGGCTTGAATTGAACACTGAAAGATGGAGGAAATTTGAATAGCAGCAGTTGTCAAATTTTTTGATCTTACAACCTCTTTGAAGATGGTTAAGAATTATGTATCTGGGTTTTATATACCATTATTTATATTTTTAGAGTTTAAAATTAAGACATTTAAAAATAATTATTAATATACAAAACAATAAACATTGACATAAATAGGTTTATCACTATGTCTTCTACAACAAAAATTAGCAAAATGATGTCATTGTTTGACATTTTTGTAATTCTTCTAATACGTAGTTGGATAGAAGATACTTGGATTGTAACATCTGCTTCTTCCTTCAGTCTGGTATGATATCCTTTGTCATTCAGCCTCTAGAAAAATTCACTGCACATTTATGAGTGAATGAGAATGAATAGGATAATAATGGCTTGATAACATTATTAAAATAGTTTTGATCTCACAGACTCTTGAATGGGCCTTAGGTATTTCCAGGAGCCCGTAGAGCACACTTTGTAAATCACTGATGTAGATTAAAAGTGAATATTTTGTGCTTTTGTGAGATGGGCTGTGTGAGAAAACACTTCCTAACAGAATGGCTACGACCCATTTAAGGATAACATGGACATCCTGACTGGGATATAGTGGAGAGTTTCCTTTCTTTGCACCAGATTGTCCCCCTTGTGCCAGATTGTTGCTCTTGAACATGATTCTCATAAATGAAATTGTCCATGTTTTGGAGGGGCGTGTGTTTGTCTTCCTCATGTAGCTGCTGTTTTTTACCCCAATTGCTTTTTGCTGTTTTATTTCTAATTATTAATTTTGACAGGAAACCTAGCCTAATGATTAAGAACAGAGACATACAAACTCTTTCTGTAAAGGGCCAGATCATCAACACTTTAGGCTTTGCAATCAATGGGGTCTCTGTGGTAACTACTCAGTGCTCCTATGGGAGCATGAAAGCAGACACAGAAAATCTAAACAAAGGAGTGTGGCTTTGTTCCAATAAAACTTTAGTTATGGACACTGAAATTTGAATTTCATATAATTTCAAGTGTCATGAAATGATATATAAATTTTCCAATTTAAAAATGTAAACACTGTTCTTAACTCTGGCTATACAAAAGTAGGCAGTGGGCCAGAAATGGCTCTTGGGGCTATTATAGTTTGCCACCCAGTTGAGAGTGAGTGATCACTTTGAACACAACCCCTCTAAGTCTCTTTTCCCCTTCTACAAAACAGCAATAATGGTAACTACCTCATGAGGTGTTGTTAGTTTAATACAAAAGATTAATTATAGTGCCTGGACCATTACTAGTTTTTGTTTTTATCAACTGGTATAACAACATTCTAAGTTAATGACTGAGCTGAATCTTATCATGAGCTTACTTTTTGAACTTGTAGTAAAAGATACTACAGTCTTTACAGTAGAAAGACCTAACCTAGTTGTGTGTAAATTTGGGCAAGGAATTTTTTTTTCTGTATTTCATTTTCTTTACCTTCAAAATGAAATTGGTGGGAGGCCAGTCTGCTTTAAAATTCTAAAGGCTCTGAACCCAGAAATGCTAATTGGCTTGCTTGTGTCCTTATTTTCCCATCAAAAATGAGAGTAAAACAATATGGCTATTCCTCTGGGAAATATACAAAAATTTTAATATCCCCCAGAGAAAGAAAGTTCAGCGCTTCAGGTCATTTTAATTAACTGACAAATATAAGGCCCCATGAGACTGTGGGAACTTGTTGATGCCTCTTCCATTTTCAGCTGTTTATCCATACTGGTTACAAATTTCAGTTTTCTAAATTGACTTTCTTATTTGGTTGAATAGAATATATTATATGTTTTATTTTATTTTATTATTATTTTTTCTCAGCACACACTAATTCGGACTGAGTTGAAATAGAATTATGGGACAAAGAACTACCACTTGTGTTATTTAAGCATCTTTGATAGGAAAGAGAACCAATCCAGCCAACTTAATTTAAATGGGAATTTACTGTATGGGTATACTTGGAGGGTTCATGTAACTTAAAAGCTTAGATTTTCTGACGATCTTGTTTATCACATATTGATAGTGTTTGATGAATTTTTCTCTCACTCAAAACCAGTATATTAACCTATATGTTATTTAGATCAAATCTTAAAAAGAGCCATTTGCATTGGTTTAGACCCTATTAGGTAGAGACCTTTACACAAGGTCACACCATCGGCACCACCAATATTTATTGGGCACCTACAATATGCAAGGTTCTCCATAGGCACTAGAAATGTAACATTGTACAAAGCAATAAGATCCTGCTCTATGAAGAAAAAGGAAGGAAAAAATATTTAAAAAGTGTTTTAAATCCTAGAGAGAAACTGGTTTGAGACTTCTTTTGATAGGTCTCTCTAGGGAAGAAAAATCTGAACCACGACCTGCAGGATGTGAAAGAACCCATCCTGCAAAGATGACGATGATAGTGAGGATGATGATACTAAGCACGATGATAGAAGTAAACACATATGGTGCTGCCCTATGTAGATATTGCTCTAAAGGCATTACAAGTAACGTTCACTTAATCTTTAAAGTCACCTTGTGAGATAGGGAGTATTATTAATTAGTTTTATAGGACAAGAATCTGAAATGCATCGAGATTAAGTAATTTGTTCATGGTCAGAGCTTGTAAATGTCTGAAGCAGAATTTGAACTCAAATCTCAGCCTTTAATCAAAACTCTATGATGCCCCAGAGAGAGGAGCATTCTGGGAAGAAAGAACAGCAAAGGTATGGTCTGGTTTTTGTTTTTGCTTTTGTTTGTTTGGTTTGTTTTTTTGATGCACTCTTGCTGGGGCATAGGTAATAGCCTAATTATTCCTTCCTTGACCTAGGAATAGTTGGTGAGGGAGTTTTATTAAGAAGAGGGAACTGGGTGGGCAGCCATCATAACCAGCATATCAGCCTATGTCAGCCCACTCAATTAATAAAATTTTTATGTTAAGAAAATAAAAGATGAAAGTTAGGGGCTGACATACCAGCACATTGAAAAATGATCTATTAATGTAAACTATTGTTTTATCTTCAGAAAACCTGGATTCACCATTTTTGTTCAAACAGATGTGACCATTTGAATTCTGACTTAGATATGATAATGCTTTCTGTTAGCTTATGTATTTTAGTAGGTTGTTAAGTTTACTATGTTTTTATTTATTGTACTGTTTCTAGAATGTGGTATTCCTTTACTACCTTTAGTTTATATTATAGATAACTAAACAGTAGAGGTTCTATTAACTAAGCAAACACAAGAATCAAAAAGATCTCGGAATCTCTATGTTTGTGTTGGAGATGTTTGCATCATTACACTGTCAAAATGTCTAAATGTGGTAGATGGCATAGAAGACACTCCATTCTTCTGTGGCTATGGATGCACAGCAGTTTAATAATATCAAACACAATAGCCACAATAAATGTGGGCAATGATTTAATCTAAATAACTTTTGAAAACATCAGTTAATGATGAAAATAATATAATAAATAACATGAAATAATAATTTTAATTTCTGCATTTTTCCCCAACTGGTTTTAAACCATCTATTAACTATGGGAGTTCTTCCATTTAAAAAATCCGTGTAGTATTTATATGCAGGCTTGAATTTTAATTTATTAGCAGAGAAATTTCACCTTCTAAATTCAGATTAGGTCATTATAAGACATGACCTAGCAGAGAATCATTTAAATAGTTTGTTGCTTTCCTGTATATCTCAAAAAGGTATGAGACATTTTACCAGTAATATGAATCATTGAAACTTCAGAATATGTTATAATACAGCATATATAAGCCTCATACATAAATGCCTATAATGCAATAATAATAGTGGCATTGATGTTACTAACATTCATGGTGCACTTATGATGTGCTAGATATAGTGTGAAGTATATTACATATATTCTCTAATCCTCAAAATATGGCTTCAAAGTAGCTATTAATTATGAAGAAGTTGAAGCTCAGAGAGGGTAAGTAGCTTGCCCACAGAGCTAATAAGTAGTAAAATCAGGATTTGAAAAAGTTTGTCAGACCCTGAAGAAAATGCCTATTCTGTTAGGATGACATTTCCCCAAGTGTTCAAGAGGATGTTATTAAAAATGGTGAACAAAGTGTTTAGAAGATCAACTCAATATGCGAACATTGGTTTAAACTGTTTTAAACAGGTTTATTAAATGAGGAGCTTTCCAAAGTCTTTAGTTTGCTAATATGCAGAGTAGAGTTCCAAGAAGATAACATAAAAATATCAATTCTTGAGTACACTTTTGACAAACCTATTCCACCCACTATTTTAATCTTTTAAAAGGAGAGGAGAGGCATAAGAAACATTTGAGATATAAAATATAATGGATAAATAACCTTATAGATATAAGTAAACTCTAATTTTTCAACTTCACACTGAGAAAACACAGAAATTTGAAAGAAAGAATGAGTATGAATATGAAGAAAGGCTAGAAATAGACACGAAGAAAGCACTGTAATAACAGAAATGCAAAGATGTGGAGCCCGTCTCAACTGGGAGATCAAGCTGAGTGCCTCCTCAGCTAGAGGAGTCAAAGAGTAGAGGGGAAAGAGAAAGCAGATGGAATTGGGGAATGGATATACATTGAAAACTGCTGTGGAAGTGGCAAGGGAAAATGCCATCAGATCAGTTGATTAAAGACACTTCAATAACTTCAGATAATGTTTTTGTTTTTGATGTGTTTTTGTTGTTTTAAGTTGCGAGGGCTGAAACCCTCTTAGGTGGGATTAAGAAAAGAAGATAGAGAAGGTAGAATTAGTCTCCCCTTGATTTGGAAGATAGCTTAGTATTCAATAGCAGTGTTAAGAGCAATGTTATTTGTTTTTTTTTTAAAGAAGATCCGAGTCATTTTGAGGCAGAAATCAAGGTCTTAGTCAAGAAGTGAAGGGGATATGAAGAATAATTAAGACAAACACACACAAAAAGTAGATATGAGGAGAAAAATTGAGAAACCATAAAGGAATAAGAAGAAAAATTGAATGAATTCTTTTCTTGTGATCAGCTAACTTACCCATTGGATAGAAATCAAATAACTTATGCAGGAAGGGAATCAGACTGCTAATTTGAGGGCAATGAAAAGATTTTTAAAACTCTACTGGAAATATTATTTGAAATTTAAAAATCAGTTTTGTCAAACTTTATGCAGTGCTTATAATTTGGCTATTTTGTGTGTGCATGTGTGTGTACCCTTCATTTTGATGTGTAAAAATTTCATGTTTAACATAATTATATAAATGACTCACAGATGTAGACGAACTAAGACTTAATAGCATGAATTTGTAGTCCACACATATTCTCTGTAATTCTTTAAGGACAAAGCAGTGAACAGGCGCCAAAAAAAGAAACCAGGAAACAAGCATGACAGGAGGACAAATCAAAATATTAAGGATTAAACAATGTTGTGCTAATGAGACTCTTCAAACAATTGATCAATTAGTAATGAAGTTTTTGAAGACAGAGATGGGTCAGCTTGAGGAATCAGGACACATATAAAGAAAAGAAGTTTGAGGAAAAGAATTAAAATTTGGAAATAAATCTCAAAATGAAATAGTTTTAAAAAATAATAGTAGGTGTGGTTTCCTGAGAAAAGGATTCCACTGTCCATAGTTCTGAAACATCAGTGACTTTTCATGCAAGGTTGATCTTCACTTTACCAGGGAGGTGGAGTAACCAAGCCTAGAATGGGAAGACGCTAAAAGTAACAGCGGGGGCGGGGGCGGGGGCGGGGGCGGGGAGAGAGAGAGAGAGAGAGAGAGAGAGAGAGAGAGAGAGGGAGATAGCATACTGAGATAAATAAGAGGAAACAAATTGTCAAAGACTATTATAGATATTAAAGATATTAAAGGCATTAAAGACTATTATACATATTAACACTAAGGAATTTTTAGGGAGAAGGTAGACACTTTTCCTCATTTTCTCAGGAAAGAAGCATAATAAGGGGAAGATATATACATATATAGGTAGCTTATACCTTTATGCAATCAATATTCTAGCAACCCCTCACCCCAGTTTCTGCTACACTATAATTAGTGTTCTGAGCCTAAATTCAAACCTTTGTATTAGTTCCTTTAAGAGAAAGGAATTGATATTATGTATATTATGAATTTTGAGAGACTGTGAAGCCAAAATATTAGAAGAATAGGTTTGTAATTCATAAAGGAGAGTCTGGTGATGAGAAAGCTGCATTCTAACTACTCCTTATCTTATGAATCAAGAAAAAGAGGAGAAGGGGAGTCCAGCAATGGTTGTTCCAAAGAAAATTATATTAGAGTTTTGTTTTACCTAAAATAAAAGGGGTTACTTTTTTAAAGGTGCATAATGTAGTAAGATGTGCTTAAGGGGAAATTGGAAATGGTTAATGTTAGTTTTCCATTTGCTGCTGTTAACAAGTGATCACAAACTTAGTGACTTAAAATAAATTTATCATCTAACAGTTTGGTAGGTTAGAAGTCCCATTATGGGTCTCACTGCAATAAAATCAGAAGTTGACAAGATTACTTTCCTTTCTAGAGTCTATAGAGGGTGACTCCATTGCCTTTCCTTTTCCATGTTACAGAACTTGTACATCTTCTCTTCACTTGTGGTCTCCTTCCTCCATCTTCAAAGTCAATAGTGTTGCATATTGCCTACTTTCCTTTCCTGTAACCTCTTCCTATGTATGACTCTCTTTTTTTGCTTTCCTCTTGTACTTTTAAGGACCTTTGTGATTATATCAGCCCCACCTGGGTAATCCAGAATAATCTCCTTATCTGAAGGTCAGCAGATTAAGACCCATAATTACAACTACAACCTTAATTCCCCTTTGCCATTTAACCTAGCATATTCTCAGGAGATACTTGGAGATTAGGACATTGGTATCTTTGGCGTCAGGCTTTATTCTACCTACCACAGGCCAGGAAGAAAGATATGTTCACATCCTATTTCACCTCCAATGGGAAGCCTTCCATGATTCCACATTGTAGGTATTCTGGTGCTTTATTATAATAAAATGAGAACACACATGTGAAGTGATTAGAACAATGTTTGGCACTTGGAAAATTGTATCCGGTATTTTTCATTTTCTGCCTCATGCAGAGAAGTAGTCCATGGAGACAAAATTAAATCCAGGTCCACCTGACCCCAAACTCATGCACATAGGCATTATTAGCCTCTGACAAGATGAAATCTTATGTAGCAGGAAATCATATATTGATATGCTATTATTATATTTCTTAATAAAAGATGGGAAAAGTATCAGGGTTTATGGAGAGACTTTTGTCTCAGGTATTTATAGAATACCTACACTGTACCAGGCCTTGTTGTAGGAACTGGGGAAAATGGCAAAAAGCAGACAAATTTCAAGCTTTTATGAAACTTACATTCTAGTTGAGTAATTTTATATTTTATTTTATTTTATTTTTTGCAGAGAGAGGAGTTGGGGGTATACTGCAATGCAACTAGTAACTTCATACACCATCATATGCTTTGACGATTAAGAGGAAATGTGGAACATAGGATAATTTCTCCCCCTAAAAACGGGGGGAGGGGGGAGGAAGGAGAAATAGAAAAAGCCCACATCCTAATCTCCAAAACCTGTGAATAAATTCCCTTACATAACAAGAGGAACTTCCCTTATATAGCAAAAGGACCTTGAGATAGGGGGATTATTCTAAGTTTTCTGGGTTGGCCCAATGTTAACACTTAGTCCTCAAAAATGGAAGATGGGAGCAGCAGAAGAAGACAAAGTGATGTGATGTGATGTGATGTGATGTGATGTGATGTGATGTGATGTGATGTGATGTTGCTGGAGTCCAGCTCCAGCAGGTCCAGGGTTTCCTGAAGGATGGACGGTGTCAGCAAAAGAGAGTGAGAGAGCCTAGAGTTTCTTTCTTTCTGATCACTAGGCAGGCATCTCTGCTCTGTCTGACTCTCTAGCTTTATTTACAGTGAAAGGTACAAGGGGGAGAAAGAGCAGTAAATGGTTTCTCATAGATAATGTTTACAATTTTCCAGAACTTGGGTTCTGCAGAAGTTACAATTCTAATAGTAATGATTGTCATAAAAAAAACTTAGCTATAGGCACTCATGTTGTCATATGGGAAGGGCAGGGTTTTTTTTGTTGTTTTTTTTTTTTTTTTAACAAAACCTCAGGTCTTGTCCTAAGGAAGTGACCTTTAACCAAGAGGCAAACAGCATTGTTTAGTAAAGGTCAGTTTTTTATGAGTAAGGGTCATTAGGCTGTTTATAACTCTAAGAGAAAGTTCCCAGAAAGACAGGATTCCCAGGAGACATAATGCCTGCTCTCACAGTCCCAAAGACGATTAATAAATTGTATTGAAGTAGTGACTTCTGAAAAGGCATCCAGGACCAGAAAGTAGTCAGTTATCAGTTAATTGCTCAGCTAGGAGGAAAATTACATATTGCTTGCCTTGGTCGCATTAGGGTGTATCTAGTTTACTCATCTTTTCCCTGTCCAGGTGCAATCATGCCTCAGGGACAGGGCAGGGGGACAGGCATCTTCTGACACTAATCAGCAAAGCACTCTGAGGTTGGGTGCCCAAGCAGAAATGAAAGTTACAAGAGGGTAGATTTTGGTAGCTGTCTGGGGGCAAGAGTCTGTGCAAACTTACTGTACCCTCACCAGGAATTTTCTCTTAAGCAGTGAGTTCAGATAGCTCCCAACATGATGTGCTGTGCTGTGATGCGACGCGACACGAGAAGGACTTAACTCATTGATGCTGCCTTTGGAGATGAAGGAGGGAAACTATCAGCCAAGGAATGCAGTCTTTGAGAGCTATAAAAGGCTAGGAAATGCATTCTACCCTGGAGTCTCCAGAAAGGAGTGCAGAGTCACTAATACCATGATTTTAGCCCACTGAGACCTGAGTCAGACGTTTGACCTCCAGAAATATAAGGTAATGAACAGCAGCTAGAGACCATTAAAACAGGCAGTGGAAGGTGTAAAAAGCATTACATTGACAATCATCTTCCCCCAAAACTCTCTATGCCAAAGAACACTTTTTTTCTCCTGAAACAATTACTAATATTTTTATCGTAAGTAACAAACCAAACTGAACTAGATAGAATGAAGTGAGTTCATTATAAGGATACAGGAGTACCTCACAACACCCAACGAAATCAGTGTTGCCAGTCCCTTAAAATAGGTCCAGATGAACAGGAAGACTGTCCAGATGTTTCCTTTCACATTTCTTTTCCCTTCTTCTCTAAATGTCTCTTGAAACTAGCTCCCATATTCTCTTCAGTCTGCCTGAATATAGTCGTTGGTAGATCAGAGTTATATGCTGAAAGTCCAGTCACCCAGAGGCCAAATCTCAATGAAAACTTCTAACTTCTCTCTCACCATCCTCACTTTTGGAAATGAAATTCTCATTGATCCTGCTTGAGCTATGTACCTTACGTTGGGTCCATCATATAGGGCCATGGGCAGAAAAGAGAAGGAGAGATTCTTATCAATTGAACAGACACCCAATACATTTATTTCCTGATGTTTATTCTGCAACTGGAGTAATAATTTTAGGAAAATATCTCATTCTGTTTAGCCAGTCATATTTAGTATCTATTCAAAACAAAGAATTTGTGTGAAACAATGTGAAAGATACAAATACAAGCAACAACCACTTATCAAGTGGTATTTTTATGCCAAGAACTCTGCTAAATACTTGGATCACAATGATGTAGAAAGATCATGCTTAAGGAATAGAGGAGAGAGAACAATTTGGATTATTTTGTGATGTGTGATGAATGGAAGATATATGTAAAGTGCTGCCATGGCATACCCCAGGAAGCATCAGATCTTGCTAAGTTGGCTAGGATGGGGTGGGACTGGGAAAATTCTTAGAGAAAGTAATTGGAACTTTAGGTGAACAAGGGAGGGAAATGGCTCTGAGGAAAAAGGATAGCATCTTCAAATCCTACAGTCATAAAAATAACCAATGAGTCCTGGGGCCAGTATGTAGTTCAGAGTAACAAGGTGTACAACAGAAGAAGGCTGCAGTAATTCAAGGCTCATAGTCTAATAGGAGAGCCAGGGGAGGAAATAAACAACTGTCACATGGTCTGAATACATCAGCATAATAGTGAAGTGATGAAAGCACACTGTGAGTCCAGAAGGTTAAGTTTGGGGATAAGGGGTCCAGTTAAAATCCAGTTGGGAAGACTAGATGTATTCTGTGATAAGTCGGCTTTTAAGAAGTTTCAGAAATAGTCTGTGGTTAATAGAAATAAGAAATATAGAACCTGAAATTAATTAAAAT
>NC_043705.1:92897301-93182301 GCF_006229205.1 Suricata suricatta | reverse complement strand
AGGTACTATAAAAATATACCATTAACTTTATGTTAATAAAATATTTTGCTTGATGCCTTTTAAATTATTCATTTGAAGTAGTCTAAAAATATAAAGGAACTCTTATTATCATTCAATTTACATGATTACTTTTAAGTTCACTTTTTTGGTTTAACATAAACAGAGTGTAAAATTCACATCAAGCTTTTGGTATTTAAAATGTGTAATTTTTATGCAAAAATTGGATGCTGTGTTACATTTTTAAGGTTGTCATTAGTATAAATATAATTTTGACTTCTGATTTGAAACAGTTTAACCCTTAGGAGAAATTATCATGTTTCCCAGGTTGACTCATTATTGCTGCTTTGATTATAGATGAATTCCTTTGTAAAAACACTTTTTAAAGAATCTAAGCACTGACTTCAAACCCCAGGGGCTCTCACAGATGCATTTGAAGAAATGATGAAAATTATCAGGAAAAGAGGATCATTTTTTTCCCCAAAAGCTCAGTTGGATTTTAAGTATTAAACAACCATTATGTGCTCAGGACTGTGTTGAGCTCTCCATGGGTTTACACAGGAGGACAGCACACTATTTGCGTGTCATTGGTTATGGCCAAATGGAAATTCCTACCATAAGTTGTAACAATTATAGCACAGTGTTGGCCTATAATGCTACCCAGGAAACTGGATTTACATTGTCAAAAAAAATGATAATCCAAGACAGTAAAATTGAGTAAGAACCCTAAATATGATGAGCTTTGGCTTGAGTAGGAGGCACCTAATCTAGATTTTTAAAGAAGAAGATATGTAGCCCTTCAAATGGGAGAGAAATTTGAATGAAAAATCAATTTTCTTCTTTAGAATATATAGAACATACCAAAGCCTAGTTCTTTGGACAATATAAATAATTTAACACTTACATTTACATACATACTTACATATACTTCAGTCCATATGCAAACATAAAACTAGTTATATAAATAATTACTTCAAGCCACGCAATTTAAAAGATATATAGATACATGGAAAAGTTCTCCAAATGCCAGGCAATGGTTCACTTATTTCAATCGGTGTTTCAAAACTCTGTTCTTGGGAAAGACAGAAAGAGGAAGAAAAATGAAGCAGGAATTTGACTTGTATGTGCTACATATCAGCCTGACGCTTCTTTTCCATATGGGCCCGCATTGTGATTGCCTCATTCTACATATTTAAGAGAATGAAGCTCTATTGTGCATCATTGCAGGCAAACCTGCCATCCTTTAAAGCCTTTGGCAGAGTCAGATACAAGTTTCTGAATTTCGTGTGGCTCCGTACAGCCCTCTCTCCCAAGAATGGTACTAATTTGACATGACTGGACAAGGCACTGAATGAGGTTCCCAGGAGTTTGGTAGAATATCTTATCCTATCAAAATTGCAAGGAATCTTACAAGCTAGTTATTTCTCCTCCTACTCTATTGAAACTCCTTGTACCACATTCTGAAGAGATGCTCATCTAAGTTCAATTTGAATGGTTAAAGAAAAAGAGGGAGTACTGTTCTAGAAATACCACTTACTCTTCCACAGGCCTTTCAAAAATTTAAAGACCGACACCATAATATTTGAGTATCCTTCCTCAAGCTCAGTATGTCTGTTCCTTCATCTCTCTTTTTTTTTCTTTTCATGAGTGAGTTCTCAAATTGTCTTCTATTTTCCTCATTTTCTTCAGGACAATTTCAAGTTTGTTTTTTTTCTAGAAAACGTATTTATTGGTGCTACCATATGGTGATCCAATGGTAACGTATGTGCATGCATGCGCATACACACACTTTTTAAAATTTTATTTTTAAGAAGAGAGAGGTATAAAACTAAATCAAAGAACAACACAAATACATAACTGCAAATCATGTTAGGCATGAAAGAGGAGATCACTCCAAACCAGAATGGAATATCCAGGATGCTGCATACATTTTGGATCTGATTGACCTGAGTGAAAAGAGAAACTATTACTGACCTTGATCTGAACACTACATAATACTGGAGGCAAAATATATTGCTTTAGCTGGCTCCCTTTGAGCTTGTGGCAACCGTGTTTTTTTTTTTAATGAACTTCTGTTACATCAACTTTCCATACCTTCTACTTGCATAAATCATTTTAAAACAGCAACACAAAGCCTTTCACTTATGAATGTAAAATTCCATAATCTTGGTATTAGCCCACGGGTCTAACATGCCAAGGTCATTTTTGAATCCTAATTAAGGCATCCAACATATTAAGTAAACTTTCGTATCAGCTGAAAATATCACAATCATCATGCAATGACTTCAGTAAAACGCAAGACCAAATGCAAAGGTCCAAAGTGTGCATTAAAGACTTCTCAAAGTTGGTACACTGATACCTGTATAAAATCTTTAAACACCTAACCATAAGTAGTAGACATTTGTTGTCTGTGCCATCTAACATTCATTTCTCCTTTCTCTGGAAATATATTCTTTTTGAGGAAACATTCTTCTGCCATTCTCACTCCTATGATTTTGGTATAAATGTTGTGCTCAGTCTATCCCAGGTTCCCAGAGTATCATGAGCTAACTTGGTCAGTGAGAATATTGACTACTACTGCCTACATATTTGGGCACGTAATCTAAGCCATTCTAGGGAGATTAAATTCTTGACCTTTTGTGGAATTGTCAGAAAAAAGAGGCTCTCTTGCTGAAATTGAAATTGGGAGGACTTAAGATTGAAATTGCTAGGAGTCACCATATGGAGAGAGGCCTAGCTAAGCATTCAAGTGACAGATAAAAGTGGAGCCAAGAGATAAAGAGGAAGAGACCAAACCCTCACCCAGCTGTTCTAGATTCAAAGCCAGGTCTAGACTTTTCTGTTGCATACGCCATAGCATGAACTCTTCAGTGTTAGCCAATTGGCATTATGTTTTTCTCATTTGCCAAGTGTTCCAACTGATCCCCATATTATTATCTAGTCTACATTTTTCTTTTGCCCTTAGAAATATCATGGGAGTCTTTGTCATCTGTTTTATTGAAATCTAGATAAAGAATATCTACAATATTTTATTTGCCAGTCAGTGTAGTAACCCTTTTGTCAAGGGAAATTAGATTTGTTTGTTTGTAGTAAATTTATGCTGGTTCACACTGATCATCTCTTTTCTGAAACCATCTGGTTAATAATCCACTATAGAAGCTTAACTAGTTTACATGATAAATTCCATATGTTCTTTGCATCACTAACCATGGAATAATATTTTCCCTCTGATCTTTGGTATATTTATTTTTTCTAAAATCTCAGGCACATGATTCTCAAGGTTTTTGAGTATAAGTACCCTTTAAAATTCCAAAACGTATCTCAGACCTCCAAAGTCCTGTGGTCCCACTGCATTAGTTACTGTTTATTTAAAACATATATAAAGGCAAACATTATTAATCTTTTTAAATAAAATTCTTTTTTTATCAGTCATAGCATCTAAATATTTGACAAAGTATACTACCTATATATAGGAATATTACTTATTCAATTTGTGTATAAATTTAGGCAAAGATGACTTCCTAAACCCTTTCAATCTGCCCCCAAGGATAAGTGGGCCAGATGGCGAAGTCCTGTTAAAGTGTATTTGTTTGATGATGCCTAACATTTTATCCCTGTCCCTTTTCAAATAAATGTAAGACCCCATGGTCCCTTTCTTCTAAAATCCCTTTCACTTCTTCCTGTCAACCTCTATGGAGGTTGCTCTTTTGACTCTGCTCAATAGGAGCCTTGAAATGAAAAGTGATGACCTGATGGGGAAGAACATTTGGGCTCTCAAACCCACAAAGATCCTAGGGCATAAGCTGACACCAGAAAAACTTCACTTAGAACCAGAAAGTGGGGTTGGGCACGGGGCACTTCCCTTGGCTTTCCTTAGCACAGAAAGAGAGAGAAACTACAGTCCCAATACTCTCAGGTGATAATTACCAGACAGACTGACCCTAATAAAAAAACATTACAGAGCACCTCCTTAAAAGCTTTTGGTGTGCAATTTTTTAGATAGTGGTACTCAAGTGTGGACAACTGATTATACCACAAATTTCCTTGTCTGCTGTAGGCAGTTTAAAATGAGGTTAAGCAAACTTCAAGTTTAGGGGAAAACACAGTTATTTTTTACCTTAGTAAACTGATTGCCGTTTTGGCATATCACCTTTGTAGTTGACACAAACTTGACAGTGTGACACATTCGCTCAAACAAACAGATTTTTCAGTCAGATTCTCAAAGACCAAGCAGTAGTGTTTTTCCTTAAATACATTGTTACCGCTGTTGTTAGGAGCTGCTACCCATAAAAGGCTGCAGGCTATCGTCTGATACTCTATGGCTCTAGGTTCGTAATTAGTACCTGAGATGTCAACCCTTTCTGATCCCCATGCATCAATGAGATGCAAGCTCTGTCCACTCTTTGCCTTAACTTGTGAGACTGTGAGGCACAGTGGAAACAGGTCTGATAAACGTATCCAGTATCTCCACATTGCTCATGATTGAAATCTAGGCAGAGGTGGTTTCTAAACACCAAGACTACTTGAATAAAGAGTTTTGTAGTGCACAGATTTAAGTCAAGTCTATCATAAGAGGTACAGTGCATGATGTTGAAGTATTTCAGAGAATGGTACCCTTCATGTCTGGCTTAATGTAAATAGCTAAAGCACCATCATATTCAGGTTAATATATCTTTGTAAGTGGCTAGTTGTTTGAAACCTGGATAGGCAAATACATAGTTCTCAGTGATAATGAACACTTAGACTATAATAACAGGCCACTTATTTTTATTTTTCTCAAATACCCTTCTAGATAAGCAGTTGGTTTCATGACTCAGATTAGGGATATAATGATCATTCCACAAATATCCAAGCATCTTGAGGGTACGACACCTGATACCTGAATCACTGGAAGTATCCTCCAAGTTGTCTTCTTGTCTCAGATCCACTTTACCTTTTTTCTCCCAGAAAATTCTTCATAAAATACTCCTAGAGCACATATTTTTTTCTGTCACTCTGCATTTGCATTTCAGCACTACAGCCTAGAAGAAAATAAATAGCCTTCAATATGCCAATTATTACAAATCTGAAATTAAAAGTAATAGGGAAATGTTCCCTACTTTTTGTGGTATTCATGTTCACTCTGTCAGATGTGTGGGCTTTAGGGAGAGCACAATACAATGAGAGGCAAGGAGATAGAGTAGAAAGATCATAACACAGGACAGGGCCAGACAAATTGATCCATACAGAACCAGACAGTAGATATTTTAGGCTCTGCAGGCCAGATAGTCCGTCACAACTACATCAGTCTGCATTACAGTATGATAGCAGCCATACACACTACCTAAACAAATATGCATGGTCTTCCAGGAGAGTTTTATTGGGGACACAGTAATTAGAATTTCATATAATTTTCATGTTGCATGAGATAGTCTTCTTTTGATTTTTTTTTACCATTTAAAAATGTACAAATCATTTTTAGCTCATGAGCCATACAGATGCAGACTGTGGGCCAGATTTGGCTTGCAGACCACAGTTTGCCAACCTTTTGTTTAGGAACGAGATTGATCGGGATATGAATCCTAGCTCTGCCATGTACATCAGCTTAGATACAGGCTATCTAGCTTTTCTGTATATGTGATTAGTTAGTGAGTTATGTGTGTTGGGGAGATTTACTTGTAGGGGCCTGAAATATTTGAGGAGTTATCATGAGCAAAACAACAAGCATGGTCTTACTCTTGTAGGGACTCAAGAATTGTGACGTATCTCTGCTCTGGGAAATCATATAACATGTCTTTCATATGTAACTTAAGAGCAATAGCATCGAATATGCACTCAGTAATTATTGCTGATATGGGAAACACTAGATTTCATCTCTCCACTCTAAGTTCTGAGGTGAAATATCTTTGATTCAAATTCTACTGCATAGACCTAGAGAATTTTCTGGAATTTTTGGGCTTTTTAAAAAGTTTTTATTTAAATTCTAGTAACCTATAGTGCAATATTGGTTTCAGGAGCAGAATTTAGTGATTTGTCACTCATTTATAACACCCAGTGCTTGTCACAACAGGCACTCTCCTTAATGCCCATCACTCATTTAGCCCATCTTCCCCACACACCTCCCCGCCTTCAACCCTCAGCTGGTTCTCTACAGCTAGGAGTCTCTTAGAGCACCTGATGGGCTCAGTTGGTTAAGTGTCTGACTCTTGATTTCAGCTCATGTCATGATCTCACAGTTCATGAGTTCAAACCCTGCATTGGGCTTTGCACTGACAGAGCAGAGCCTACTTGGGATTCTGTCTCTCCCTCTCTCTCTGTCCTTCCTCTACTCATGTTCTCTGAGTCTCTCTCTCCAAAAAAATAAACCCAAAAAAAGTCTCATGGTTTTTCTTCCACCTCTCTCTCTCTCTCTCTCTCTCTCTTACTTTCTCCATGTGTTCTGTTTTCTTTCTTAAATTCCACATATGAGTGAAATCATGGTAATTTTCTTTATCTGTCTGACTTATTTCACTTTGTGTAATATTCTATGGTTCCATCCACATTGTTGCAAATGGCAAGGTTTCATTTTTTGAAAGGCCAAGTATTATTCCGTGTGTGTGTGTTTGTGTGTGTGTGTACTACACTTCTTTATCCATTCATCCATCAGTGGAAGTTTAGGCTCTTTCTATAATTTGGCTGTTGTTGATAATGCTGCTATAAACATAGGGGTGCATCAGTAGTTTTGTATCCTCTCAGTAAATACCTAGTAGTGCAATTCCTTTTCATAGTACAGTTCTTTTTTTTTTTTTTTAACTTTTTGAGGAACCTCTATTCTACTTTCTAGAGTTGCTGTACCAGTTTGCATTCCTATCAACAGTTTAAGAGGGTTCTTCCTTCTATGTATTTTCACCAACATCTGTTGTTTCCTGTTGTGTTAATTTTAGCCATTCTGGCTGGTGTAAGGTGGTATCTCATGGTGGTTTTGATTTGTACTTCTCTGATGATGAGTGATGTTGAGCATCCTTTCATGTATCTGTTAGCCATCTGTATATCTGAAATTCTTTGACTTTTCAGTACTTCATCTTAATGTGGAAACAATAATGATTCCTGCCATATGAGTTGCTGTGAAAATTTTAGGAAGTAATGCACATAAAATGCTTAGACCATCCTTTAAGGATCACTCAATAAATAAAAAGTTGTTATTAGTTATAATATTGCTAGTATTATTAAATGGCTTCAGAGAACCCACCGACTAAAGAGTAGATTATAAAACTTTATTCCAACTGTCTACTTAACTGGCTTATCCTAATATTTCAAAATTATCCTTTCTGTGTGCCTGTTTTACCTTATCCTACTTATAAATTGCTCATTCCCACTTATATGTCCTTGCTCATAAGCTTTCTCCTACATAAAAATCTTTGCCCCAACTTTTCCTTAATGGTATACTATCGGAACTTCCAGATTTTTCTCAATTTTCATTTCTATTGGATCTCCCCCAAGAACTGTAGATCGCTCTGATTTTTTCTTCACTTTTAACATCAATAATACTTTTGCAGTGTTTAATAGAGTTTTGCACCTAATTGTATGACTCTATTTCATTGTCTTACCTCATAGTTATAAATTTTACAGGAGCCACATTGTGATCACCTGTAAAGGAAAGAATGGTGAGTTGTACTTGTTCTTGGTCCCTCTTCTCCTTAAAATACCCTACATCACTTTGAACATCTTTCTGATAATTTATGTGGTCACTTAAGTAGAGTAATTCTATACTATTCCTAATCCTGGATCCTATACTGATCCCGATCCTCTAGTAAAGAATTCCATACCATGGTATATTCTTTGTCCACTGAAGGCTGTAATACACAGTCTATTTTCCCTATTGCTTACTTACCTGTAATATCACTGCTTGAGCTCTGCTTTCCTGCTGCTTCTGGTGACAGAGACACATTTTACTCTTGATATCAGTTTATTTGTTCAAATTTTTAAGCAGATCTTTAACATTACACCTAAGGAAAAATGTATCCTTTTAAAAATGTTGAGTCTTCAGGTTTCCTTTTGAGTATTTCATGTGGATTCTGAATTATTCACCATACGATGCCTGATTTTTTTTTCCACTGGAGTTAATTAGGCACTCAGTTAATTGTGATTCATTGGGTAGCATTTGGCAGGACTAGATGAGGTCACTGAAACAGAGATTGTGCACTTTTGGACACATTGTCTTTTGTAGCACTAGAGATTAGGGGGAATTAAGTTTTCTTTTTCTCACCCTGTCTTTTTTCTCAAATATTAAATGTGCATTTTTTTCTCTTTAAGGAGGAAAAGAGAAAAACAAAGGGTAGGACCCTGGAAGGAGGGTAAGAATATGATGACATTGTTACTTTCTGCCAGTGAGGCATTCCTTCATTTCAGTTCCTCCAGCCAAGGAGGTTCCAGTCAGATGCCCTTCCAAGCTTGTGTTTTCCTCTACCCCAGTAGCCACAGGGTGCACGGCAGGGTAATGCATGATGCTGCTCTGCCCTGCAGACTAGACCTTCTGGTTTCACAATTCCAAAGCCCCGTGCAAAGAACAGAGAGAAAGCTGCCTTGGTATCGAGTTGTAGAGTAGAGAGAATGGGAAGAGACTTAAATGAAAATATTATTTCCCAGCCCCTCCACTGGTCTTCTCCTATCTCAGTTCAGCAGAAGATTTCAAGCTGCTAAAATTTAAAACGATGGGAAAAATCAAGACCTGCGTGTTCTTAATAAATCCAATTCCCCAGAGTGCCAGAGAGAATGGCATTAAACCCCAACGTTGGTCAGAAAGACTGGACCTCTTTCTAGGAGCTCTAAAAAAGGAAAAAGAATTGAAATGGCAAGCATCTCTTTATTATAACAAAAGAAAGAAGGGAAAATATTTTTAAGTTACAGCTCTGTCCTACCTTGCTTTATCCTTTTGTTTGGGCAGCAATCACAGACCCATATGCTAAGTGGTGGAAGATATTTTTCAAAACCGTTTGTCTCCTTGGGAGGCTCCTAAGCTTATTTTATTGGCAACTGTGAAATCACCACTGGGTCTGTCATGTGGTTATTCTACAGATGGTTTGCATGGGTGGCTTATTTCTACTGGATGAAGTCTCCCTTTGGACTCCATTTTGGATGGAAGAAATTTATGCACTAGTCTTTACTTTCTTTTGAAAAAATCCTCACACTGTTTCACCTATAGACCATTGTCTTCGGAGTTTTTGATGGGTAAGAAGAAAGTAACCTCGTGGAAACCCAGTCAAGTAGCGCTGATGCAAAAGAACAAAGCTTCACCAGCCATCCTGGTCACTTCTAGTTGGATGGGTGACAGGTGGTCTGGCAGTTTTCTCAGTACACTCGGAAACCAGCATCCATTGGAAGCTCAAAATAATCTTACAGAATTTCACCTAAAGGCAGATGGCAACACTTCTTTACACTTGTGGGTTTTTTTTCTCTTCCTCTTCTCCGAAACAATCATAGCTACACATGTAATTCATGCCAGGGACATTTATATATGCCTAAGAGAGTGTGCTTCTTTAAGATACACTCCATTCAGTATTATTACTTTAGAAACAATGCAAATAGATAAAATTGATCACTTTAGTTCGCAGAAAAGGTAAGTTACACTGCAACTTTTTAAAGGCTTCGGTTCATTTTCATTTCTTCAATTGCCAAAAATCTTTAAATTTATTGTACTTATCCAAGAGATAAGTAACTGTTGTGTCATGGAATTGGCTTTTTAGAGTTCATGAAAATTTGTTCTGAATTGCTTTGAAAGGCTACACAATTGCTCACTAACTCTGGTAGGTTATTCAACATTTATGAATCTATTTCTCCATCTGTAAAATAACATGGCCTTATACTCAGGGTTCATGTGAGGATTAAACAGTATAACATGTAAAATGTTAGCAAAGAGAAATCACCTAATAAACTCAGCTATTGAGTACCCTCTCTTTGATAGTCTCTGCTTTTTTGTTTGTTTGATATTTGGTAATTCAGCAGATGGTCATAACAGCTTTACCTGCTAATATTATAGTTCCCTACTCAAATGGGGAAACTAAGGCAGAACAAGTTTAACTTTATGAACCAAACAAAGGGAATAATTCATGGCAGCGGGATTTGCCCCCATGCTTTTAATCAGCACTCCATTTTGGCTCTCCATGTGGCATGTAGATGACCAAAGAATTTTAATTATCCTTGCCCCCAATTTTTGAGGCCTTTATTTACCTCATCTGTATAATTGATGTGATTAGACTGGTGACTCTCAACAGAGGCACCTGTTAGAAAAACCTGAGATCATTTTGCAACTGGACAAAGAAAGGCCAGTCTTATAAAGATCCTGATTCTGTAATATTTGTTTATTTGGGATCTTGGATTATGAGTTATTCCAATGCAGAGGTTATTCTGATGCAAGATACCAGAAAGATAATCAGTGTAGAGAAAGGCATAATAGCCTACAAAACATTTCTACCCGTCTGGTTTAAAAATTTTTGCATTAATCTAGATACAGATAAAATCTCTGTTTTTGAAACAGTGGGTAAAGAGAGTCAAGCTTTGGCTATAATTTTTGCCTCTCTAAAGTTTCACCACCTGGCTCTCCTTTGTAAATGACCTTGGGACTTTAAGATATTCACATGGAGCTGCCATGCTTTTTGTAGTTTAAACAATTCTCATTTCAGCAATGTGCTTGGCAGCAGCCTCTCCCTTCTTAGGTGGCAGTAGTACAATACAGGCTTTTAAGCTGCTCTTAACAGAATTACCCCCATGCTGCTTTCTTTTCCTGATATGTCTTTGCCCTCAGTTCATTTTTAGCACTTATAAAGGATTGTATGCTTTTTATTAGCATTCATCTGCACCAAGTGTATGTTGTGATCAAATTCTTCAATATTAATAAATGACAGATGAAAGTTTTTATGGCATGGGAAAGAAAAAATGAAGTTTACTGTGCTTCTAAACATTAATCTGAATGGATCTCTTTCTTTTTACATCAACCACCTTATCAGGTTTACAGATGCATGTGCCCATTCTCACTTAAAGTAACAAGGTAATATCTCCTGACCTAGAACAACCAACAGAAAATCAGTGTGTGTGCATGTGTGTATGTATTGTGTGTGAAAGCTCATTGTTCTTTAAGGGCATCTATAGATTAAAATTAACACATACTACTCCTACACTGTTGGTGGGAATGTAAACTGGTACAGCCACTCTGGAAAACAGTGTGGAGGTTCCTCAAAAACTATCAATAGAACTCCACTATGACCCGGCAATAGCACTGCTAGGGATTTACCCAAGGGATACAGAAGTGCTGATGCATAGGGGCACATGTACCCCAATGTTCATAGTGGCACTTTCAACAATAGCCAAATCATGGAAAGAACCTAAATGTCCATCACCTGATGAATGGATCAAGAAGATGTGGTATATATATACAATGGAGTACTACATGGCAATGAGAGAGAATGAAATCTAGCCATTTGTAGCAAAATGGATGGACCTAGAGGAAGTCATGCTAAGTGAAATAAGTCAGGCAGAGAAGGACAGATACCCTATGTTGTCACTCATAGGTCTAACAGGAGAAACCTAATAGGCGACCATGGGAATGGGAAAGAGGGGAGAAAGAGTTGGGGAGAGGGAGTGAGGCAAATCATGAGAGACTTGAATGCTGAGCACAAAACTGAGGGCTGAAGAGGAAGGGGGGAAGGGGAAGGGGCGTGATGGTCATAGAGAGGGCCACTTGTGGGGAAGAGCACTGGGTGTTATATGGAAACCAACTTGGTAATGAACTATATAAAAAATTAACACATACTATAAAAAATCATTGTATATCATTACAATAGATAACAAAGAGTATCTGAAATTGTGATATCAGGCATCAACAGGAAATCAAAACCTACAAATTGTTGTGTTTTTAAAATTATTCCTTGCACAGAAAAAAAGTGGGTGACAAATCTTGAGCAACATACAATAAATTTTTCAAAATAGTTAAGACTGAGTGCATACTATGTCACAGTCACTGTTTAAAATGCTTTCATTTATATTATTACATTTAATCAACACAGTAACCATAGGAAATAAGGGCCATTAATTCTCTTCCCATTTCTCATATGGAAAAACTTAGTCTCTGAGACATTAAGTAACTCATTCTAGGTCATCCAACTAGAAATGGTAGAGTCAAGATTTAATATGAGTCCATAGGCTGAGTTATTTATCTCTGTGTGACATGGCTTCCTGATTGGGTGAACCAATAGGTCAGAGGTCCAAATATGCAACTGTTAGAAATAAAATGCTGTTACTTACATGACTAAGAGGAAGGCATGGAGGTACTTTTCATACTAGCTACTAAAGTAGCTGCTAAAAATTAACTTGCTCAGCCAGAAAGTTAAGAATCATGGAGGAGGCAAGGATAAAACACAAAATGGAGAAGGCTAAAGAGGAATAGAAAAGAGAAGCTACAGGTAACAGAAGCAGCCATGGAGAAACCAAGGCACTTTCCAGTCTGAAGAGTAGAGAAGAATGCTAGCTGGAAGGAAAAAGAATAGAAGATGGTCAGCTCTTTAATAAGCTGCTTACATCTCCATACTCCTCCCCCACTCCAGCCCTGAGGTGCTACATTAGAGACACATCCATCATTGGAAAGCTCTACAGTGGGAGTGAGCACAAGGAGCCTTAGTAAAAGGATCAGTCAAGTCTTGCTTTCTGCCTTAGCTTCTGAGAGTATGAATCATCGTTTTCATCTAATCCAACTTTGTACTAATGAGGACAGATGATGGGAAGGATTAATAGAGAATGACATGAAGTCATTCAGTTTATGGCAGTGGAAAGCTAATCTATGTTATAGTAGAATATACAAGTTATAATTTATGATGTATGACATAAAATATGTAGTTTAAAATACATCCTTAAGTATGCAATCCAGACTTGAAGGAAAATCATAGAGTACCCCTCTAAGGAAATTAATTTTAATTGTATCTTTGAGCAAGCCCATGTTAAGTGCCTAGTATGTAGTTGGCTCTCAATAAGAGAAACAAAGTTGGAGAAAATAAGAGGAAGAGAAAGTGGAAAGAGAGATGGAAAGGAAGGAAGACGTTGGGAGAAGAAAGAAGGATATGTGTATAAAAACTAGTTAGGTGAGCATCATGTTTCTATAATTTTGGTGCTTTTAAGTGAGACATGATAGAAATCTAAATACAACCAGTAGATATAAACCAACAACTTACACAGCCAAAAACACTTAATGGGAATTTCAGAGCATAAATCTGAATAAAATTAAACAATTGCACAGTTTTATTTATTTTTATGTATTTGTTTTTGAAAAGTTTTAAAAATCTGATTTTACTTACCTAGTTTGTTTTAAACTAGTAAAATTAAACCTCAGTTAATCTTCATAAATCTTAGATTTTTATAAAAATTATAAGTAATTGGGAGTTATCATTATCCTTGAGCTTTTTAATATGCCAAATATTTAACAAAGAATATACTTTTCTGGCCAATTCATTGATCTTTTAGTACCTTCAATGAATGATCCTTTCAGAATGGTTGTAAAACTAATCTGCTGTCATACAAAGTAGAGTTTACCATTAGGGAGAAGAGATGGTGTCCTGCACTTTTTTTTAATTGATGGGGTGGAGTAGGAAGTGAGAGCATGCAGGGGAGAGGGGCAGAGAGAAAGAGAGGGAGAATCTTAAGCAGACCCCATGCTAAGTGTAGAGCTGGACATGGAACTCAATCCCATAAACCTGGGATCATAACTTAAGCCAAAATCAAGAGTCAGATGCTCAACCACCTGAGCCACCCAAGTTCCCAGTTTTTCAAACCTTTTTTCTAGATATGAATACTGCTATACACTCAATTTAATCTTAATCATAATATTGAAGTACTGTATTCAGAGAATGTTGAAGCCCAGGGTAACTTTATAGGTCAAATGATTATGTATAAACTATGTAATCTCTTTGGGTATTCAAGAGTCATTATTTTTTGTTTTTAATTTTAAACATGCAGTATAGCTCTGTATTATCAAACTTCTGGATATAAACAATATGTAGTTTTTAGTATACTTTCTTTGAAACTCTTTTCAATGATGCTATATTTTTGACACTCTATCCTCATCAGCGATTTCACTATGAGTGAGTCAGAAAGACCTGTAGGTATAGACTTATAAGAAGAGGATTTTATTCTTTGTGTTGCTAATGCGGAGGTCCTATAGTACACTCTGTCTCTTGTTGACAAGACAAAAGGAAAGTAGAAAACCATGAAACAAGACCATTTTCTATAGGAGGAGCAAATTGATTGGGAGACTGATATTTTGAGTTTTGATTTCCTAATATAGTTTGTATAGAATTTGTTATGTCTTTCTAGAGATCTGATATAGGAATAACTCCCCCCCTTTTTAAATAAAGATACAAATATCCTAAATAAAGTCAGCTACCACTGAAGGATTTTTTTGAAGAAAATAAATCCTTAGTATAAGGGTTTCATTCATTTAATTCTGCAACCTACTGGGTCTCACACCTGTGAAACAGTACCGTGACTGATGATTATAATGAATGCTTTCTGCTGTCAAGGAAATGTAAACCCTTATCTAGTGTTAAGTACTAAAGATTACAGAAAGATATGTAACAATTTTAGAAAAGGTTCTCCTTCCCCAAAAATAACAATTTTAAATTTTGGTTTTCTGAAGTATTATATTAACTACTTGGGGAAATTCACTTATCTATCAGAAATTTCAATGTCCAACAAGCCAGTCTATTGCTTCTTAACCCAAGAATCAATTTTGGACATACTGTATAGAATTAATTCTGAAGTAAGTTCCAGAGTTTCAGTCCTGCTTTTGCCATTCCCTAGTTATTGTGACCACCAGCAAGTTACCCAAACTCTTGAAATCTCAGTTTTCTCATGGAGAAAATTGGGTTAATAATGCTTATGTCAAAGTACATTGAATATTCAACACAATGCCTGCACCCTGGACATCCTTAATAAATAGCAGACATTTTTACTAATTTAAATATTCTACTTTACATTATTTGGAAGCAATGCATAGGTTTGTAAACATTAATTAATGGCAATACATTTTCCAACAACGTGGAAGTCATATCCTCTAAATATAATTAGGATGAAATTCTTAGCACAAAGGTATAGGTTCATCAATAGTCATTAGTTCTGCTGTGTCCCTTCATGAGCTCCAGCAGTTCAAACAGTCTCCCAAAACCCCAACTGCTAGAAGATCAGATTCTGTAGTCAAATGGTCTCCAGGTCACCTTATTGTTCCCTGCCTAAGCTATGTCAGAGCCAGGCACACAGTGTCTATCTATATAGCAAGAGATGGCAGCGGGAGAAATTTAATGTGTTTATAACCAGTGAATAAGAAATAGATAGTTTCCATTTAATGAACATATACCATGAGTCAGGCCCTAGGATGAATGTTATAGATGCACAATTTGATTACTATGATGGTATTTATGATAATGGGTTCTAAATCAGATAGCTTTAGGTTGAGGTCTTAGCTCTGCCCACACTTATCCATTCTTCTCCTTACAAAATGTGTATGACTTATAACAATATGTATATATTATATGTGACATAATAATATGTAAATATTATTATATGGCATATAATATATGTAATGTGGGGGGGTTACATGGAATAATGTTAAGGTATTTAGTACATTGTAGGCTTCTTAAACCTCTTCTTCTTTGCCTCTGATGATGACCTCTGGTTTTTCCTCCAACCCCACAGTCTGCTCCTTCTCAGTTTCCTGCTCTACTTGACTGGAAGTGGTGAGCCTAATCTATCTACACACTCACACTGGGTGACCTTATCCAATCTCATGGCTTAAAACACTATCTCATTCCCAATGAAATCTCTAACTTCCAACCTAAAAGTCTGCTGCAATAATTTAGAGAGGTTAAGTAAATTCACCAAAGTCAGATAGGAAGGATCAAATTGGCATAAAACCAACATCTGTCTGACACTGAAATCCATGTTATGAAAGTTGCAGAAAGGAGAGAATAAAAAATATATGATTTAGTACCATTCATCAAGTACCAACTTCTAAACTTAACAAAAAGTTTAAATGCTTGAGTGTTTACTTGACTTGCTATATATGAAGAAATCATGCAGTTTTTCCACACGATAGTTGAGCTTATCCTTTAATTAAAAATTTAAAAACAGTTTTGAAGGTTAAGAGTTCTATCTAAAACTTCACGTCATTTACAAGGAAAATTAATGAAAATTATTAATTGTTATAGCTCATTTATAAGAAGCTAGATGAGAGCATTATGAAAAATTAGTGAAATTATTATCAGATGGAATAATTAAAGATCAATTGTGAAATAATCACATAATTCTAGCTATACGCTGTATTGCTCTTCATTAATCAAAGATAATCTGGAATTGCAATACTTAATTAAATGCAAAAAACTGTTTGTGTGTTCTGGCTCTGAAAGGAGATAATTGGAGAGTACAGAAGCTGTACAGTTATCAGCTTTTGCTGATTTTTTGAGAGTCTAGAAATGTAAATTTTGCACTATGGGGGTTGGTCATTTTGTGGACTGGAAATCTGACCTTAGATACTCCTTTTTTCAATGAGATAATAATATTCCTCTTTTAATCCTGAAAAAGAGGGAATTTTAGTCCATCAGTAAGAAAAAAAGTAATGCATCTAATCCTGGCAGATGTATAAGGTCTCAAAGGCCCGTGAACAAATTCCATCTCATCGTGCTTTCTTTGCTGCCAAAGTAGCGACCTATTGGCTAAAATCCTTAGTGCTCCTCAAAAGAGGAAGTAATTCATTATTTCTTCCATTTGTAAAATAAGGTTATATTCCATATTCATATTAATCTCTGTTTCTCTGCAAGTACAGTGAAGTTACACATCAATTTCTCATGATTTTTTTAAATTTTATTAAGGTAAAATTGATATACAACAAAATACACCTATTTAAGATGTATATCAATGACTTTTGACAAATATATACACCCATGGTATCACCATGGCAACCAAGATATAGAACATCTCAATCACTTCAGAAAGTTCTTCATGCCCCATCCCAGTCAATCTCTATTCCCTCTCTTGGTACCAGGTAACTGCCAATCAGCTCTTCTGATAGTGCATTTAAAGTTATCTTTTCTAGAATGAATTTTATCTAAATGGAAGCACACAACATGTATTTTTTCTTGGAGTCTGAACTCGTTCTTTTGGCATGATACTTTTTATGATTCATTCCCCCTAACTCACTATTTTTTTTATTCCTAAGTAATACTCCATTGAAAGAATATGCTCCAATTTGCTTGTGATTAACCTATTGATAGATGTTTGGTTTATTTTCACCTTTGAGCTATTAAGAATAAAACTACTATTAACAATGGTGTATAAGATTTTGTTTGGTTATACTGTAGTTTTTCATATTGCTTCCCATCATTTGTTTGCACTTGGCCACTATTATCAATCAACTAAAATTTAATTTTAAAAATATCTCCATGATGGAGGAAGATAGGTTTCCACATTGTATGTGAAACATATTAAAATATAGATTGGTCTTTTTGGAAAAGAAAACATTTTTACATACATTATTTCATTCCATCTTTCATATTATGCTTTTGTAATAGGCAAAAAAATACTATTTTTAACCTTAGCTTGCAAATCTGTAAAGAAATCTTGCAATTTCTGTAGAGAAATTAAGTGATTTGCTCAACACCTCTCAGTTGATAACTGCTACCTAGAGTCAAGACCACAACTTACTTTTCAGCTTCTTAGTTTGATGCACTTTCCACTCTGCCATATAGAAAATGTTTCACTTCCTCTGAAAAATATCTATTACATTCCTTTTGCTTGCCTAACATAGTGTTAGAGTGTACGAAAGCATGTAACAAGAACAACAACAACAAACTGAAAATCCCTGTATTTCCTCATTGAATATATTATTTAATTGAGAAGACAATACATGTACATGAAAAAAAATTGAGTGCAATTGTAAGGCAATTAGTTAAAATTGTTAGAAACATGTTTTCTGTGCTGCATTGAAAACAGGTGTTGAATTAATAGATAGGTAAATAAAGGAGTAGGGAGTTATCTGGAAGAAGTTCATTAAGGAAGTGATTTTTTGCTAGTCATTGAAAAACAAAAAGTATGGATTGAGAGAGAATAAGAGCAAAAGCCAAATATGTATGTCTATGTGATGTGGAGGAATTTGGAATCAGCAAGACTGAGGGGATTTACTTTCAGTTTGATAATATATAGGGTCGGACCAGTTCAAAGTCAAGTTGAATTATATGGAATTTACTCAGGGGACAGCAGAGAAACACTGTAGATTCTTAAGCAACAGAGGATAGTGACTGACATGGTACAAGTGATGTTTTAGAAAGGATCAATTCGTCACAGCTTGCAGAATGGGGTAGATCTAAGAATGATTGTCAAAAAGGCTAGTTCAAAGACTATTGTAACTTAGGTAGGAGGCAATGAAGACCCAGACCAAGGAAAGGAAAATTCAAGTCTAAATGTTTTTATGAAAACAGACAAGCTATCACAGCTCTTCCTTGAATGTTATCCTAATTCAGAGGTATTCAAACAAAATTCCTGTTGAAACTAAATGTCCCTGTGCTAATATAACCAGGTTTTGCAGCCATAGAAGTGATTATAAAGCTATGCATTATAGGAATTAATTTTGGCCTGGAGCTTACTTCTTTTTGCTACAATTCACTGCCTGTCAACTTACCAAAGGATGCACTGACTTCCTTATTTCAGCTTCTCTCTTTGGAGTATAGTTTAAAATAGCACCCATCAGTCTTAATCTCAACTATTTTCCAAAATGTTTCCCAATTAATAATTTCAGTATTGGAAGTTGTGACCCTGTAGGGTAATGTGACAAAAATAGTCGCCCATAATTAGAAATAAAATTTCCCTTAAATGAGCAATAGGAAATTTGCCAAACCCAGCAGCTTTGCATACTATGCTGTGTTAAGGGTTCTTTAAGGCAAGTGTTCTGTAAGTTCATTCTCCTGTTGCTCAGTGGCCTGGTGGATGTTTTTTTTTTTAATTTTGTTCCTGAGTTTTAGGATGCTGGCTTCATTCACTGTACCCTGGGTACATATGTAGGTTGGATCTTGGTAATTAAATGAACCATCATCATAAGCAGACTTGAATTGAACGTTATGTGGGTCATGATAGATTGAAGAACACCTTACCTGTGTCCACATATACACTATCTGGAATACACATTACAGGTGCAGCTTTTGATTGATATGGAAGCTAAAGAATCCCTTAACCAGAAATTTATGATAATGAAGTTAAATGATTCTTATCTTTCTGAAGTGAGGCCTTTTGGTTCTTAGTCCAGTGGTCAAATATACATATAATGATGTAGAAGACCCCATAAACTTAGGGACAAGATAAACTTCAAATCCTACTCTATGTGCATATGCTCTGTACATGATAGTCATTTAATATTAGACATGCCACTTATCTTTCTCTTCCTCAGATTCCTCATCTGTAAAGTTAGAATAATACTAGTACTTGCCACCAAAAGTCAAGAAATATTAAAGTAATTCATTTATTTACTTACTTACTTACTTATTTATTACTATGTGCCAGGCTTTTGTGCCACCACTAATATCATCCTCAATGGGGAGAGCTTTCCCCACTAAGGTCAGGACATGAGAGGATGTCCACTCTCACAGCTTTATTCAACACAGTGTTAGAAATCCTAGCCTCAGCAATCAGATAGCAAAATGAAATAAAAGGCACCTGAATTGGCAAGGAGGAAGTTTCACTCTTTAAGGAGGAACTTTCACTCTTCAAAAATGACATGATATATTAAATGGAAAACCCAAAAGATTAAAAAAAAAGTTAGAACTGATCCATGAATGCAACAAAGTTGCAGGATATAAAATCAATGCATAGAAACCCATTGCATTTCTGTACACCAATAATGAAGCAGCAGAAAGAGAAATCAAGGAATTGATCCCATTTACAATTGCATAAAAAAACATAAAATATCTAGAAATAAACCTGATCAAAGAGGTGAAAAATCTATACACTGAAAACTGTAGAGAGCTTATAAAAGAAATTAAGGAAGACACACAAAAAATGAAAAAATATTCCATGCTCATGGACTGGAAGAACAAATATTGTTAAAATGTCAATACTACATAAAGCAATTTATACATTTAATGCAATCTGTAACAAAATAATACCAGCACTTTTAACAGAACACACAATCCTAAAATTTTTATGGAACTAGAAAAGACCCTGAATAGCCAAAGCAATTCTGAAAAAGAAAACTAAGGCTGGAGGCATCACAATTCCAGACTTCAAGTAGTGTTACAAAGCTATAATCATTAAAACAGTATAGTACAGGCACAAAAGCAAACACATAGAACAATGGAACAGAATAGAGAATTCAGAAATGAACCCACAAACGTATGGCCAACTAATTTTTGACAAAGCAGGGAAGATTATCCAATGGAATAAAGACAGTCTCTTCAGCAAATGGTGTTGGGAAAACAGGACAACGACATGCAGAAAAATGAACCTGGACCACTTTCTTACACCATACACAAAAATAAACTCAAAATGGATAAAAGACCTAAATGTGAGATAAGAAGCCATCAAAATCATAGAGGAGAAAGCAGGCAAAATCCTCTTTGACCTTGGACACAGCAACTTCTTACTTAACATGTCTCCAGAGGCAAGGGAAACAAAAGCGAAAATGAATTATTGGGACCTCATCAAGATAAAAAGCTTCTGCACAGCGACGGAAACAATCAGCAAAACTAGAAGGCAAATGACAGAATGGGACAAGATATTTGCAAATTACATATCAGATAAAGAGTTAGTATCCAAAATCTTGAAAGAACTTAACAAACTCATCCCCAAAAAACAAATAATCTACTGAAGAAATGGGCAAAAGACACAAATAGACATTTGTTCAAAGAAGACATCAGGATGGCTAACAGACACATGAAAAAATGCTCAACATCACTCATCCTCAGAGAAATGCTAATCAAAACCACAATGAGATATCACCTCACACCTGTCAGAGTAGGTAACATTAACAGCTCAGGCAACAAAGGATGTTGGTGAGGATGCAGAGAAAGAGGAACCCTTTTGCACTGCTGGTGGGAATGCAAACTGGTGTAGCCGCTCTGGAAAATAGTGTGGAGGTGCCTCAAAAAATTTAAAATAGAGCTCCCCTATGGTCCAGTCATTACTGTCTTGAAGGGGCACATGCCCCTCAATGTGCATAGCATCACTCTCAACAATAGCCATATTATGGAAAGAACACAAATGTTACCGACTGATGCATGGATCAAGATGTGCCGTGTGTGTGTGTGTGTGTGTGTGTGTGTGTGTGTGTGTACAATGTAATATTACTCGGCAATCAAAAAAAAATTAAATCTTGTCATTTGAAACATTGTGGATGGAGCCAGAGTGTATTATACTAAGTGAAACTAATCAGGAACAAACATCATATGACTTCACTCATATGAGGACTTTAAGATACAAAACAGATGAACATGAGGAAAGGAAAGCAAAAATAACATAAAAACAGACAGGGGGATAAAACATAAGAGGCTCTTAAATACAGAGAACAAACTTAGGGTTGTTGGAGGGGTTTGGGGGGTGGGGTGGGCTAAACAGGCAAAGGACATTAAGGAGGGACATACTTGATGGGATGAGGCCTGGGTGTTATATGTAGGCAATGAATCACTGAATTCTACTTCTGAAATCATTATTCCACTATATGATAACTAGCTTGGATGTAAATTTTAAAAATAAATAAATAAATAAATAAATAAATAAATAAATAAAAATGGTTTCCCCAGCATCTAAAACAGGGCCTAACCCATGTAGCTGCACAATAAATAGTGCTTAAATTAATGAGTCTCTGATACCACCATCCTG
The DNA here is from genome assembly GCF_006229205.1 of Suricata suricatta. NCBI lineage: Eukaryota > Metazoa > Chordata > Mammalia > Carnivora > Herpestidae > Suricata > Suricata suricatta. The sequence goes on along the minus strand of NC_043705.1, from coordinate 93,160,449 downwards.
TATACAACTTGCTATCTTTTCTTGTTTGGAATCTAACAAACTAGCTTATAAGTTATATTTCTTTAACAGCCACCCTTTCTAATTCACTCTATACCTGAATCTTTTAAAACTACAATCTGAGCATCCAACCCTCCGTCTGTCATAAACACATCCCGTACAGGGTTGACCCACAGCTCCTTCTCCAGCTCATCCCCAGTGTATCTAGCTCAATGAGCTTCTTTGTCAAATAGGAGGAAGGTTGGAGGTGGTTCCACTATATTTCTTAGTCATCAGTATTCAGGATTGCTGTTAGTTTTCTACTCTTGTAACCTCACCTTATTGCCTGTGCACCTTGCACCAGGATGTTTTTTCAGGCTTCTTTTTAATTTGTAAAGAGAAAGAACAGGAGGCCCAAAGGTGATTACCAGTCAGAGCAGTTCATCATTAAAAAGGTCTGAGATTTGTGGCAGATGGATAACTGTAAGATACAGGTCAAATGGATTTTGCACTATTCAGGCTCAGGCTGAATTACAAAAATTAAATAGCACTCTAATTAACCAGAGTAGTTAGCACATAATTCAGATCTCTAGAAACCCAGCTGATTGTGGGTTTAAAAAAAATGTACTGTATAACAAACAAATCACTCCCTGGCCCCCATATCTAGGCTTTAAGGGTAAAAAGACAGTACAGACATCTGCAAAAACAGAGATATTCTTACTCGACAGGAGAAGAAAGTTGAATTCTGTTTTTCAAAGAGAATAAAATATTAACTGAGTGAGGGACAAAAGAAGTTTTGCATTTTGTTGTTAAGTACTGCAAATATCCTGATGTGGGCATTTTAGGACTGCACCAGATGAATGAAGAAAAAAAAAAAAGAAGGGAAATAAGATGAAAACAACATTCTATGCAAGTTTTATAACTAAATCTGCCTTGCTTTCTGAAGGTCTAGAATAGCCATTCCCCACCAAGGCTAAGTTACCACACTGGCATGCCACCTGGGTGAACCTAAGATTTGCTAATTGTAAAGGATGATTACATCAGCAAAAATTACCTAAACTTTTGATAAATAGCTGTAAAACATGTTGGGTAACTTCTAACAGAGACTTAAGATCTAGAGGGCACTATGGAAATACTAGAGAAATTTTGGGATTATAGATTCTGCACATAAAATGAAAAATGAAGTCCGATTTTACCAAGGCACAAAAGAGGCCTGGGGAGATCACTGTGCGATGTGGACAAATATTAAAGCAAAGCCATGAAACAAGCAAGGGGTTGCTTTAAAAATTGGAGAAGTATTACCACAGGGAAAATACAACAAAAGCCCCGTGTTTTCAAATATCTAAATTTCAAAATTCAATTAAGCTGTTTCCATTTAAGGGTTAATTTCACACTTTTTACAATAAGTCACTTTTAAAATTTTTTCCTAAAATCAACGAGGCTAATAATAATAGCAACTAACATTTATTGAACTCCACTATGAGTCAGACACTATGTTAAACACATGCATTATCCCATTTGACCTCATTACTCCAGGAAAGTAAGAACTCCTGTCTGTATTGTACAGATGAGGAGACTGTAATTCACAAACATGTGGTAAAGTAGCCCAAGAACTCATATATAGTAGGAGGGTGACATTAATTCAGGGATTTCTGGTTCCAGTACCCATATTTTCACAACCCTGAACTATCTCCCTAATTTAAATTATACCTTTTGCATGGAAATGAAGTAGAGAGTTAACTAAAATCTGCTCAAGTGAATTATACTTATACAGGAATATGATCACTTAATGTATTGCTCATAATAATATATGACACTAAACTTTGGAGAAGTGGCCTAGATGTCTTCCTTTTAGACCACTTCAGATACTATTTGCCCCAGGTCATAATGCTAATGTAATGTAAATAATTCTATATTTTGTTTTGTTCTGTGCAATGTTTTTCCTACAATGATCTAGTCACTGGGGCAAACTAGGCTTCATCCATATGAAAAAGCAAGAGAGTAATTCAAGGGTCCTGCAGGATGACATTCTTCACACTGTATTTTTCTTAATAGCCAGTATGAGTAAAGGTATTTTATGTTCAATTAGGAAAATACATTTGAAGTTTAAAATTTTGAGGGAAATTACAGTGGAAATTTTTACACTCCATAGCTTTATGCCTATTGGGTCTCTTGTCAGACCCAAACGTTTTTTTCAGAATAAAATTAATCTTACAAGTAAGCATTTTGGAGGTGCTTCAGTGGCTCAGTTGGTTAAGCATCTGACCTCAGCTCATGTCATGATCTCACAGTTCGTGGGTTCAAGCCCTGCAGCGGCTCTGTGCTGAGAGATTGGAGCCTGCTTCAAATTCTGCTGTCTTCCTCTCTCTCTGGCTCTCCCCTGGTCTGTCTATCTCTCTCTCTCTCAAAAATCATACACATCAAAAAATTTAAAAAATAAAAAAAGTAAGCATTTTATTGGGGGTAGGGACAAAAAATTTCCGTAGTTTTTAAATAAATTTAAGAATGGATCTCAATTGTACACTTATAATTTAGGTCTACACTACTAAAAATTGGTTAAGTTGTAATAGAGCTAGTGCCCTGGATTTTTGTTAGAGGTAACAATGTTTACAGTTCCCTAAACTTACATGAGGGACTGCTGATCATTGGATAATTTATGCACTTATGTAATAAACAAATATTTATTGAGTACTTGCTATATACAAGGCACTCCTTAAATGATAAGTAAAATAATTTCCTTCTCCTTTTGGAGCTAACAGTCTTGTTGTAGAGGATGGGAGGAAATACAAACAATATAATAATTTTCAAATAATGGGAACTGCCATGAAGACAATAAGGCAGGATGACATGATAAAATGATACCGAGGGGTGAATGTGGCGATTTTAAAAGGGTGGTCAGAGAAGACCTCATTGAAGATGTGACATTCAGTCTGAGAACTTTATAAGAGTGAGCCATGAAAAAGTTCTGGGGCAAAAGCATTCTAGTTGGAGAAAAAGGAGCAGAAGCCATAAAATGAAAACACATCTGGCGTGTTTGAACAACAGAAAGTAAGCCCATGTGCCTATAGTATGGAAAATGTGAGAGGAATGTTGAGACAGAGTAGGCCTTGGTTAAGAGTTGAGATTTTATTTTATTGTGATTACAAATCATTTGAGGGTGATTTATAGCTTGGAGGATTAATTGGGGGCTATATGATTTACCGAAGAACTTTGAATTTTATAGCCTCCAACAAAAATAAGATATGGAATAAGATTAAGAGGTCTCTAGCCATAGTGCTGTATTGAAACCAGAGCTTAAGCCCTTGTTTTCAGAGACCACTCACTGAGCTACAGTTTACACATTTTACTTAAACACAGTGTCGGGCAGTATTTTAGGTACCAGGGATATAGGTCTAAATAAAAATGTTTCTTGCCTTGGGGTGCCTGGTTGGCTCAGTCAGTTAAGCATCTGACTCACAATTTTGGCTCAGGTCATGATCTCATGATTTGTAAGATGGAGCCCCACATAGGGCTCTGTGCTGACATCAGGGAACTTGCTTGGGATTCTCTCTCTCCCTCTCTCCCTGCCCCACTTGAGCACTCTCTCTCCCAAAATTAATAAATATTTTTTGAAAAAGAGAAGATTTTCTTGTCTTATATTTTGGATAATAGAGCAGAAGGAACCCTGAGTTCTTATAACACTGAGTACATACTGATGCTTCTTTTTAATAATCATCCTTGTTAGTTGTTCAGCTTCAGGACTTCACTGCATTATTCATCATTTATGACTGATCTTGAATGTATTAAAAATGCTTGACACATAGTAGGTACCGAATATCCTTAATTAAACTGAATTAAAGATTATCTTGTTAGTTTTAATCTCACTGATAGTTTTCCATTGTGTGAATGAATCTTTTTATTTTTCAAAACCATGTCCTATTTTTTAACACAACCATATTGGAAAATCATTTTTTTTCCAAGAGGGCTTTATGTTTGTACAGGCCTTTGCTGTATTTGTCACTATATTATCCTCATTCAGTGTCATGCAGTCTACCTTAATCCTGTGAATGTAAATCTGTATGGGATATATCTATTTTAGATGTAAATAATGTGAAGTCAGTTAACCCCCAATTTCTTTTGTAATCAGATTTTTCATAGCAACTGAAATATGCTCTAGTTTGTTTTCACACATCATAAAGGAAATAATGTCCTTTCCTATTTGCATCTATATATCCTATTACTAAGAAGAAGTCATTAGTTTCCGATTATTACAGAAGGGAGCTTATTTTTTGTTTATTTATTTTTGAGAGAGAGAGTGCATGTGAACATGGGAGGAACAGATAGAGAGAGAAAGAGAGAGAGAGAGAGAGAGAGAGAGAGGATCCAAAACAGGCTCCAGGCTCTGGTCAGCACAGAGCCTAACTTGGGGCTCAAACTCACAAGCCACAAGATCATGACCTGAGCCGAAGTAGATGCTTAACTGACTGAGCCACCCAGGTGCCCCTAGAGAAGGCAGTTTAAACAACATCATATTTTCATTTTTCTCTGAGCTTTCCTTTCACTCTTTATGAACTGTGGTCAGTTCCTCAAAAGTGTCCTATTCAATTTCATGTTGCTCATTCAACAACATTGAAATGTCTATCTCTCTTCTCATTCTTCTTCCTGTGTGATTTATTTTCAACCTCTGGGACTTAGCTTAACTTTGACCATTTCTAAAAGCCTTTGTTTGACCTTCTATATCTGGATTAGCTGCCTATGTTTCTCATATTGCCAGCTTTATCACATATTGTAATTTCTATTTACTCCCAGTTTATTTTTCTAGATTGTAAACTCCCTGTGGTCTGGGACTAGATCTTAATTATATTTCTAACTCCACCTCCTAGCCCAGTGACTACCAAATAGTAGACTTTTAACAAAAATCTATCAAGTGAATGAATAAATGGATAAATTATCTGTCATTTTCTAAGGCAGATCATAATTTGTTCTCATTGTCTGGTACATTAAAAAAGGGGGCTTTGTTAATACATGTGACTTTCCTAGTCTCCTGAGTTCTATTTTTAGAATTTTGTTTTGTATAGTTTGATACTTAGCATGTTACTTTAGAGCAATATAGCTTTTAAGTCTGAGGTAGAAGAGAAAGAAAAGACAATCCAGTGTTGTTATAAGTCTGCCCTTAGGACCCATTTCTCAGGAAAAGCAGACAGGAGTGAATAGTGGTTGAGGATCTAAGAGCAGGCATGTGTCATTAAGCAAGAGAACAGGGCATCATTTCCACATTCACTTTCATTCCTCTGATATTTCAGCTCACAAAAGCTCCGGTTTGATTGTTGACAGTCACTGTGTAAGAACCGGGGTTTCTGCTGTCTTTATACAGGAAATCAGTGTGGCTGGATGAGGAGTGAGAAATGGTGTTTCCGTCTCATGAATAAAAACTGTGTATCTTGATGTTGCTGACAAACAGCTGAAGTTACTAAACCAGTGATACACTCCCAGGAAAATATAGGTGAAAAAGATACTATTTTTTTTCTTTTTTCTCTCCCCTTTCCTAGCTCTTTATCAGCGTTCAATTCAACCCAAGGAACCGGGAACCAAGGAGGAAGGAAGTAATTGACATTCAAAGCCTCTATTTTTAGACACCTTTACACTTTCTTTTGCTTCTAACTAGCAAGGATTTTTCCAAACAAGCTTTTAATTAGCAGGTGAGTTTAATTGATATGTGGGTTTCTCAGAAGGGGAAGGACCTCAATGTAGAAAAGGAGGGGGGAGGGACTCCAATCACTCTCACTCACAATAGAAGACCATTAATTCATTTGCACCTGGATGTTTTAAAGGATCAATTTACTGTAGCAAAGAAAGAAGGCAGAGAATCAAAAGGTTGGAATCTGTCAGAGAAGAAAGAGAGGCACTATAATTTAACATGCTATGTGGATGATTTAAAACTTGGAAAAATATTGCTACTGATGTCCAAATACAGAAACTTACCTATTTGCATTTAGTCAGGTTCTGCCCATCTGCTGAAAGAAGATTAATGTTTCAAAATCAATGAAGTTATTTTTAAGTTTTTAGTCTGCAGGAAAGTAAAATATAAAACAAAATACATAATTAAATCTTTTATTGCTCTTAAAGGAACATTTTATTAATGTAATTGAATGTGAGGATGTTTTGAAAATTACATTCAAAGATGTCTTGCTTTTTGGGGGGGGGCAAGAGAGGATACATATCCTCTGTCCAATTTTCTAACGTGGGAAGTTGCAGGAAGCATGGGAAGGTGCATACATCATGAATCAGAAACCACTGGTTGGGTGCAACAGAGACCAATACTGACTAACCTAAGGAGAAAAACAAAAGAATAGATTGAAAGTATATTGACTTTCTCACAGAATCAAATAGATGGCTCAGCAATGAAGTCTCACAAAAGGACAGAAACTAGAGAAGCTCTGAAATTTAGGTAGCAGAAACTATTGGAAGGTCTCTTCAAGATCTGCCAGAAGAACAAATAAGGAAAGAGAACCTGATCAGTTAGGGTTGATTTCATATGCGCCCCCCCCACCCACAGAGGAGGTGAGGTACTTCAGTTCTACCAGCATTATCTATAGTGAGTAAGAAATAGTTCAAGTGAAAAATTCTAGATGATGATACAATCTTTGACTGACTCTAAAACTCTATGTATGTGTGTAAGTACACATATAACATATAATCTACACATGCATATGTAGACATATTGTTACAAAATGGTAATGACCAAAAATTTTCCCCAGTATTCCAGTACCAATTTTCCCTGCCTACTTCAGGATGAATTATAAGTGTTGAACAGGCATGTTGAAACTCTATGCCACATCAGACATTGTTAACGTGCATATTCTCCATTAGCCAGAGTGGAAGTCTGCCTTCCAGAGGAAGAAAATTCTTCTTTGATTCCCTGCAGCCAGCCACTATAAAAAAATGGCTGCACTCTCACCCTTTGAGATGCCTTTTCAGATAATTTGATATTTATTCTTATTTTTTAAAAAACCTTAAATAATAGCCTGGACCCTGCTGAGTTCACCATAGAACCATCAGAGATTGTATTTACTGGACAAATGATAATTACAAAGAACACAAAGTCCTAGAAGAGAAGCCAGCTACATACACATCTCCCACCCCTACATTTCTCCCTTAATGATAGGCAAGGCTGAGATTTTTAGTGAACATTATTATAATAAAAATATTCGTTTATTATAGGAAGGGATAGCTCAATATTTATGAATAAACCACTCTCTTCAGGATAAATGTTGGAGACTCTTGATACTTAGCCCAAAAAAATACAGACTGGTCCCCAACTTACAGTTTTTTTGTTTTACCTGGCATGAAAGTGATACATATTTAGTAGAACCCATGCTTTGAATTTTTAAGTTTGATCTTTCCCTGGGTTGGCGATATGTATATGATATTTTATCTTGACGCTGGACAATGGCACCAACGCGCAGCTCCCGGTAGGCAGACTAATCACGAAGATAAACAACTAACATATTTACAACCATTCTATACCCAGATGGACATTGTGTGTATTACTTTCAATATGGCATTTAATAAATTAGGTAAGATAATCAGTACTTTATTATTAAATAGGCTTTGTGTTAGGTGATTTTGCCCAAGTGTAGGCCAGTATACATGATCTGTGCATGTTTAAAGTAGGTGAGGCCAAGGTATGATCTTTAGTAGGCTAAGGATGTTAAATGCATTTTTGACATAGGATATTTTCAACTTAGGATGGGCTTATAGGGCTATAACCCTATCGTAAGTTGAGGAAGGTAGGTATTTTTTTGTTGTTGTTTATTAAGAAACAGATGGGTGAGAGTGTTTTGAAGACTATTGCCTGACCTCATGGTTAGTCCAAATGGAAATGCATTAGTGATTAGACTCATCGTTTGGCCAACTTGGCTTATGTGTAGGCACTCTGTGTGTTTGGAAGAAAAATTTGAAGTGAACATCATATCCCATTACAGTTCTGCCTTGTGCTCTTTGTGGTTCCCTGTTTGTAACCTTCTCTAGAATGTGAGCCAGCAGGATAAGCTGTCATAGCAAGCAGCTCCCCAAGTCCACTGTGGGCTGATGATAGGAAGGCGATAAAAACAAGAACCCTTGAATGCTGTAATTGGTGATCCAGCCTCCTAGACTACTGAAAATTAATTGGCCAGATGTTCCCTACCCAACTGTAATGGGGGATAATGTAGGAGACTGAGTTTTCAGCCTTCCCCAGGTGTGCACATTTGAGCAGAGAAGAATGATTATGAGTGACATGATGACAGCTGCAGTGCCCATGTTCCACACTGCCCTTGTGTATCTGTTATATATTTAGGACTTTCCCCTGAGGCACTTCACAGATATGAAAATAGACAAGGAACAAAACCAAAAGATCTTTAAAAGGGAAAACATTTAAAAAGGCTTACAAGTTATGAATATTCTATTATGTGTATATTAACTATTGTTATTTAAGGTTACATTTAAGCTTGTCACTATAAGCTATTCTTATAATTATGTGCCATACCCTGTACTAAGTACTTTACATTTTGTGATTAACCTTCACAATTTTACAGGTGGGTACTTATATCACCTGTGTTTTTCAGATGAGTCAACTGCCATTCTGAGAGATGGAATCAGTCTCCCACAATTACTACAGGAAATGAGCGAGTAGACTTGTGTATCTAATATAAAACTCATGAGCTTACCTAAGCTATATGGTTTCCACAATAGCAGGTTTATTCACCTATCCAAGGCACACCATGATAAGCCCATTACCTGTACTATCTCATGTAATCCTCACCACCAAGATAAGTACAAAATACTGTCCTGGTTTCACAGAGGAAGATACAGATACAACATGAGTTTGATCAACTTGATCAAGGTCATGTGACATTACAGAACAGAGAAGGTGCCCCACTGTACTTTTTGCTGATTTCAAAGCCTAGGTCTTACCCACAATGAAGCAGTGCAACAGAAAGGATGGGTCTTCTGGATGTGAAAGTATAACATTAGTACTTTGATTTAAGTCTGATTTCTTTTATTGTCCGTATTTGCATGTTTACATTCACAACAAAAGTGATTATCCTGCCATCTTCTCCTATGCAGTATTTCCTTGAGCTTTAATTTTGAATGGGGCCCAAAGCATCCCTTGATTATTTCATGCAATTGCCCTCAAGGATTATTTAGGAAGAAAATGTTGTTCTTCTAATAAAACAGCACAGCTGTCTCAAAGAGCTTTTAATCCATCTTTTTAAAAGATGTGGACTTTCTAAAATAATGTCGCCCCCATTTGTCTTCTATGAAAGAAGATATTTCAAAACCAGGAACACCTATCATAATAAACCATTAAGATGACTCCAGCCTTTCAGTGTATTTTTAGAATTTCATATTTCACCAAATGTTGTTATATATAATTCATGATAGGGGGATATGATGGGATATGACAGTTATCTCATTTGTGAAGAAAGACCAAATAACTCATTGTCCCACATCCACAAATAAATTATTCTTGTCCCCAAGCATAAGATTCTGGTTTGTTCGTTTCCTTACCTTAATGGATTTTCTTTTCTACATTAATATTTTTTTGCAAAAGTCTATGACCCTTAAATATCAATTTGGCTATTGTGAAAAAAGGAAAAGTCTCAGAAATTAGTCTTACTGATCTAAAAATGAAAACAAAGCTGGCTGTACTTCTAGAAGTAAAGGAGGCCTTAAGTGATAATTATTTTTTATGATTTCATTCAGTGTTTTTGTCACATGTCAAACATGTGAAAAGAAAGCCTGAGTTTTCTCTTTGGGAAACTTTGAGCAAATATCATCTGTTTCAGCTCAAGGAGGGTCAGGGTTCTATTTTTCTTTCTTTCATCAATTTCAAGCATCCTATGTTTGAGTCTAACCTTTTAATGCTATACTATCTAGAACTTCCAAAAATTAAACTTGGGGTCTTAACATAATGCTTTAGTCTACAAGGCATTTAAAAGTATACATGAATATAAGTAAATGAAAATGTTCCTTAATTAAATTGCATTAGTATTTTAGGATATACCTCAGTAAGTTTGGCCTGTATTTTCACTTCTTATTCTGCATAATCATGTATACTTCTTATGGCTTTTAGTCTATGAATTTTAGTCTATGTAGTCTTTGTTTATTGATCGCCTTAAAAACAGATTTACTATTTTTTCTTATTATCTCAATTTGTTGGATATTCATAAGAGCATTCAATAACTCCTTTCAAGTCAAAGTGAAATTAATTTAACGTTTTTCAAGGAACAGGAACAGTCTCATGTTGCCTCCTTAAGGGTAAAGGTCAGTGTCAAAGGAGAAGAGAATGGCTCCCAAGGAAGCATTTGGAGGAAATCCTAATTCATGCTTTTATTATGTTTCCTTAGAAAAATTTCCATGAGACATAGTGTGATCTTGCAGTTAGTAATGCCTTTTATAATGCAAATTTATAAGTACATGTTCGTAGAATAACTAAAATTCTATATACACTTTTGTGCAGAACAATAAATATATACTATATAAATAATAGATAGACAGCACTTAAATTTGCTTTTGTACTTATATAAGCTAGCATAATAACTTACTTGACCAAAGCATTATCACACATTTATATATTTATGTAACTATATACAATTACCCAATAACGATAGGTGATAGCTAATAGATGACAGATCTTAGTTGTAGCATGTGTGTGTGTGTCCTATTTGCTAAATGTTGCCTGTGTGTGTGTGCAAACTCTCATTGCATCAGAGCAGCACTGAGAGTATAGCTCTAAACTTTTTATGAAACTGTATGTAGGGCAGAGGAAAGAAATATCCAAGTTAATAGTCCCAGTATCCTCAAGTGGACTTCCTGGACTTTGATATCATGTGAGTCAAAGCTAATAATAATTCCAAAAGTTAAATGGCTACTAGCCTCTACTAAGAGTTCCTCAGAAGGGGCTTCCACCATGACCAGGGTTTTAGAGCAATGACAGAGTCCCGCTAACATCCTTTTAATAATATCTTTTGAGGGGCGCCTGGGTGGCTCAGTCGGTTAAGCCGCTGACTTCAGCTCAGGTCAGATCTCACATTCGTGGGTTCGAGCCCCACGTCGGGCTCTGTGCTGACAGCCAGCTCAGAGCCTGGAGCCTGCTTCTGGTTCTGTGTCTCCTTCTCTCTCTGCCCCTCCCCCTCTCATGCTCTGTCTCTGTATCAAAAATAAATAAAAACATTTAAAAAATTTTTAAAAAAATTAAAAAATAATAATAATATCTTTTGAGATAGTTAAATTATTAACTACCTGACCACTTTGCATTGATTCTGGTTACTTTTCAGTAATCAGATGATTAGGGCAAAGGTACAAGCAGTGATTCTTCAACAGATTTTACAAAATTTGATTGTTTTGTTGGACCTGCAATGGACAATAGAATTCTACTGCTAACTGTCTTCAGTATTTAACATACAGATTGAGAGGTATAAAATTGCAATAGAACAAAATTAAGTTACAAAATCAGAGCATTTTAGAGAATATGACAATGGAGCTGCACACATTTTGTGTGTCTTTGAGGTGTCAATTTCTCTGGCATGTATGTTATATCCCTGATCTCATTAGTTTCCCTCCTTAGGGGTAGATTGGTTATCTCCAGTTTGCAGATAAGGAAACTGAAATTCAGAGTGATTCCGTGACTTGCCAGTGTATTTGTTTCTAGGAAGGCTTTTTTTCCCATCAGAACTGGAGACATGTAGGGTTACTCTTTCCCTCCCCCAGCCCTCAAGTTTAAGTCCCATTGGGAACTGCAACTTTGTCTATTCATTATTAGACCTGAGAACTTAATACATTCATTAACTTTCTTAAACAAATATTTATTAAATCCCAAATATATGCCACGTACCATAGAGATAATTAATAAAAACAAACAACAATCTCTGTCCTCACATAGCTGACATTCTAGTGTAAGTAGACAAGGATGAGCATAAAAATTATGTAAAATATATAGAATGAGAAATGGAGAAAGGCATCATGAAAAATTATAAAGCAGGGCAGGGGACTAGAGAGGGAGTGGTCAGGGGAGTCTTTCCAGAGAAAAGAGCATTTGAACCAAGACCTAAGGAAACAAAGGATCAAAAGAGTCAAAAAGGAAGAGTGTTCCAGGCAGAGAAAACAGCGAGTTCCTTGGTGTGGAACATGAATGAGCCAGACATGTCTGCGTGCAGCAAGGAGGCCAATAAGGCTAGAAAGGAGGGGAAGAGAGGGAGAAGAGCGTAATACCAGGTCAGACAGGTGAGGAGGGTGCAAACTTACAGGCCCGTTTAGGCAGTTTACTGTGAGTGAGATGGGGAGGCAAAGGGACATTAGAGGAACAGTCTTGGTGTGACCTAATTTACCTCTTCCTAGGATGATCACATATTGCTGTGTTCAGAGCAGACCAACAGACATCAGGCAATCACATATGGCTTAAATCAAGGGTCGGTGGCAGTAAGCTGGTGGTGGGGATTACGGATATATATTTTGCAGGTAAATATGAGAGCATAGACATGGAATGTGAGTGAAAAAGACCAAGTCAAGGGTGATCTCAGGGGTTTTGCCCTGAGCAACTGGAAAGATGGTGCCTCTAATGGTTCCTCTTTCTGTACTTCTGCTTAGCTTAAATTCTAATTGGGATAGTATTTTCCCCTACTATCACAGAATTGCTCTAGATTCTAATAATTTGCACTTTTTGCTTAATTTTTAAAAAAAAATTATTAATTGCCTTCCCCCATTCTCAACCACTCTTGTTTAGAAGTAACGAACCCTCGGTTACTTCCTCACATTGTGTTATTCTGATGTAGAAAAACAGGAGACAGCTATTCTATCGCAAGATAGCATGTTCTGGGGGAAGGCTTGGACCTGTGTGTTAGACAAGCTAAATTTGAAATGTCTGTTAAACATCTTACCTAAGATATTAGTCTAGTGATGGAATGTATCCGGGTTATCTGGAGTCATAGGAATGTTCAGGGCTTGAGATAGGAATATGGCATCATCACTGTAAAGATTGAATCCAAACTCATGGGACTGGATAAAATCTCCGTGGGGTTAGTGAGGGCCTGGTAGATATTAGATCATAGTTGATAATTTTATTTTATCTTTTTTTAATTTTTTAATTGTTTTCTTTTTTATTTTTTTAACGTTTATTTATTTTTCAGAGCGAGAGACACAGAACGTGAGCGGGGGGAGGGTCAGAGAGAGAGAGACACAGAATCAGAAGCAGGCTCCAGGCTCTGAGCTGTCAGCACAGAGCCAGTGCGGAGCTGGAACCCACAAACTGTGAGATTATGACCTGAGCCCAAGTCAGACGCTTAACCGATTGAGCCACCCAGGTGCCCTTATTATGCATTTTTCTATTATTTTATTTTTGAGAGACAGAGAGAGACAGTACGAGCAGGGGAGGGTCAGAGAGAGAGGAGACACAGAATCCGGAGCAGGCTTCAGGCTCTGAGCTAGCTGTCAGCACAGAGCCCGACGCGGGGCTTGAACCCACAAACTGTGAGATCGTGACCTGAGCCGAAGCCGGACACTTAACTGAGTGAGCCACCCAGGCGCCTCAATAGTTGATACGTTTAAATTATCTGTGTCTGAATGAATGGATGTGTGCAACGGAAGTGAGATGGGAAGGAAACTAATTTGTCTGACATCCGAGCCATTGTATTTCTTACTCTTTGTATAGGTCTAGGTTTTTAGTTGGAACAGGAGAAAATGCCTGGTTATTTTAAGCAACAGCAAGAAAAAAAAAAAAGGAAATTTACTCAAAAGAAATTGGGGCACTCACAGATTTAAAAAAATTGTTTTTAATTTGAGAATTAGAGGACCAGAGGCACCTGGGTGGCTCAGTCGGTTAAGCATCCAGCTTCAGCTCAGGCCATGATCTCACGGTTCGTGGGTTCAAGCCCTGCATCGGGCACTGTGCAGACAGCTCAGAACCTGGAGCCTGCTTCAGATTCTGTGTCTCCCTCTCTCTCTGACCCTCTCCTGCTCACGCTCTGTCTCTCAAAAATAAATAAAAAACATAAAAGAGAGAGAGAGAGAGAGACAGAGAGAGAGAATTAGAGGACTGGGCTTGAATGCTACATAAGCAAAAATAAGGACTATAATTACACAACCATTAAAAAGCCTGTTATCAATATGTCAGCTTTAGCCACAGAGTAAGAATGGTGATAGTTATAATGATACTAAGGGAAATCCTTTGTGGTGAATGCATACCATGTGACAGGTCATTAACTCATGTCATCCTTACACCACTTTGGTAAAAAGTGCACTGGTGTTCTCACTTTATAGATGAAGAAACACAGGGTCAGAGACATTTGTTAATTCTTCTAGGTCCCACAAATGGTGAGCACTAGAGTCTGGATTCCCATACAGATTTGTCTCATCCCAAAAGCCCTTTTCCCATTTTACCAGACTGCCTTTTGAAAGCAACAAGTAGGTGCAACGTTTCAGAAAAGGGTACAAATTCTTTTCAGAATGATGTGAGGTAGGCAGGGCTGATTGTTTTCTCTCTGTTTAATAGGAAGGAAAACTGGAGCTAAATGATCTAGCACAGCTCTACCGCCTGTAAAAGCTGACCTGAGATTTGACTCCCAGTGCGCTAAATGTGAGTCTGAACTTTCTCGACATTCCTTAGAACTACGTTTAGTGAAACTAATGATGATCCTAATGAAAATATCTCTATCCTTTTGCAAAGGTTTTTATAAGTTACTGATTGCCTTCAGTCATAAATATTTGTGAATGTATTGAACTCCTATATTTATTGATTGTGAAGTTGGATCTTTTTGGACATCCTAATGGTACCTCTTTATGCATTTCTGCTTAACTTAAATCCTGATTGTGATAATATTTTCCCTTACTATCACAGAATTGCCCTAGTTCTAATACTTTTCATTGATTTTTAAAAATTATTAATTGCTTATTCCTCACCCCAACCAGTCTTGTTTGGAAACAAGGAAACCTCTGTTTCTTCCTCAGATTCTGTCATTCTGATGTGGAGAATCAATCTTTTACATCAATACAATATTTCTCTGCCTGCTTTGTCATTTATTTTTGTATTGGATTGTCTTTCACTTTATTTTTCTGGTCTCTTTCCTTTTGACTCTTTTAAAAATTTATTTCTCCCAACTGAATCACTTCAGTTCAGCGGAATGAGATTTTGCTTTGCTTTTTCTCCCTCAACATGTTATGTTTATCATGAGATTAACATCTTTATTTTTTAGCTCCAAAGTCTCTTGAACATTTTCTCTCAGGCATTTTTATTTTCCTTCTTGTCTCTGTGGTTCTGAGTTGTGAAAGTTCTTCATAGCCTGTTCTCCACTATCTTTTAGTTTGTCCTGTTTTCCTACATCAGCTTCTAGGGAGGTTTTATTCTTCAGCTTTTTTAACACGATGATATCAGAAATCTCTGCTACTAGGTACGGTCAAAGAATTATAAGTCCTCTGCTCTGTTCCGCTCTCTGCACATGTTTATTAGTAAGTGGATAGTATTGGAAGAGGTTCCATTCTTATACGAGGCTTGTCCAGAGTTATATTTATTTTAAAAAAGTACTTCAATCTAAAAGGAAGTATATCTCGAAATAAGATTCAGTTTTGTAAAAACTTACTGGTATTCAAGTGTTCAAGTGGTCTTGGTAACCCACAAGAAATACTTTTCTGAGTTATCACTGCATATTGAGTTATTTTAAGTTTTGATTAATGTTTTGAAAGCGAAAAGTACAACAGCTACACACAAGAAACATTTTACAGTATATACTGACAAGTTTTGAACAGTATTGCTAAGGTTAGGGCAGCACTTGAGTATGGTGGACAAAGCTGAACTCTGGAGTTAAAACAGATTTGAGTTTGAATCCTGGTTTCACCTCCTTCCAATGTACAGCTTTCCGCAAAATTAATTTTTCTCAGCTTCAAGTTTCTCATTTTTCTTACCATTGGGGTAACTGTATCTGCACATCTGTAATTTTGATGTGATGTCATTTTAAAATATTTAAATTCAGAGGCTAATTATAATAGGCACTCAATAACTTGTACCTCTTATTTTATTTTATATAAAATATCAACATTTCTAGTCTTTTCTTTTAAATGTGAGATTATTACCAAAAGTAGTCATGACCTTTCTTTCATCTCTTCAGTTTGAAAGCATTTGTCTTCTTCCTATTAAGTATTTATTATCTTATCATCATAGTTTGAATGTATAGTTGTCCTGAAAAAAAAACATACATGGCAATCTAGAGAAGAAGATTTAATATCTATAGGTATGATGTAGATTTTGCCTTAGGGGGAAAAACACCTTAAAAATGATTAAATATTTCTGGATTATATCATCACAAAGAAGGAACATTATAATTTGGGGGAGCCTGAATAAACCCTTTAGAATGAGGCATCTGAAGAACTGAGGTCCCAGCCTCTCTCCCCAATATCAGATCCAGGAGGCCTCGATGCTGGGGTATAGGTGTGTGTGTGTGTGTGTGTGTGTGTGTGTGTGTGTGTGTGTATCTCCCTAAATCTTCCCCAGTCCTCAATTCTTGTTTCCACCCAAAGTTAGGAAACGAGATGGAGAAATAGTGTCGCTCTGGCTCCCCTTGTCTTAGGGCACAGGTCACCATGTGTATTTCTGCCCTCATTGAGAGGAAGAATGTTCCAATGGGTTGATGGCTACTTTGGTGTCTTTAGCTGTGCGTGTGTGTGTGTGTGTGTGTGTGTGTGTGTGTTTTGTGACTCTATGATACACCCCACCCTGTCCCCCAGGCTCACTGTTCCCTCCAAACACTCCTGGGGACCCTGCCAGGGTGGGGGAGACTGAGGACAAACACTGCCGTCACTCCAAAAGGCATTTTTTTGTAGCAACAGAACTATATCTCATCAGATTTTCTTAAGACCCAAAGCATGAACCACACAGAAAGCAACCAAACACGATAAATCAGACTTCACCGAAATTAAGTCTCTGTTTGTCACAAAAACACCACCGGAGGGGCGCCTGGGTGGCTCAGTCAGTTAAAATCTTGCAAATGCTCTGTATCTCGACATGGGTGATGCTTACAGAGACATATACATTTGGGCACACTCACCTGCACACTCAAGACGTGCACAAGTTTACCCCACGTGTAACATCTTGCCATTGAAAATGTCTTGCAACTCCTAGGAAGAGACTGACTTTCTGCTGAGCCACTTACAGGCATTTCCTAGATACTTGAACTCTATCCATTAGTGGCAGTAATGACTTGTTCCTCCCCCTGCCCTTTTGTATTTATCCCAGAATTTGAAAAAAAAAATGTAATAAAGCAGGAGGTTATGGAGTTTTTAATGATGAAGATAAAACACATTTCCTTAGTCCTTACAGGAGCCCTCTGCAGAGGATATCCTCAGTAACTTCAGTTAAAAAACTAGTTAAGGGTGTGTCTAGGTTGCTCAGTCAGTGAGCATCTGACTTTGGCTCAGGTCATGATCTCAAGGTTCCTGAATTTGGGTTCCTGACTTCAAGCCTCACATCAGGCTTGATGCTGTCAGTGTAGAACCCACTTCCGATCCTCTCACCCAACCCCTTTCTGAGCTTCCTCTGCTCATGGTATGTCTCTCTCTCTCTCTCTCTCTCTCTCTCTCTCTCTCTCTCTCTCAAAAATAATTAACATTGAAATAAATAAATAAATAAATGAAATTAGTTAGTTAAGAGTATACACATGTTAGAGTCTCATTCTCCTAAGTCAAGGTTTTACATAAGGAATTAAATTCTGACTCTGAAAGTATTTGCCTCCCTAGGCAGCTCCATCTCCATCCAAAACCTTTCTCATCCATCCTGCCCTCCCTCTTCAGAGCTGCTGTTCTAATATGTGACTTGAATGTGATGCATCCTCTCATCTCTCCCTGCATTTTCTGACCACCTGCCTAGCAAAGCAATCCTACATTTGCCAGTATGTGCCTATGGTTATATCATTTCAGTGAGTCCTTTAAGTCACCCTTGATACTGTCATTCAGTCTCTCTGACCTTGTATTCTAATTCCTTTTATTTCTTTTTTTTTTTTTTTTGAGAAACAGGGGAGGGGAGGGAGGGGGGAGGGAGAGGTGGAGGGGAGGGAGACGGGGAGGGGAGGGAGAGGTGGAAGGAGAGGGAGAGAGAGAAGTAGAGGGAACATCACAAGTAGGCTCTGCACTATCAGCCTATGGGCAATGCAGAGTTCCACTCAGGAACTGTGAGATTATGACCCTAGCCAAAATCAAAAGTCTGACACTTAACTGACTGAACCAGCTGGGTACCCCCAATCCCCTTGACTTTAGATACTTCACTGATGGACTTGCCTGTGCATTTAATATTCTTCTTGCTTTAGTACTAAAAACAAAACAAAACAAAACTCTAGTAAGTGCTTTTAGTTGAAGTATCTGGTCTAATGATCAAAATCACAAACACATTTAATAGGATGTCTAAAAAGGCTATTAATATTATATTATATTGTTACAAATCATAACTATTATTAAAACACTGCATAATATTAGCATATAATGCCATAAATCCAGCCAGTGTATAGAAACAAAATATTTTCCCCCTTCTGTTACTACTAGAACTCATTAAATATTTCCCCTAAAGGTGAAATATTTTGGAAACCCACAGACACCTACACATCAGCTTTCTTTTCTTCCTTCCTTAATCTAACTGTAGTTCTAAAATTTTTGTCTGGTAGGGGATTTATTTATGGTTGTATACACAACCACCACATGAGATGTATCTCCCCCATGCTGTAGGTTAAATGAGATTTAAATGATTTTCGTGGCTAATTTTGCCTCTCTGATTTTTGCCTTAAAAGCTACTTTATAAGGAATGCTTAATTTGGGACTCCACAGTCCCATTTCTCACCTACTTAGGTGGCTATTTACCAACTACAGAATACATTTCAAATTCTTTAATCTCTTACCTAATTCTTCAACCTCTGCTTTTATTCTTCCACGGGCCGTTAAGAGCATCACATCAGGCTTGCCCACTTTTCCCTCTTACAGACTGTGCATCTGCTTTGAACACTTGGCCCAGTCCCCTTTTTATGTAATAATCTTCCTCCATTTTTACCTTGAGAATTTCTACCTGTCTAATAACTGACTTAATCCCTCACTGCTGAGAATAGAGTCTCTTTCCTCTGAACTATGAGCCTTGTTTCGGCACACATTCATCCCTAGCTCCACCATGCTCCCTGTGAAAAGTGAGCGGTGCAGAAAACCAAGAAAGAGAAATAACTGATTCATTGTTTCACTCCTATCAGTAGTCAATAGTAGGCGTTTCTTACTTTTTTCACCTTATACATCATCATCCTTCTAATTAAAAGGAGAACATAGAAATTCTATCACTATTTTATTTTGTGTCAGATACTATTTTAGGATTTTACAACCATTGTATTACATAATCTTCACGACTACTATAGGAGTATCTTATTTTAATAACTTTATTTGATATAAAAGAAACAAACCCAAAGCTTAGAAGTCTCAGGCCGGTTTCCCAAGGTCACAAAGCTACAAAGAGGTAGAAAGTGGGTACGAGCCAACATTTGTTTCACTTTACAAGTCTCCATCTTAACTACAACACAGTGCTGCCACTCTGTACATAATATGCTGTTATATATAATTTCAACAAAATTATTTCTCTTTTGTATAAAAGCAACAAAAAGTTTAAGAAAAAAAGGAAAAAAAATGACATTTCTACGACTAAAAGTGAAACTCTATATTAAAGAGACTATAGTGAATCATTATCTTAAAAGGGCAGATTTAGTCATGAGAATAATAATTATGGTTCACACCTGTGAGATGCTTATTACCTCATGCCAGGCAAGGTTCTAAGTGTAATATATTCACTCACACTCACAATAACTCCATGGGACAAGTACCGTAATTGTCACCATTTCACAGATGTGCAAACTGAAAAGTAGACAAATTAAGTGATCAACCTCAGACTATTTGGGATGCTACAGCTATAAGATACCCAGTGTATACATATATATAAGTATATATCATATTATATATTCATAAATTTATAAACAAATTTTATATATAAACATATATAATATTTCTACCTCTAACCTTTCATTTTTATATTTTTTCCTATTATAACCATAATGTGATTATCTTGGCCATAACATGGTATTTAATATGTAATCAGTAGCTCAAAACCGGGGGATGATTTTTGAACCAGTTTTGTTTGCAGAAGCAAGGCGCTAACTTTAATTAACTTTAACTAGGACTGCTTATAGCTCCATGTGAGAAGAGACACAAAAAGGCCCATTAACTCTGAACATCATTTCCATGTTTTTGCCTCTGTATGCCCTCAAGATAGTACTTTTTCCCTGCTGTTCTTTGATTTTTGCCTCTTTTCCCATTTTTTAAAAAAAATGTATTAGCAAACGGTATGAGTCTAAAATTAGTCATGTATCCACTGTAGCTTTTCAGTTCATCTAAACACATTATTTCTGGGGAAATGGTAGAGAATGTTGAGGGAAATTATATTTTAAAGGTTGAAAAACCTTGTTTTTAGGAATCCCCTCATCCAATTCACAGGTAATTGTTTGGCCTACATTTTTTTCTGAGTGTATGTGTGTGTGTATATTTTACAAATATTCTTTGCCAACAGGATCTTCCTCTCCCTGTAACACGTGCTCACTTGCCTTTGGTTTGGTAATATTAAGTGAATATTGCTAACTTTCAGATATTTAATGTGCAGTTGTAAAAACTGCTACATGATCCCACATGTAAACATTTTCTGTTCATTCAAAATTACTGCTTTCCATTTTCATGACTCTAGACTTGGAAGGAATTCTTCAATGACAGCTGAAGCAAGACGTTCAGCAGCCCCCGTGCTTTATGTATTCTGTGCCAGGCGCAAGAACTTCATTCCTCTTGAAAGTTTTATCATGTACAGGCTATTAACATTATGAAGATAGGCTGAAGCATGAATAAATCCAGAGACTTACTGATGATGTCATTACACTGGTCAATAAAATACATAGAGGGAAGGACTTCCCACGCTACCAGGTTTGGTTAACTAAATCAGGATACACGAGCAATTAACTCTTTAATTAAGATGAATGGGTGACATTAGCCCTCCTTAAACTCTGCTTGTCAGCATTTACAAACAGAAAAAGACGGATGCCTCTTTCCCAAGAAATGTAGGTATTGTTTTTCATTCATTGACACAGTCTCATTTTTACTACTTGTAAACAAAGTCACCAAGGTATAGAGATGATCAGAGACATTTTAACAAGTTCATTGCATCAGTCACATCTCAGGTACCGTTTTGGAATATATTAATTGTTCTTTTTTGTTTTTTGTTTTGTTTTACAAAGCTAACTCTGTCATTATTATTGAGCACAGTGGCTTTGCCTTTTCCCCATAATGTACAAGGAAGATTCATATCAGAATCCTATAGATGAATGCCACACAGCATGGAAATAATATCCAGCCGTTTGTTCTTCCAACTGCTGTTCATTTTTATCTGCTACTTTGCCACTTAGCTCAGGACTGGAAGTCTAGAGATACATGTTCCAGTTCTCTTATGTCTCTAGTTGGCCTTATGACCATAGAGAAGGGGAGTGTTTCTGAATCTCCATTTCCTCATCTGTAAAACTTAACTACTGGAGCAATTGTCCTGTACGTTTCTGTCAATGATATTTAACACAGGATAAAGGAAAACAAAGATATGATTCATTCTAGGAACAAAGTGTCTGAGCCAGCACTGTGCTAGAAAAATATAAGGTGATCCACACATGCACTTTAAATTTCTGTAATAGCCATATTTTTAAAATTAAAAAATGGAATTATAATATTTAATTTAACCTAGAGCATAAAAATATTATTTCAACATGTAACTCTATACACATATGTATATATTTTACATATATATGCACATATGGTTACATCATCTATTATATAT
Organism: Suricata suricatta; assembly: GCF_006229205.1. Lineage (NCBI taxonomy): Eukaryota > Metazoa > Chordata > Mammalia > Carnivora > Herpestidae > Suricata > Suricata suricatta. The sequence goes on along the minus strand of NC_043705.1, from coordinate 93,138,587 downwards.
ATATGACCTATTTTACATTAATGTTCATACTAAATCTTTGAGATTTTAAAGTACCCTTCAATTTAGACTAATTCAAAAACCACATGTGGTTAGCAGCTACCATATTGGACCGTATAATTCAAATGTTAACAGTATAAAAACAAATACAAGTGTAGCTCTTAAGTATTTTTCACTTTAGAATACTTTTTAAATGTTTATTTTTGAGAGAAAAAGAAGGGGGGAGAAAGAGAGAGAAGAGAACCCCATGCATAAGCAGGGGAGGGGCAGAGAGAGAGGGAGACACAGAATCCAAAGCAGGCTTTAGGCTCTAAGCTGTCAGCACAGAATCCACTGTGGGGCTTGAACCCACAATCCATGAGATCATGGCCTGGCCAGAAGTCTCAGCCACCCACGCTTAACCGACTGAGCCACCCAAGTGCCCCTAGAATAAATTTTTTAAACAAAAATTTACTCAATGTCTAAGTTTTCATTGATTTTAAAACCCAAAATAACTATCCAAAAAAGAAATAAATAGCGAAACTTGGATTGTCCATAGGTGATTGGATTTCTCTGAATGAATATGATTTCTTATAAGGGGAACAATCACTATTAAATAAATGCATGTGCCACTCTCTGGCCATAAACTGAGAAGACCCAAGTGTGGAAACAAAGACTTCCCTGCTGTAAATGATAAGTAGTAAATGACAAGATCCTCAGCTTCATGATTAGTGATACAGTCTAGTGGGTTAGATATTCTAATCAAAGATAGATACTAACTATACGATGTAGAAATATACCATTTAAAATGAATCTTTTATTATTTCTTAGCTTTATTAATATTTTTAAGTGGAAATCTTTGAATTTTAGAGACAGTGACATGTCCATCTTTGCACAGCATATCTACTTTAGCAGATCCCATTTTTTTCTGGTTTAACTGGACTCGATAAATATTTGAGTTAAAAAATAAATTTAACTCTAAAAATATTTTGTTAAGAGATTATAGATTTTTATTTTTGCAGCTTTGTCATCTCACATTATTTGGAGTTTTTCATTTTGAGATATTTCCTCTAATAGAGAGTAATATTGACAATAATTATAACATTAACCAATATATATTTAGCTTTTACTAAGTGCTAAGTACTGTGCTATCAGTATTAATGTATTGTATGTAATAAAAATTGGAGTTGGGTCTCTGTATGGATAAAAAAACTAACTGCAAAATAACCTCTGATTCTGTCTCTAAAGAGCCTCTACCCTTTATAAACACTAGAAAACTTTATACATTCCGTTATTTACTATTGAATGAATGCATGTTACTGATTAAATTACTTCAAACACTAGATAGAGCACAGAAAGTATTCAGTAACTGTCGAAAAAATTATTTAAAAACATTTTAAGTTTTTAAATAAGGCAGTTTGGGGGGGGGGAATATCTACTGAGTGCTTTCCATGTGATAGACCTGTTTTAATTTTTTTTAATGTCTTATTTATTTTTTGGGAGAGAGAGAGCATGAACAGGGGATGGTCAGAGAGAGAGGGAAACAACAGAATCTGAAGACGACAGCCTTCAGGTTCTGAGCTAGATATCAGCACAGAACCTGACGCAGGGCTCAAACTCACGAACTGCGAAATAATGACCTGAGCCAAAGCCAGACACTCAACTGACTGAGCCATCCAGGCGCCCTGTGATAGACCTGTTTTAACGTGAATAAAATAAATATTTGAAAAACTGAAAAACCATCTTTCTGTATGGTGGAATCTTTACCAAGTGAAAGATTTACATGTTAAAAAATAGTCAAACAGTTTTCTACCTTATAGGAGCTTATAGTTTAGTGCATGAAACAAATGTAAAAATGATTCCAAGACCATAATATAAAATATTTTTGTAGAAGATTTGGAACAGAAAGAAAGATTAAGTGTTCCAGGGATAGTAAAAAACATGGCAAAGGTGGCATTCTAGGTGAGTTAAAAACAAGTGGAGCTTTTCCAGCTATGAATGTCACAAACCCAGTGGACACACAGAAATGGATAGCACATAGTAGATTCTTTTTGGATAGCCTGTGAGCTTAATAATTAGTAAGAAGTAGAAGCATCTGAGGGTGGAAAGATATATGTATGTGTATGCATGTGTATGTACATCCCATAGATAATTTGGCCTTTGATTTGCTTTAAAAGACATAACATCAGATTTAAGTTTTATGTAGAGCAATTATGGAATCATAATAGTAGGTGATTTCAGAAAGCAAGGCTACAGTTATAGGCCATTGTACTAGTCAAGGGTGAAGATAATGAGGGTTCAAGCAAGCTTGGAGTGGTAGATGTGAGGGAAGACTTCAAAAACAATTCTAAGGGCTTGTTAAAGGTAGGTGAGGAAAGGGAGACATCATGTATAGTTCCAAAAGCTCTAACAAGGTGAATGCTGGCATTATTAAATATTAAAACTACCCTGAACTTAATTCAATCATTTTGCTAGTTTCAAAAGCATTTTCAGTAGTAAGTAATATTCCCTTGTCAATTATTTGAGCAGTAGTTGATTGTAATGTTGTGGAAAATACCCTAACAGAATAAGGGAAACTATTTAATATACCATCTCTGCAAATAACACACAAAATTCTTTACTCTGAAGAGATCAAGTCTAAGCATCAAATCTATAAGCAGTTTTTGGCTATGGAGAAGTCACTTAACTTCCCTCAGTCTGATTCTTCTTTATAGTCCAGCATTTATAGGAAAATTAGTAATGAAGCATATATGTGCTTTAAAAAATCAGGCACAGGAAGCGTTCTGGAGGGAAAACCTTCAAATAATCTTGGATGTTCCAGAAAATCTAAAAGTTATAATTTTAATGAGTTATGGAATATAGAACAAAATTATCTGTGGTTTTTGTCACCCTCTTGTAAAGTTTGGAGAAACCAAATGACTATCTAAAACTGTCCTTTTTCAAATCCTCCTGAAAGAAAAGGCAGTTAAAAAGTCATGTTAAGCAACATCACAAATATGCAAATCTTTATTTGTAGTAATGTAGAAGTAAGTTGTTGTTATGTTCCTAACAATATATTATGATCTTTCACTTGGGGTTGTAAGCAGTTATCAGCCACATGACCCTTTTGGGTTATAGGAATATAGACCAGTGACTCTAGACCAAGACTCATTTGCCCTGGAGGAAACATTTGGTGGTTTTTGGTGGTCATGACTAAGGACTGTTGTTGGTGTCTAGTAGGTAGAACACGGATGTGTACAATGCACAGGACAGTCCCTTCCCACAACCACCAAAAAAATGATCCAGTCCCAAATGTCATAAGTGCTGAGGTTGAGAAATTCTGTTGTATACCATGTCTGAAACTTCCTGGGTCTTACTGAGAGGTGCTGTTATAACTTAAAGAAAATTGTTTAATATTTTAACTTAAAACATTACCAAATAAGGCAGTTGAATGAAGCACTCTGTAGCACTCAAATGGAAGGTAGGAACATTAAGTTTCTGTTACCCCACATTCTCTATCAATAAACATGTTTTTCCTTGCCTTCTATTGGAAGTTGTTAATATGGTATTTAGCATTTTCCCTGGGAAACTGCTTTACAAAAACCCAAGTTGAAGCTGTAATTCCAGGGAAAATGGAATACATACGATGGCACAGTATTCCACCTGGGAGTGACACCTTGTGTGGTCCATTTCTATCTGTCTGTTCCAGAAAGTGAATTTAACTGAAAGTGAAGGTCACAAACTTAACTGCTTAAAGCAAGGCTGATATTCAGTCCAAGTACACCAGGTACAGTCACTTCCACAATAGTTCAAAAATAGCTATTGCTGCAAACTCCACTGGGATGCGCAAGCCACCCAAGATGCCTGGCTTACTTCCTAGGCCACCTTTCACCTCCGCGCCTGTAGTGCCACAAAAAAAAGGGTTAACTCACAGCATAGCAGGGATCCCCAGACACTGCTTCCAGGGCCTGCAAGATTTCCAGCTGGTTGGGGCCCAAGCTCTACCTGCTGTTAAATATTTCTCTCTCTAGATAAAGTCAATGGTGAAATGGCCCAGGTGTAAGATGTTACACGGATGATGACATTGAGCCTCACCGAAGAGTAAACACTCAGGAGTGGTGGGGACAGTGGGGCACTGATACCACATGCCACTGTAAATATGAGCAGCCCCTACCCGGATTCAGCAGATGGTCGCCATGTGGGAATGCAGGTCCAGTGTTGCCAGCTTTTTCAAGAGAAGCAGTGAAATCTAATGATTTTTAAACATTGACAATTAATTCAAATGTAAAACACTATTCAGCCCCCACTGCAGCCTATATAATCCCTTCTGGGGATAACCCACGGGCCAGCAGTTCGCAAATTCTGCTTTAGAAGGATGGGGGAGGAACATCTCGATTCTCCGTTCTAACATGGAATCATTTCTCAGACTACAGACCTCCTCTCCTGACACTAAAAAGGTTTTCTCTGAAACACCATTCCAGGTGAATTCAGACTGCAGCTGGTATTTGGGACAACAATGGGCCTGCCTCTTAAGGAGCCAGACAATTGACAACTTTTGGCTGTGCCTTTTAAGGCATAAAGCTCCTATCTGCACATGACCAAAGAAAGAGAGGCTCTGTGTACTTACATGTCGCGTTTGCAAGAAAACATTTCCTATAGATGGCTTAAATATGAGCTTCATGTTATGCTCAGGTAGGTATGAAATTCAGGGACTGTATTTATGATTTTACCTAAGGAAATATATCAAGTAAAAACATGCTAAGTACTCCTCCCTGTGTAGATGTTACTAATGAAAAATGCCTCGTGAAAGTACTTCACATCAACCCAGCTAAAGGAGACAGAAACATTTCACTTAATATTAAAGTTTGGAAGAGAAATGATTCCTTAATTGTGTTCCAGAACCATTGATCCTCTAAACTGCCTCCCGCTTTGGCTTTTTATCGATACCTCAGTCATATCTCTTTTTTAATTATTATTATTGAGGGGCATTTGGTTGCCTAAGTATTTGCTGTCTCATTCCCTATTTTAGGGTCTTTATCTCAAAGTAATAATTTGTATAATGATAGAATTGAGGATAACCTTTCAATGAAAACAAAGTGCATCCGGTTTTCAACATCGTGGCTAACAGCTACCTGTCAGGGAGGCAATCTGCGTGAGGACTACAGATGACTCATTTCCTGTATTCTGGTACGAAATCCCAAAAAAGTTATAAAAGAAGTAAAGAGGGTTCAGATGAGCAAGGGCCACTCAGTTCACAGCAACAATCATATCATGGATAGTTTCTCGTGGAATTTCTTTAGAAGGAATAACCTTCACCTCTTTCTGCTGTAGCAGAAGATGAGGCCCAGAAAGATGATAGTAAAGAATCTCTAAGTCACAGAGCTACTTTTCTTTTTTTTTATTTATAGTTTATTGTCAGGTTGGTTTCCATATGACACCCAGTACTCTTCCCCACAAGTGCCCTCCTCCATGACCATCATCCCTCTGCCCCTTCCCCCTCCTCCTTCAGCCCTCAGTTGTTTTCAATATTCAAGAGACAGAGCTACTTTTCTGATAACTATTTACTGTATTTCCCTCTGTTGCCATATATCTTGGTGCCATATCATATGATAGAAGTAAGAAAATATGAGATGAAACCCATGGGTGTGTGTGTGTGTGTGCACGCTGCTACTTGTTGATGATAATTCTGTTTGTGTGTTCAAGGAAGTGGAAGTTACAGCCAGGAAGTAAAACGAGATGTTAGTATTCCAATAATTCTCAACTCTCTTTTATGCTGCATAAGTCAAGACCTGTTACTGTTCACAATAACTTATATTGATTCTGCGGAACTGAAGGGTTTCAAAAGGAAGGAAGATATATGTATTGAGGGCCTATTTTGTGCTTTCTCTTAAAATACATTATGCAATTATAACCTTACAAAAGCCTGAGTCTGAGACTCAGAAGAATCAAGTCACTTTCATAAAACCATGCTGTTGATCACTGACAAGGCTGGAAGTTTGGTGGGTGTAGTGAATACAACACGCAATGATAGTTTACTGCTTTAGTTTGAACCCTAGGCTCCAACACTCCCAAGAGGGAAGCCCTGGGCTACTTACTTGAATCTCGTAGTGTGAGTTTCCTCATCAGTAAAACAGGAATAAAAATAGTTCTCACATTATTTGAAAAATGGTAATTAAAACCTATAGTAGTTACTACTAAGGTTGTTTAAAAGAGTCTGTGAAGAATTCATGGAAAACACGTTGCTCATGGTTGGCCCATTGTAAATGTTCAAGAAATATTAGTTGTTATTAGTGTTACCATTACTCCTGGGGTTGGAGGGTGCATGCTTTTCTCACTACAAGCACACATTTTTTTCTATGCCCCTAATCATAGTTTACCACCTTGCATGTTATACTATTATGTTAAAATTCTGTAATGAAGATTTCCATTTTTCAAGTATCTACAGGCATTTTAGCAATAATTTATCTTCATAATGGGTTTCTAAATGAAGAAAGTGTTAACAAAGCTCAGCTGAAAATTAGGCTGGCTGATTGAACCCAGAATACCTGAATACCCCCTACCCTTTTACTAATCATGTACACCTTGACCACTTTCCTAATGTGATGCATGCAGATTAAGTCTTTTGTTTATTGATTGGCCAAATATATGCAGGGCAAATGTATGCTACTTCATCCTTGGCTCTTCTGAGGGAGACTGTTACCATAGTAACAAAGGCATCCTTTGACTCCTATTTCTACACAGAGTTATAGAAATGCTTCTTAAAAAATACGACAATATTTAATGTCGAATCTAAAGTAATTTTTCTCATTGTTTGGGGAGCAAAATTGATTTTCTCTGGGCAAAGTTTGTTTGGCTGTCCAAATGTACTGTTTATAGTAATGTGTTCCACCAAATTTCTTTAAAAGCCAGTTAAACATATTTTGTCTTAACTTCTAATCTAATTCCATCATTTGGAAGGGCCTCTTGCTGCACTGTGCCTATTTTGATTTGGAAATAGTGCACATTCCGTCTTTGCTATGTCAGGGTAAGGTAGAAGGGAACACAATGAATCATTTGATTTCTTATATCAGAGAACAGTATGTGTGGCATGGGAGGGAGATCACATGCTTGGGTATGTTCAGGAGTCTGTGGCTTATTTTAAAACTGAAATATTCAGGTGGCAGCTGGTGCCTGGTTTATGATTCCAGTGGTTCAAAACCCATTCTTCCCTGAGGCATCTGTTTTAATTTTTTTTCAAAATTAAAAATAACTTCTGTTGTTCTCATTATGAGAAAAATACATAATCATTTCAGAAGATTGAGAAAATATAGATAAACCAAAGAAAGATGCCCACAATCCTCTCTACAGATAATAGTTATTAGCTGTCTGGGTGTATCCTGCCAGAGTTTTATGTTTATACATATTTTCTTTCACAAAACAAGACCATATCTATTTATTACTCTGGGACCTGCCCTTTTAATATAACCATGGACTAGTACTGCTGACATATTAAAAGATCACTTTTAAGCATTTTAATGGTGCAACTTGTAAGGAGTTGTAAGATATTAGTAAATTGAATTAATACTTGTTAGATATTCTGGTAGTATCTAGAATTTCCTTAATTTAAGCAAAATTGCAATCAATTTCTTGATATATTAAACTTTGCCTTCACTTTCGATTCATGCTTAAACGACAAAAGATAGAGGTAGATATCTTGCTGGGATGGAGGAGTTGCACAGGTGTGGTTGGGGTGGCTCTTCATTATGTCTCATCTTCCCTTTCATGAGAGGACATCCAGATACCCCTAAAAATGTCTGGATCTGCAAGTCAAAGGAATGAGCCTGGTATCAGCCCATCCTCTGTGAGTCTGAACCATTCAAATGCTGGACCCTAGCTCCAGTTTCCTATGATCTTGGGAGAAATTTTAGCTTCTTTCTGTACTTATTCCACAAATACTTATTGAAAATCAATTATATTCCAGTGTTCTGCCATCCTTTGTGTATTATATCACTTGCCCATACTATATATCTGATCCCAACTTGCACTAACATATACACAAGCATTTAAGTTATAGGATATTGGAAAATGGCATAGGCTTTCAATTCTGATAATGAACGGTATGAATACTGAGTCTTCTACTTAATGGCTAATTATATTTCTGGGACCCAATTTCCTTATCTTTAAAGTAGCGAAAATAAAAATTATTTCAAGTTGTTGTTATTGTTGTTCCAAGATTCAGTGACTTATTAAGTGCTCGGCAGAATGCCTGGCATACAGGAAGAAGATGGCAATGGAGGTGCCAATGGCAATGGGAAAGCATGGAGAGGGGAGCTACTCCTCCTTCCTGGGGGGTTCAGGAAGGCATCCAACTTCTACTTCAGTTCAAAATAGACTAAGCAGAGAGCTGCAAGTTTAAAACTCCCAGTCTAAGTGCCAGCTCTCTATGACTCACTGACTGACCTTGGGTTAACCATTTAATCTCTCTCTGCCTTGGTTTTCCTCTTCATAATATGAGCATAATAACTCTTACCCACCTCACTAGGGCAAGGATGATTAATCCGTGTTTATAAAACTCAATAAATCCTTTGGGTAGAAGTTCAGTGAGATTGGAAAACATTATTACTATTATCTGCTTTCTTAATATCTAAAGCAGCATATCAAGGACTGCTGAATGGAGTACCACAGAGTAATACCCTCATCCTCTATCATTGTCAAGAATCTCAGTTCCTTTAGCCCTGCTCCTGAAGATATCAGTTTTTCTGCTGCTATTAGTGCTCACTGTTAAACAAGGAAAAATCAATTTTCTGTTTATACCCAAGTGCCCACAGCCACCCACACTCATAAGTAATGTTTTTCCTTTAACAAATACCTTATCAAATAGTTGGAAGGTGCTGTGCTGGATACTTGATATACAGGGATGCATAAAAATCAATATGGCACTTACCTTTGAGCTATTTAGTACCTGGTAACTGACCCAGACTAGTAACCAGCAGCCCTGCTACAGCCCAAGTGCTCTGATGGAAGATATACAGGGCCCTAAGGGTACACAATATGCACATCCACAGTCAGCAAAATTTTTATGCTAAAAGTGATACGGAAATGAAAACAGAGAGAGGCAACTTCATAGCCAAGGAAATATGGGTAAAGGAGAGAGAAAAGGGAAGAATGCTGTAGGAGACCAAATATTATCAATGACCAACAATGAGAGTGAGCAAGATCTGTTAAGAAAATTGAAAGAACTTTCACAGGATTAAAGCTAAAGGAAGGAGAAATGTCATATAAAAGGATACATCCGACAAATGTAATCCCATAGTTTGATCAGGCTAGCTTCTTGACCTGACCATTGGTGCCCTTCATTTAATGCATCTTACAGCCTGGGATCTTGATTCCTCACCAGCCTGAGCATCTGAAGTGATTGCTCCCACAACTCTTGGACTTCAGTCTCCTGGGCCTTTAACATCTTGTGAGTTTCTTAGTATCATTACTAATGAACATTATTTATTGATTTTCTTATCTGATTACTTGCTATTGTCCAATCCCTGTCTGACTTCCCTTGGAGCTATTGCCTGTTCTTTAGGAGAGCTGTCAACCTATGGGATGATATGGGTGTAAATCAAGAGCATACTTTTTAAAAAGTGAAACTCTGTACACATAAAATGAAAGGACTAAGAGAGAGAGGCATATCTGGGAAGAGTTAAGTTGAACATCAGTATGGTCCCCCTATGTATAACTTTGAAAGGAATATGCATGATTTAGATTCCTCCTATGCAGTCATATTACACATTAATTTTGCAAGCATACAATAGAAAGTCCTTGAAAGTAGTACCAGTAAGTATATGTATCAAAACATAAATGACATAATGAAATCTTAAACATGAAGTGAGAATTATATTGAAAGAACTAGACCCCCAAAAAGAGAGAAGAAAGAAACTTGTCAGTAATAAAAACATGGTATAAAACTTTAATCAACATCGGAGTTAATCACCTCATTTGGTAACTGACAGTTCAATGAAGTTTCTGTTTTAAAATCATGGGCAAAGCAGACTGCCAGGTTTTATTTGTCATCTGATATAAGTTGAGCTATAGTCCGAGATGGTGGAAAACCTTTTTTGTTGGGTTTTACCTCTTGAATCTCAAATGAAAACTGGCACTCCATCTGGATAATGTCCAATGTGACACATTTTGGGAGCCATCAACTACCTAGCCTTAAAAATCAAGAACACTGATTAAATAATCAAGATTTCTGAAAAGCCTCGAGGGAGCTATACGTTTTTTGCATTAGTAATTGCCATTCTGTTTGTAGCACAAGATGTTTTTGAGCTCTGGATAAGAACTTGTGTTTGACATGCTGGCAGTGAATACCTTACTTGTAGGTTAGCAGGAATTTGACATTCTTAGAAGTATTGTGATAGCAAACAAGGAAATTGTGGGATTTAAAAAATTTCTTAAACTGGGACACTGGTGGCTCAGTTGATTAAGGGTCCAACTTTGGCTCAGGTTATGATCTCATGACTTGTGGGTTCAAGCCCCATATCAGGCTCTGTGCTGACAGCTCAGAGCCTGGAGCCTGCTTTGCATTCTGTGTCTCCCTCTCTCTCTGCTCCTCCCCTGCTTGCACTCTGTCTCTCTCTAAAATAAATAAGCCTAATTTTTTAAATGTCTTAAGCTAATGACATTTGTCACTAAGAAAATGAAACAAGGTAAGTAATTGTTATGTATTTCTGAGGGATAGAATAAAGGTAATGATATTTTGCCAAAAATCCATTTAAATAAAAGCTGTTATTGCTCTTCCTGACTGTATATAATATGCAAAAAGTAGCTACGTAATTCTAATCCTCCCTACATAAGTTTAAAAATCACCTCTCCCTCATAATAAATAGAAATGTAAAAATTCTGTTTGTGACACATGGTCAAAAACACCTTTATGGTGATTTAAAATAACCACTGCTCAAATTAGAAAGACATTGATTAGAATAATAACTGATTTCCCAGAATTGCATGCATGAAGGAGCAATTCTTTCATTAGAGATGTCAAAATTAGTTCAGAAAATATCAATGAACATTATTAATGTTATGTTCAGCTTTGGCCCTAGGCAAAATTGTCAATTTGGTAAAGTTATTCTTTGCCATTCCTCAAAATCTCTTTGAAGGATTTTTTTCTATACTGGTACTCAATCATTTATTCATTCACTAATTTTTTATTGAGAGCCTACTAGATGGCCAGCACAATGCTCAGTGCTAGAGGTAAAGCAGTGAAAAAGATAGTCACCCACCCTGTGTATGCAGAGCTTAATTATAGAAATTAGGATGGACTCAGACAATTAAAAAATAAGTTAACAAAAAAGAAAAATTTGGATTACTGTAAATATGATGATGATTATATTATATAAATAATAAAGTAGAGCGGTATGTTAGAGAGTATCCAGGGCTATCTTAAGTCAAGTGGTCAAGAAAGACATCTCTAATGAGCTGATGCCTTTGAGTCAACCATGGGAAAATGTTGGGGTGCACCATTACAAACAGAAGAATTCTGGCAAAATGCAAGAACCTCAAGGCTGTGAAAGTTAAGGCCAGAGGCTTACTTGGATTTGATGGACAAGGAGATCTGTATGACTGGGTATAATGAACAAAGAGAGAACAGTATAAGGCAAGAGAGTCAGACAGGGGTTTCTTGCTTATGCAAATTCTAGAAGCTTAATAGAAACTCTTTGTAATCTGATGGGAACTCATTTCAGAGTTTTAGTAGCTAGCTGTCTTCTTCCTTCTCTCTTGGACTTCTATTCCCCTGTTTTTTAGAATCTGCTACTATTATAGCTCTCGTGATGGCTCCTTTGGCCAGGATCTTTTATATTTCTTTTAATGTACCTTTCAACTTTCAACTCTTTCAGGTCTTGCCAGGTAATTTGTAAACTAATCTGATAAATCACTATGAATTAGAGCATTCGTAGTAACTACAGCTTAAAATGATACCCTTCTAAGAAAGAATTTTTTTCTCTTTCAAGCAGCTTGTATTATCTAGACTTCAAGGAGTAAAGGCTTTGGAAATGATAGCTATTTACTAAAAACAACAACAACAACAACAACAAAAAACACATTTAAGCAGATGCTTTTTTCCCCTTCTATGCAAAGAAATATTCTAGATTATATGAAATCTTCAGACCATTAACAATTATTATCATCCTTGGTTTTATGATCATTATGATTTATTAATACCCTTTTGAGTGCCAGGCTCTATATTAAGTACTTTATATACATATTTTCATTTAGTTTTCACTGCTAATCCTATACATTGCTGATTTATCAATAAAGAAAAGCTTAGACTTACCTGCCTTGTTCTAGTTATAGACCTGGAATGAGAACAAGGTCTAGAAACATAAAAGGTCATCAATAACTCTTTTCTGGATAAATGCATGATTGAATTAAAAATTAATAAAATAAAATAAAATAAAATAAAATAATAGTGGCTACTTGGCCTGGAAGTTAGTGGGTCAAACTGACTTCAGCCTTTACACACTTCAAAACCCACTCTCTATATAAAAATGCCTTCCTCATTTAGTATGTAATGGGGTTGATTTTCTGAAATAGGCTCAGAGAAAAGTTTATTCAAAGACTAAAAAGAAACATACCCAATGAGGCAAAGTTTTCAGTTAGTTAGAAAATTCCCTCCCCTTCTGTTTTCTGGTTCTGGTGAACAATTTGCTGTATCTCCTGGGGAAATCAGGCTGATAAGATGACTAAAGTCTGATAATCATATTATTTCAGTAAAAGCAAAACCTGCCCAAAGGCATTTCCCGGGAACACACGCTCACATATGGGCACGCATGCACGCACATGCACGCGCGCGTGCACACACATGCCCCGTAAGTGGGAAAATGCCATGTGGAACACAAAAGCCTCCAGACTTCGCCTCCAGTAAGTGTCTATAACCAGGCAAGCTTGTTTTTGGGTGATGTTCAATATCTTACCAGTTATAAAGAAAATACCCCTGTGGTGTCTAAGAATGTGATAAGAGTTATCTTCAAGGAATACAATTTTGTTCTTTGATTTTAGCGAGATCGACACATCTCTGTCAGAAGCTGAACAAGTGCCAGAGTCTTTAAAACAGAAACAAACAGTGTGTGGCTCTGATTCATTCTTTTCAGACAAAATGCTGAACTCTTGGATAGGCACTCTTCTAAGATATGATGCTTCTATTTGTATTATAGACTTGAACTTAAGGATAAGTAAGAGATTTCCCAAAATAATGCTCTTGCAAAGCACTTATTCCATGGGTGCCATGTGGGAAGAAAATATTTCTTGATCAAAAATGTTTAGGAAATACAGTGAATTATCTGATCTCTTAGAAATTCACACAGACTACTAATAAAGAATCAAAAAAGTCCTAAAAAAACAAACAACAACAATAACAGTAACCTCAAGAGCTTTGTTCACCCAGTATATCTCAAACTAATTTAGCCACCATAATTTAATACTTTAACTTAAGACACCATAAAAAGCCTATGGAATTAGTTGTCTATGGAATATCCTTTGGGAAATGCCAACTAAGGAACTTTAAGTGGTTCCTGATAGACAGAAAATTAAAATTCCTATGTGTAGATAAAGCTTTCGTAACCTCTAGTGACTTATGAGGTAATTTATAAGATTTTTAAAGGAGAAACATCTTTGGCATAATATAGGCTTTTTATATATTGTGATGTTACTTCCCTCCCTTTAACTGTACTTGGTAAATCCTGGCAGGTAGGACATAGGCGGTTGGGTCAAGTCTTAACCAAGACACTTAGCTACTTACATGACTTTATATGACTCACTTAAATTCTTTGAACCTGACCTATAAATAATACTTAGCTCAAAAGAAATTATGGAGATAGTATAAGCAAAGAGCTTAGCAATATGGTGGGCAAATAGTAAGTGCTCAGTAAGAGGCAACTATTTCATTTTTTTTCCTCCTGATGCTTCTTATGAGTTTGTGCAGAACCATTCACACTCTCTTATGCAGCCCTCTTCTTGTCAGGGCATGCATTTGTAAGAGGGCCGAGTGGGTATTAACTATATCATATATAGACCTCATTAGTGCAATTCACAAACCAAGACCAAAGTTTTATGGATACAAAATGCAAAATTATTTCTTACAGTGTTATTCACATTCTTCTTTAGCTATAATATTCAGTTAAGTGGCACTTTAAAAAGCTATTAGCACAAAAGTCACTCACATCAAAACTAGTCTTAGCATTAAAAATCAGTGTTCTATAAAAATCTGTGAATATCCTTTATGCTGTTACTAGGCCTGTGCAGGGATGTTCCATTAAAAACCAAAATGACTATCATAAAATAATCTCCCAAGGAAATCTGTAGTATGACATAATGGAATAATGTTTCCTCTAAGTAAAGCCAACAATTGCCAAACAGACATTTTTGTTTACCAGATTTTCATGTTATTGACAGAACTGTAAACAAGTACTCCAAGTTATCCACAAGAAATTTGCTTCTCACACATCTGTAACCTACATTCATAAGGGGAAAATCCCTCTTCAGATTTTTATGAAAATATTTTGCTACATACACTCTTGAGTTGATAATGACTTAAGTAGGATGTCTTTACTATATTCTTGGGTTTCTTATTTAATTTGGAGGCAGAACCTGACAACATTTCTTAATAATTAAAAATGACTGTGTATTATTAATCTTGTTATTCCTCTGCTACAATCCAAAAGTACCCACCTATCTCCTTCAGAATAGAAATGGAAGTCCTTGAAGCCGGCTAGAAGGCCCTCTGATCTCACTCCTCTTCTCCATTTGCTCGCTCTGCCAAAACCACACCATTCTTCTCTTGTTCCGGGCATGGTCCTGCCCTTAGGCCTTTGTATTTTTTTCTTCTGCCTCAAATACCCTTTCTTCAAACACTTGCAAGATTGGTCCCCCAGTTCCCTCATGTCTCAGATCAAATGTCACTGCACCATTCTCTACAGACTAACATTGATTGCTATTCTCAAAATTTCCTCATATCCATCCAGGATTTATATTTCTCCATAGAACTTAATACTGTCTGATGTAGTCAGTAATACATGCTCATGAGAGCCAATTATTAAATTTTCAAAAGTTTTGTTAGGTCTTGTTAACTGTTGTTAAATCATCGAAAGAATTTTAACAATCATTAAAACGTTAAAATCTTGAAACTGACTCTGATGAGAGTACTTGCACCATAGAAATTGGCAAAACTCTTCTAATCAGAGCGTTTATTTTTTTAGAAAGTTGGTTACCAAAATACCATAAGGTATAATAAATACATTTACTTGTTTTCATTTTTATTGTTTTGCATTACCAGTGTGTTAAGTTCAGTGAGAGCAGGGGGCTTGTTTTGTTCCCCACTGTCTAGGAGTCTCGCAATGTTCAACACAAAGTAGATGATTCATAAATATATGCTGAATGAATGATTACTAAAGACAAGGACTTAGGACCTTTAATATTTGTGAAAAATGAGATTTATCCTTTTATCCATTTGCTAATTTAGGCATTCAATACATATTTTTGAGAGCCTGTTTTTTAAGTTTTGACACTGTTCTAGGATGTGGGGACATTTTAATGGATAATAGAGAAATAATTCCTACCTCCCCGGAACTTATATTATGTTAGGATGGAGAAATACAAACACAAAAACAATAAAAATAAGCAAGTTCAGATATTAGTATTTGTTAGAAGAAAATAAGTTCAGATATTGGTAACTTAGTAAACCAAACAAACAAACAAAAACAGAACAAAGTAATGGGTAGAGAGAGACTGGAGAAGGGGTTAATGTTTTAAATAGAGAAACCAGGCGAAGCCTTAGTGAAAGGTACATTTGAACAGAGATATGAATGATGCAGTTAAGCTAGCCAAACATAGATCTAAGGAAAGAACATTCCAGGCAGAGGCTACAACATAGTGAAAGGTCCCTGAAGTGGCAATGATCTTGGTGAACTTGAAGAACAGGACGAGCGCTGCTCATCTTGAAACATATTGGGTTAGGGAGAGAATGGCAGTGGATGAGGTCAGAAAGGCTCTCAAAGCCAGATCACTCAGGGCCTTATGGGCCATAGGAAACCATTAGAAAGTGACATGATCTGATTTAAAGTTTACAAAGATCATCCTGGCAATGTAGGATGTTAGGAGAGCAATTAGAGGCTCCTGCAGTTGTTCAGAACATATGCAGTAAAAATATAAAGTATGTGTGAACAGAATGGACCTGATGGGTCCTGGTCATTTTAGAGGTGACTTTAAGCAAATCTTCTACAAGCATGAAATCTTTGGCTTTACATATTGTTCAACAAGAGATAAAAAGGTAGAATAGTTTGCAACTTTAATTTAAAGGTAATATAACCTTGATACCTAAGCAAAACAAGGAAAGTAAAAGAAAAATTATAGCGTACCTCAATTAAAACTCTATATGTAAAAATCTTAGGTAGACTATTAACATGCCCAATAAAGGAAAGTATAAGAAATACTTTGTGACCAGAAAAGGTTTCCTTCATGTATTCACAGATGGTTTAGCATTAGAGAAATAATTTATGTAATTAAATAGTCTAACAGGCTAAAGGAGGAAGGATAACATGGTTATCATAAAGGATACTAAATAAAATAATTTGACAAAACTAAACACCCTTTGCTCATTAAAAATGTTAGGTTCACAAAATCTAAGAAGACATCCATAATATAATGAGGTTATCTACCCAAAACTTACAGCCAACATCTTAATGTTAAAAGGTAGAAATATTCTTCTTTTAACATTATATTTTTTAATTAAGTTATAACTGACATACAATGTTGTGTAAAGTTAAGGTCCACACTGTGATAATTTGCTACACTTATATACTGCAATGTGATTACCACTATGGCATTAGCTGAAACCAAAAATTCATTTCAAATTCAGGAGAAAGTCAACAATATATTTTGTTCTCTTTTCTCCTCTACTCTGTATAATGATGCTAACTAATGCAAAAAGATTTTTTTTAAATGTGTATAGGGTGATGGGCATTGAGGATGACACTTGTTGAGATGAGCACTGGGCATTGTATGCAAGTGATGAATCACCAAATCTACCCCAAAGCCAAGAGCACACTGTATACACAAGCTAACTTTAAATAAATTATGTATATTTTTTTATTTTTTAATTTTTTTATTCATTTTTGAGAGAAAGAGAGAGAGACAGCATGAGCAGGGGAGGGTCAGAGAGAGACACACACACAGAATCTGAATACAGGCTCCAGGCTCTGAGCTGTCAGCACAGAGCTCCACCTGGGGCTCGAACACACGAACCGTGAGATCATGACCTGAGCCACAGCGGGATGCTCAACCGACTGAGCCACCCAGGTGCCCCAATAAATTATATTTTTAAAAGGAGAAAGAAAAAATGTGTATAGGGAGAGGAAGAGAAAAAACAATACATTCATTTTTCCTAAGAAAACCTAAAGCAAATCATTAGAACTCAATAGAGCTATGTATAAATCTAATAATATCCTCTGTACCTACAACAAAACAATTAACATAACTCTAGAGAAGATATTGTTTAAATCAATGAGATACTTAGCGATAAATATAATAAAAGCTAAATAAAAAAATAAAGCACTCAAAATTCAGATGATAGTCATGAATTTAATTCTATTAAATTTTAGAACTTATATATTAAAATATATGCCATGAACATAATGAAGAGAGAAGTCTCAGACTGCGGGAATTTTGCTGCCCATGTAATTACTCATGTACTGTATTAAGAACTCATACAGAACTTTAAAGTTAGACTATCATACAGCCCAGTCCTTGGTTCTTTTCTCTTTCTAACTTATACCCCTGCTGAGTTTATTCATTCAGCCTCAGCTCTGCTTTTGATGACTAATAGGCATCTCAAAGTGTGATCCACCCCCAGCCTTCCCTCCTCAGTTGATGCACCTCCATCCTTCCAGTGTTGCAAGACAAATTCTAGCCTGGAACAGTTCTTTTTTTTTTTTCTTTTTCAATTTTTTAACAGTTATTCATTTTTGAGGGACAGAGAGAGAGACAGAGAGCAAGAGGGGGAGGGACAGAGAAAGAGGAAGACACAGGCTTCAGGCTCTGAGCTGTTAGCACAAAGCCCCAGGTGGGGCTCAAACTCATGAATCAGGTGATCATGACCTGAGCTGAAATTTGACGCTTAACTGATGCTTAACTGACTGAGCCACCCTGGTGCCCTGCCTGGAGCAGTTCTTGACACCTTTTTTCTCACACACAAAGTTCACATCCAGTCCCTCTTTATTTTTAAATTATGTCCAGAACCTGTGCACTTTATATCATGCACATTACTGCCATTCTGATTCAAGCTGTCATCAAATTTTGCCAGTGTTACAACAATTGCCTCCTCACTGGTCTCTCTGCTTCTTTTGTAACTGGTCTTTCTGTGTCTATTATGTTCCTACATGGCACCACATGATTGTTTAAAACCTTGGGGTAGATCTCTGCTTCCTCATCTCCACTCTAAGTCCTTCCTCCTATGCTCACTCCAGTCCAGCTACAGGCTAGCCTCCCTTCTGACCTTAAGACATGACAGACATGCACCTACCTTAAAGACTTTGGCCTAGCTGGTTCCTTTGTCTGAAATGGCTTTCTCTGTGAGAAACTCTTTGGCTAACTCCTTTAACCTTTTGCAGTTGCTTGAATATCCCCTCAGTAAATGCTACCCTGACCACAGTACTTCACAGTGTCACCTACACAGTTCCCTTCACTGTGCATCATTTTTATTTTCATTTTGCCTATCTTACTAACTTTTCCCATTCTTTATCTACACCCCTTCGGAAATATCAGCTTCACAAGGGTAGCCAATCTATTCTGTTCATTCAAGCTTCTCCCACACCTAAAAGAGTGCCTGTAACTAGTGGATGTTTACAATGTAGTTGTTGAATAAATGAGTGAATGTGAATCAATAATAAAAAAGAAAAAGAAAAAGTGGGCAAGTCTTTTAAATTGACAATTCATTGAGAAGAACACTGAAATGAGCAATACATATAGGAAAAGCTGCTCCATCTTAATAATCAATAAAATAAAAAACTACACAAAGATAACATTTTATTTTCACCTCACTGGCAATACGAAGTGTGGCTGAGGGTTTGTGGAAACAAATAGTAATGTGATGTGTGGTTTGAATATAAATTTGAACAATCATTTTGAAGTTCCGTTTAGTAATGTTGAATAAAATTATTCATACCCTTCAACCCACCCCCTCCATGTCTAGCTGCCTTCCCAAAATACACTCGACCACACAGACAAGGAGATATTGGCAATGCTGCTTGTAATAGTTGAAAAAGGAAAACAATATACATCCTTCAATAGGAAAAGAGATAAATAAATTGTGGTTTATTCATACAGTGCAGGTTTATGCAATTGTTAAAATTAATAAAACAGAATTATATATATTGATATTGATAAATTTTTAAAACCCAATGTGGGGTGAGGGGTGCCTAGGTAGCTCTGTCAGTGAAGCTTCCCGTTCTTGATTTCAGCTCGGGTCACATCTCATGGTTCATGAGTCCAAGCCCTGCATCGGGCTCCGTGTTGACCGCGCAGAGCCTGCTTGGGATTCTCCATCTTCTTGGCTCCCTGCCCTTTCTCTGATCACATTTGTTTTCCTCTCCCCCTCTCAAATAAATAAATAAATAAATAATCAATCAAATGTTAAAAACAAAAACAAAACCTAAAGTGAGGTGAAAACACATTGAACAATATAACTCTATTTGAACTTTTTAAAGACACAAAAAACAATAGTGCAGGTGTTTTATATATATAAAATGTAAAAAAATACAAAATACAAAAAAATGCATGGGAATGGCAATGCCTACTTCAGGAGAGTGACAGCCTTTGGGGAGAAGTAAGAGAGGGCTGGATAGTGGGGCTTTTTATGTTATGTTTTATTAGTTTCTGTTAAAATATTTTTAAAGTAGGTATGATAAATATTAATATTTACTTAATCTCAGTCATGGTAGAATTTGATACTGTGATAGTCTTTTATATAAATCTGACTTTTCAATTTTAAAATATGAAACTAACACTTTGGCAGGTAAGAGTAAAAGAGAGATAAAAAGAGAGATTGGATGATAACCTAAGGTAACAGCAAGAGAAATATAAAATTCTGTTGGGATTGGGGAGATCTAAGTATATTTGTAAGCAGGAGAGAAGGGGCCCTAAAGAAGAAATAGACAATACAAGAGGAAAGGTAAAAGAGTAAAATCGTCATGACATGTGTAGGATGTCAAAACAAAGGATACAGGTAGCTCTTAGTTTTGACAGGAAGGAGTCATATTTCTTCTATAAGAAGAAGGAGGCAGGAAATATCATCTCAACATACACAGTAATATTGAGATACAGGAGAGAAAGATAAAGGAACTTAAACAAACTTAACATTCTCAGTAGAACTGAAGACAATGGAATACCAAGATTATTTCCAGCCAGCAAAATAATCAAAGATTTGGTAATTTGAGGAGACCAGAGAAGATATGAAACCTCTTCCTGTACATAATGAAAAAAACCAGTATATATATAGTTGTTATCAAGAAGCTCTATAAATCTAATTGTGTTAGAAATTAGTGAGTTTTATGTGGTACCTGATTGTGTTACATCCCCCAGCATGCTTCAGTAGTCAAGGAATATAGAAAATGGACCAGGAGTTGGGGGAGGACTGACTCAGGGTTGAAAATTGGCAGAATTCTAAAGTCAGAAGAAAAAAAAAAAGGAAGCCTTGAATCTATGGCATTAATGAGAATATCAGTGAAATAGCTTAATCTGTTATCAAGGATGGAAAAAGAGACAAGTGATACCAAAGTCCCACGAAATAAGGAAACAATGAGAAGTTGAAGATGTGAAGATTTTCATGAGGATAAAGGAACATTTTTAGTGAGACTGCAATGACAGGACAAATGAAAGAAAGAAGGTGATGGTACTGTTGAATTTTGGCAACTGACTTTTTAGACACTCCCTAATTCAGGATGAAAATTAAAAAGTGTTTAAAGATGTGCAAAATGAGTGAAAATGATCATTAAAATGTGTAAGAGTCATGTGAAATCCAGGTAGAACTGGAGGATATCTTAAGTGTAAGTGTTGGAATTGGAAAGCTGAGGAGGATGGAGGAGGTGAAATGGAAGATCTCCAGGGCAGCTGTTCAACGATTAGTCAGAGAATACTACTATTAATTTAGGAATCAGGCTGAAGAGTGAATGCTATTTTCATTTTAATATTTATAAATTGTTTATTCAGAATAATGTTATGTGAGATTTAGTTATGTTGAAAACATGTAGATCTAATGCATCTATTTTACTTTTTCTACAGAATTCATTTGTATAAATTTGCTAATTTGTTCCATACTCTAATTGGTGGAAATTTAGGCTATTTTCAATTGTTTTATTTTTTCCCCCTATCATAATAATACAAAAAAAACTTCATTTTCAACTTGCTCTATTATGATAAGGAAATATCTCTAGAATATCTAGAAGAAAAATTCCTGGATCATAGGGATACAGATCTTAAACTGAAATATGTGATTTACAGAATGATACATATACTAAATACCATATATGTAAATTTTTAAAACACAAACCAGGACATACACTGGACTAACCAGGACAAAAACATCTAAAGAAGGAGAATGAGCTTTCTTATAATCTTTAAAATATTTCATAAAAAAGATAAAAATAATATGTTGTCAAAATGATATAATTCATTGTAGAAACTTGAGATAACACAGTGAAAAAAGTAGATGAAAATAAAACTCTGAAATAAAAATTAATATTTTAGTATATGTTTTCCCTTAAATATGCATTCATATAACTATAAAAACATACTTTATATCATGCTTCTTTTGCTTCTTTTCATTTAATAGTATATAAAAATCTTGTTAAAATTCAGGTTTTAGTTGTGACATGTAAAGACCTTGGAAGTTATCACTCCCATCCTTAAAACAAGCAAACAGGAAAAGCTAAGTAAACTGAAAACCATTGTCTTTTCTTGTATTCATTATTGAACTGAGGTTCCAGGGAAAACTCCCACCACAATATGTACAGAAAAAGGAAAATTTCAAAAGGCATAACCAAGATCTACATACTGGAGCAGAATCTGCTGGATCCATAAGCTAGCAGAAATTCTTAAGAAATTGTTGGAGACTAAACATGGATGCATTTGACCCAGAAATTTCTGGGGGCAACAGTCAGGGACTCTCCACACATTAATGGGCTTTACCTCCAGGAACCCCATCAGGTTCTCATAGTGAAGAGACAAGACAGTTTCGCTCCTGGCTCTGGCAAGGGAAGGGAAGAGTATCCACTGGGAAATATACCCAAATCATTCTTTATTATGAAGGCTTAACTGTTCAGAGAAAATACTTTTCTAGAACCTTATTCCAAGTGGGGAATAACACTTCTCCAAATCAAACCCGTGGCGGGGTTGAGCTAGGGATCTAAAAATATTTTGTGAAGGTCACAGCCAAGGGACACATGACAACTAGAAAATTGAGATTTATTCATAAGTTATCGAATGCTTCCCGTTTTCTATGCCTTATCACCACATGGACAAGACTCCAGCATAGTAACAGTGAATTAAAGCTGAAAGAGCTGTAAGACACAGACTTTATCCAAGGAAAAGTTCTTAGGGAAGTCCAAAGACAACATGGGAGTCAAAGACAATGCCTCTAGAGAAATTTAAAGCCTCTGGCACCTGTAGTTGTAACAAACACAAAGCACCAGCCAACTCCTATTCATATTAATATAAAACCTCTCCCTAAGAGCATATTTATCTCAATTCCAATTACTTACAAGGTATGCTAAAAGGTAGGAAAAAATACAGTCTGAAGAGACCAAACATGAGAACAAGACTCAGATATGATAAAGATTTTGGCCTTATCAGACAGAGAATTTAAAATAATTATGATAAATATATTAAGAGCTCTAGTGGGAAAAATAGACAACATGTAAGAACAGTGGGCAATATAGAAACTCTAAGAAAGTATCAGAAAGAAATACTAGAATTAAAAAATACTGTAACATAGGTGGTTTTTATTGTCTCATCAGTGGACTACACATGATCAAGGAAATAATCCATAAAGTTTCCAAATGGAAAGAAAAAAAAAAATAATAAAATAAAACAGGAGTCCAAGAACTGTTAGAAAACTTCAAAAGATGAGCATACATATAGTTAGAATACCAGGGAAAAGAGAGAGAGAATGGAACAGAAGAAATATTTGAAGAAATTATAGTTAAGAATTTTTCAAAATCAATGTAAGACACCAACCCACAGATGAAGGAAGCCCACAAATCAAACAGAATAAATATCCAGACATATGCATGTAGGCATATTATATTCAAATTTCAGAAAACCAAAGACAAAGAGAAAAAAGAAAATTTTGAAGGTTACCAAGGGAGGCTAAGTATCCTATAGATAATTTACCTATGGAGGATTCAATAGAGTTCTCATTAGAATCATGCAAGGAAGTAGACAGCAGAGTGAAATATTTAAAATATTAAAAGAAATAAAGCACCAATCTGGAATTTTATATCCAGCATTATTGTCCTTCAAAAGTAAAGAATAAATACTTTCTCAGACAAACAAATTGAGAGAATCCATCTCTAACAGATATTCTCTGTAAGAAATGTTAAAAGAAGCTTTTTTTTCAAGCAGAAGGAAAATACTGAAGGTAAAAAGCTATGATCTAAGAAAGAAAAGAAGAATGTTATTTTATTTTTATTGGTTATTTTCATTTTTAATGGTTCTAAGTGAAAGAAGCAGTATGAAAAGTCTACAAATTATATGATCCTAACTGTGTGACATTCTGAAAAAGGTAAAACTAGAGCAATAGTACAAAGGTCAGAGATTGCTAGAGACTCAAGATGTGAGGGCTTGTTGAATAGAAGCAGCACAGGGAATTTTTTAGAATAGTAAAACTATTCTGTGTAATACTATAAGTACATCTACATAACACTGCATTAGTCAAAACTCCTAGAACACTATAGCCCTAGGAGTGGCACATATGCAGTTCTTTAAAAAATCATTTATATATTCAGGGGATTCAAGAGTGGAAATCAAAATGTGATAAAACAATGTAAGTGTATTTACAAGCCTACAAATAATCTCACCGAAGGCTGTGGGAGAAAAGGTGCTGACCTAAGTCACTAGGAATGAGTAAGTCTGTAAGATTAAAGTCAAAATGAACTACATAAGCACTGTGCTCTACTTGGTAAACTTGATTCCCTCAGGTTTATGACTCAGTAATTCTGAAGCTGTTATCCATGAATCCTGAAATGAGACAATTAAGCAAATGGATGGCAAATGGTGAGAGTCAGGTTTCTCACTGTTGAAATGGGAAGTTACAGATAAAAGTAAATGAATAAGTCTAAAATGACCCAAATAGTAATGGATTACAACTGGAGATATTCATATGAATTTATTTAGGTTAATATAATTATAGATGGTTAAATATGGAAATATTTATAAATATGTTTCTATATTCTCTTTAGTATACTCACATATATTTCATTGTTTTGTCAAGCTCAGAAGCAATGATTCCTCAGTAGCAATGAATACATCTAGTATCCAGATCTTGATTTCAAATGCTATTCTCCAGTAAAAGCTATGAGACCTTCATGGAGAAAAGGCTGATTCTAGGACTGGGCCAAATAATGTACAGGATAAGCTTGGAGCACCTTGTGATGTAAGACCCTAAGTGCTAAAAACCGAAGTGAAACTAAAACCAAAACAAAACAGTTTCCACAATGAAGGGGGTATATTAGAAGGACATAGGAGTCAGATGAAATAACACACAGTGGCCAAAGCTGAAACTATTCGAGTAATAAGATAAAATAAAGCATAAATTAGAATCTGACCTAAAGTATAAAATATTTGTAAATTTACATAAGTTTGTGCTGATATAAATAAGTTATTGAATAAGTAAAATGGGGAGAAGAGATAAATCTCTCATGCAAATAATCATAAAAAATTTATGTCGATATTCCACTCTCAAGGCATTGGAACATAGCTCCCTGTTCCTAAAGTGCAGGCTCTGTATAGTGACTTCTTTTCAAAGAATACAGTCTGGAAAGAAGGAAAATAAGAGCAATTTCACAGTAGAGAAATCTAGCAAATCCTACTTCAGCCAGGTGATCAAATTCAGTATCGCCAGTGATAAGCCATGATTGATATTATCTAATCAAAATGATACTTTAGTCTGTGACTCCTCCCCCCAAACCCATAACAGCAGTCTCTAATATTGTATTTAGTCTATTCTATTCATAAGAGCAAGAGAAGTTGGGGAAAATCTTTCAGAGAAAATAACAACTAAGATAAGTCCTAGAGGCTAAGTAGACCTCCATAAATTGAATTCCTTTTGTAACATTAGCATCTTATCTATTTTCTCATTTTGCATGGATGAGACCCACTTATCACAGTGACATAATTACAGTTTGTGTGCTCCATGACAGGAGTGATTGGAAGCCAGGGGCATTGTGGCATGGGAGACATCAGGAAGCACCTTTAAAACATAAGGCAGATCTTCAACAAGATTCATGAATCTACTTGAGTTGGTTTCAGTGGGTTGGCCAATACTTCACTGTTTACATGAAATATCTCTTCTACATGACCCTATTCTTGGTACCATAAAAATGCCTGATGAATCCTCCATGTGGCCCAGTGCTTGATATTTCTGTTATTACTCTGGTCTTGTTTTAAAAAGTAGCAAATATCAGTGTTGTAAAGTACACATTATAAGGAAGCATCTTCAAGTCAGATAGCACAGATGTGTACTTGTGCTTGTTGGAAGGAAGAATTTAGGGAAGGAAGAAAAAAAAGGAAATAGAAAGGGATGGAGAGAGGGAGAGAAATAGAAAGGGACAGAGTAAAAGAAGGGAGGGAGGAAGGAGAGAAGGCGGGAGAGAAGGAAACATAGAATAAAAAAGCAAATCAAAATAATTCCAGTATGTTTTAATGGGTTTATTAGGTAGGTATGGCAAGGTTCGTACACAGATCAGGAAATGACTGCCTTTGAAAAGATAATTCATTCTACTCATAGTTACCAGGGGTTGAGCGTGCAGGCCACACCTGTGGATCGTAGGTGGCAGAGTATCACTGGGTTCCAGTACAGACAGAGGAAGGGGGAACTGTGGGCAAGCATCTTCACTGTGGTTTCCAGGGCAAAGAATGACACAGCAGGGTAAGCAGGCCTAGGATTGACTAGTCTGAGTAATTTCAGTGAGGTCTGGCATATACAGGTTGTCTCTAGTTATCATGTACCTGGTTCTGGGTGCTTGTGTTGTGGCCAGGGCTGTGAGAGCCTGATAAGGGAGGCAGCTGGGGTATGCACTTAGCTGCTTAGAGAACTGCCAGACCTCTAGCCAGGGCCTCGCAATTAGATTAAGGCAACATTTAAAAAACAGTATATACTGAATGCTACCAGACCCAAAGAGGCAATTTATATGCTCTATACTTCATTAGGGAGTGAGGGAGTGTATTCTCAATTTTATCCACTAATTTTTAGATGATTGAACAACACAAAACCCAACCTAAAAATGGTTAAGTTCATAGAAAATTTGTTATCTCACTCTGCATATTAAAAGAAGTAAAAGGCAGTTATAATATACCAATTAAAATATCTTTATTTTAAACAGATATGAGGGAGGATTTAACCACAAGAAAGGTAGAAAAACTACCCACCATTAATTATATTAATGTTTGTTTGTTTTAGCACTATTCACAAATTTGAGGCAATTTATGCAGTTTTCCTTACCAGTAGCATTTTACTTGAAAATCATTCAATTTTGGTCTGTTATGACTAATGTCAAAGCAGGTTTCCTGTAAAGATTCAGGGGAGAGGACAATGAATCTGTGCCCAGAAAGCTAATCTGCAGGTGATATAGAAAGTGACACTGGAAAGCCCCATGATGTAAGTGAGCATCAATCTCATTAGTTCTTAGATTTACTAATAAAAATCGTTATTTAATGAATTGCAGAAATTAAGGAAACAAGGACAGGTAGTTAAATTCTGTAGTTAAGTATATAACTCTCCATCTGTCCAAATGGCTTGTATTGACATAATCTCTAATATGAATAAAACATCACTAAGATCAATTCACTGTGTATGTTCCAACCAAAACGTGATAATAATCCATCCATGGTAACATTTATTTGATCAAAGACTTTATGGTTATTCAATCTATTTAACAAAAAAGCAATAACATTTTGGTGAAAATTAAATTAAGGCTTTAAATACAAGGTAATATTTTGGCAGGAATCACTCATTCCAATAGTGACATCTTTAATATTATCTAGCACTTATAAGGCATTCTCATCTTCCAAGTGTTTTACTAACACTGACTAATTACTTTCATTATATTGCAACAAGATAGGTAAATACCAGTTAAGGGAGAAGCTAATTTTTTTCCATTCCAAACGGGAAGTCAATGTCACAACTTAAATTATATGTTGGATTTGAGCTTCAGTCCTTTGTCCCAATTATTAAGTAAAACACACCTATCTCAATATTATCAAAAGCTATGAAATCATGTATTCAAGAAAAAGAAAAAAAATTATAAGCTCAAGAGCCAAAGTTGAAAGGATAGTTTCATTTTTTTCAGATTTCCTCTGTGCTTTCCTATTGGGAGGGAAAAAAAGTAAAGGAAAAGAAAAAAAAAAGAGTAGTGCTTTTCCTTTCTCCCTCTTGATCAAATTGCTTTATAGTCCTGATAATGTCACACTGTAGTCCCTACAATATGAAGTATGGTAGTTTTCAAATTATCTGTAAAATAACAGAGTATTTTTCATAAAAGCATTGGTGAGAAAATACTGAAAAGAATCAGATGTGCAAACCGTGTTACAGCTCAAGGATGTCTGCATAACAATGTGAGAGAAAGAATTCTTTTCAAATACACTTACACTCAAGGTATCTTTATATACCGGAGACTTAAAAAATTACTACAGTTTGAATAATGCATACAATTCTTTAGTCACAAGATTGCATTCTTTAAATAAATAATAAATATCTCAGAGAGCTAGCCATAAAAGAAACCCACATGAAGGTTTCAAACTATGGTTAATCTAAAGGAAGGCATTTCCTTTGTCGGAGTGACTGAGATGCAGGTCTTATATTATATAAACTAAAGAAATGTTCATTTTCCCAAGTCACCACTGTAAATCAGAGCAATATTAATGCCAAAGAATCTCTAGGCTATGCTAGATAAGTTTGACCTGATGTTTCTTTTCAGAGGTTGGCAAACTATGGTCTTGGGTCAAATCCAGGCACCCACCTGTTTTCATAAGTAAAGTTGTATTGTAACACTGACATGCCTATTTGTTTACACATGACCTATAGCCACTTTTATGCTTCAAGATTAGACTTGAATTGTTTCACCAGAGATCCTCTGGCCCACAAAAGTTCACATGCTCATAATATGACCCTTTATAAAAAACATACGTCAATCATTTCTCTACTAAAAGTCACATGTTGAGTCCCTGAAACAAGTCAGACTACACTCCTATAGGGAAAAAGAGGGCAACTAAATATGAAAAGGAAGTAAATTTAAATTTATACTTATATAGGGAGTTCCTACTTTCTGAACAAGGTATTATATACAATTCATTTGTAAGTCACTTACGCCTTGCTTGTCATATCCATTAACTCATAATATGACTTACTAACCTACAATATAGTACAAATTGTGTTTATAGGCCAGGCAATAAATATTTAAAGCGTTGTCTTCCTTCATCTTTCAAGAACTTCTGTGGATCCTGAAGTTACTTAGAGAAGATCAAAACAAACCCTGTTCAGAGTATTTCATCCCCATGAAGCCAGCGGACTCACTGGGAGTGAGCGTGTAACATGTCTACCTTGTTTCAAAGGAATTTGGTAGAGATCACAAAAATGACTTCTTCACAATGGATAGCAGGAAGGAGACTTTTGATATCTATATCTTATATATAATATAATATTCATATAAAACAGAGTCCTCTGATGTTTCTGATCTTCTCAGACTTTCTGAAGCCATGGTGAAATCTTCATATTGTCTAAATTTTAGTAATGATGATGATGATGTTTGTTACATTATTGAGCATGTACTATGTTACCTTTGCTGCTGTAAGCTTTTATATGCTGTGAATCAATCCTCAATGACAACCCCAAGAAGTAGAATTGTTATTATTACTACTTTACAGATAGACAAAGAAATGAGTAGCTTCTAATAGGTTACACAGCTAAGAGTAATGAAAGAGAAAAATAGGTCCCTGTCAACGCCTTAAAGATGGACTGATTTCTCAGCCTTATAAATCTCTTTGGAAGACCTCCTTCTATAGGTTTATTTCAATACAGATAAGTTATATATGTTTAAATTACCTTTCAGCTTGATTATCTATTGTTACCACTATAAAGCAATACTTATGATACCTGAGTTTTTACCTACATCATTCCACCCCTGCCTCAATTCCATTTTCAATTGTTTTTATGAGTTTTTGAACCAGATGCTTGAAGAGAATGGAGGTTTTTAGTAATATTTGGGAGGATTGGGTTAGGTCACTGGAAGAAGGGCAGAAATACAAAAATAGCTGCTAGAATTAATTATATCTTTCAGTGAATGAGTATATAGCTTTATTGCCATTTACCCAAAAGATAGTTACATTTTAATTGTGGATAGAATAAACTTTCTGTTTTAGTGCAACAGAAGAGAACAAAACATTGAAAATACAATCAATACTGTGCATGATTCATTCACCTTTCAGCATCTGCTTGCAAATTTGTATTAAATAATAGAATCCAATGGGAAAATATATATGGTATTACATATTATAAACCAAAAATCCTATTGTTTGATTTCAAGTATATTTATTTTATATGTATGTGTGTGCTGGTACATATATATTTATTTTATTATTGGTAGACATACGAACCATACTGCTTTTCAGCTTGCCTAAATGCTAAGCTTAGCTATTTTATCAGTTTTTTAAATTAAATTTAATGTAATGTTTTTATTTATTTATTTTTGAGAGAGAGTGAAAGTGTGTACACAAGAGACAGAGAGAGCAGGGGAAGGAGAGTGGGAGAGAGAGAATCTTAAGCTGGCTCCAGACCAGCATGGAGCCCTATCTCACAACCATGAGATGATGACCTGAGCTAAAAGCAAGAGATAGGTGCTTAAGCAACTGAGCCACTGAGGTGCCCCGATTTTATCAGCTTTAGTAATTTAATACTGAATTTAATACCAAATACTGAATTAAATTTTCCTTCATCCTTTTCTTATATAAATGACATAAAACTTTTACTTTTATTATGAAAACTTTTTTTTATTGGAAAGATTATTTGGATTTCAGCTTTGAGTAATTAATCACTAAGTTATTCAGATGAAACTTTTCTGTGAAGACAGCTAGGAAATCTAGAGAAAACCTATAAGTGCCTATTTGAAACCACTGGAGGAAAAGTAAGATGACTAGGCCAGGGTCTATTAGATGGTGGGGGCCCTGAGAAGGATCCTGTTCATAGAGCTGTTCTTCCCTGGGATATTTTCTGATCACTGAGCAGATGGCCTGAGACCCTGAAGATTATACGATACTGTTAAGTAGCTCATTGGTCTAAGGTCTTGGAGGTCCAAAGCCTACAGGGGAAGGGAGGGGGCTGTTGTCAAACCCCATTCACTTTGGATTGTGACTCTGAGGGAACTAATTCTCAGAATACCAAAATATTGGTAAATTCTCAAAGAGACTGCAAATCAGCTTCCAACTAATCCAAACTCGATTGGATTGTGGAATCATAGATTAACTGCACATCTTATGGAAACAAATGTTAATTTTTGTACCAAGAAAAATATCTTCATCCTATTCTTTTAAGTTATTTCTACTTTAAAAATATATTGCTCAGTACACATATTTTTTTCAAGTTTATTTATTTATTTATTTTGAGAGAGGCAGAGACAGCACAAGAGGTGGGGAGGTGGGCAGAGAGAGAGGGGAGAGAGAGAATCTTCTCACTGCCAACACAGAGCCCGATGCGAGGCTTAAACCCACAAAGCAGAAGATCTTGACCTGAGCCAAAACCAAGAGTCAAGTGCTTAACTGATTGAGTTACCCAGGCCCCCATTTATTACACATTTTTAAAATGCAGCACACAAAGTTATCAGATAACATAAATAAAACTAGCACAAATAACTTACATTATGAATAAGAATCAACACAAAGATAATAAAAACAGATTCATTGTAACATCAGAGACTGAAGTTATATGGTGTAGATTTAAACTAACCTTATTTTTTGTGATGAATAAATTTTTAAAATATTTAAATTATGGAAAAAATAAGAAAAAATGATACTTGAAAATACAATAAACATTATTAAGAATTCATTGAGTAACTTTATCAGCAGATCAGACACAGCCAAAAAGAGATATAATGAACTAAGAATAGATGAGAAAATGTCCAGAATAAGCCATAGACAGAAAAAAGTATGGAAAATCATAAGAAAGTATCAAAGATAGAGGATATGATGTGAAGGCCAAACATGAATGCATAAAGTTTGAGTCCCAACAAGAGAAGAAACAGAAGAATAGCAGAGAAGCAGTATGTAAGGAGATAATGACTGAGAATTTTGCAAAGTTGATGGAAGACATCAAGCCTCAGATTTAAAAACTCCTATGAATGTCCAGCAAAATACATAAAAACAAATCCATGACTAGGCACATAATAAAAAACTGTTGAAACTAAAAACAAAGAAAAAAAGTAAAGCAGCCACATAACAATGACAGATCCCCTTCAAAAAAGCAAAAAAAAAAAAAAAAAAAAAGACTAACATCTGACTTCTGAACATTACAGCACAGCTAGAAGATATACTATAAAGTGTCAAGAGAAAATAATTATCAAACTAGAGTTCTATAGAAAGAAAAAATATCCTTCAAGATTATAGAACAGAAATAGATATTTTCAGACAAATAAAAATTGAGGGAATTTGTCACCAACATTCCCATGCTAAAGAAAATCTTACAGGCTGTTCTTCATGCCAGGTAAAAGTGATCCCAAATAGAAATTATACCCCCAAAATGTAGGAAATAGTAGGAGCAATAGAATAGAATGATAAATGCATACTGACTATATAACAATAATGATAATACTACTTAATAAAAAAAACAACAAAATAGTAAAATAATATTAGTATGTCATGTTCTCATGTTTAAATACACATATATACACATAAAATGAAATGCTTTTAAACAGTAAATGAAGTTAAAGAATGAGGCAACAAGTGATTAATGTTAGACTTTGGTAAATGAAGCATATAAGTTATTGTTTCTAGGGTAACCAGTAAAAGAATGTAAAAGGATATATAGTTTCACAAATAATAGTGAAAATGGAACACTTTAAAAATTTCAATAAATTGAAAAGGAGCCAGGAAAAGAAGAGACACATGAAAATAAAATAGGAGAAAAAATACTTAGCATGATTTTATATTTAAACCTAAAGATTAAAGTAGATATTAAAAGTCAATAGGAATATAAAAAGTTTGAATAACCTGATGAGCAAATAATCTACTACCTCATACATACAGACATATATACCACTCCCAGTAAAACTATAAAATGCATGTTCTTTTCAATGCATATCAAACATTTACAAATGGACTGTTTTCAGGGTCATCAAGCAAGTCTCAACAAAAGACTGAAATCATGCAGAATGTGTTCCGTGACCATGACAAAATTAGCTACAAAAGATTGCAAAAATACAACTAGAAAAATGTTCACATAAATTAGAAATTTTAAATATATCCTTATAGATAATTCATCTGGGTCAAAGAAGAAACCAGTAACATTAAAATATTTTTAATTGACTGAAAATTAAAATTCTATATTAAAAATGTGAAAGCTGCAGCAAAGACCATTCTTATATGGTAATTTATGCCACTAAGTATATTTATTAGAAAAGAAAGCATGCTGAAAATAGCTTTTGCAGAATTTAAAAAAATAACAAAAAATTGATTAAAACATAGAACCATGAGAGGAGAAAAACCCAAAAACAAATGAAATAGAAAATAAACAAGGCTGGAATCACTATCTCTGAAAATAAGTCAAAAACTTCTACTTGGACCAAGTTAAAAAAAAAAGGACAAAAAAGACACAAAAAAACAATTTCAGGAGGAAAAAACTGAGTCAATATGGCTACAGGAATTGAAAAGATAATTAGAGATTATGACAATTTTATGCCAATAAACATAAACATTTAGACAAATTCACAAATGAGTTACATAAGAATAAATTAAAAATCTAAGCATACCTGTAATTCGTAAAAAAAAAAAAAAGTCACAAATTACAACCTTCTAGAAAAAATACAATACCACGCCTAGGAAAATCTAGCAAACATTGCAGAAAGAAATGATGTCAATCGAACACAAAATCATTCAAGCCTTTAAAAAAGGAGTAACTTTATGTGTCTGGCACAAATAATTTTGAAACCAAAAACCTGAGAAGATCATTATAAGGAAAAATTAATTGCCAGTATAACTTACAAACTTAGATAAAAATATTCAAAGCACATTATTAACAAACCAAATCCGGGCATTTAAAAACAATAATGCATCCTAAGTAGGCTTATGCCATGAATACAAGATTTGTTTAATATTTAAAATCAGTGCAATACAACATACTAACAGAAAAAAGAAAAACTATTATATAATTTCCTAAAAGATGCAGAAAAATTTCAACAAAGTATCATATTATTTATTGATAAAAAAGATAAGCTAACTAGCAAGAAAAAAGGACTTCCCTGGTATTCTAAAAGTTATTCACAAAAAAAAAAAAAGGAAAAAATAAATCACATTCAACATCATTTTTTTCACATTTACTTTTGAGAAAGAGTTCTGTGGGGGAGGGGCAGAAAGAGATGGAGACAGAATCCAAAGCAGGCTTCAGGCACAGAGCCGGAATTGGGTTTAGATCCACAAACTGGGAGATCATGACCCGAGGCGAAGTCCGGATGCTTAACTGACTAAGCCACCTAGGCCCCCCGGACATCATTTTAATGTAAAATATTACATGGTTTCCCTTTGAGATTGAGTGAAAGACAAGTATGCCTAATAAAATAACTTCTGTTCACTTTTGTGCTAAAGGTTGTAGCTAATATAATAAATCCAGGAAAAATAAAAAGAATGAAGTAATGGCTGGGAACCAAGAAATAAAACTATTTGCAGACAATATGATTATCTAAAGAGGTGGTGGTGATGGTGGAGGGCACTTATGGGGAAGAGCACTGGGTGTTGTATGGAAAACAATTTGACAATAAAATATTATGAAAAAAAAAGAAAATGCTGGAATTGATAAGCTCAATATAAAATTAACTGTATCAATTATATTAAACAAGTAATTGGACAATGAATTTTATAGAATCACACCTTTTATGAAAGTATCAGAAAAGCAAACCACCTAAGAATCAAACTAATGAAAGCTGTGCCTAACTCTACAATGAAACTATAAAATATTATTGAGAGAAGACAAAGATGACCTAAATAAATGAGTAGAGATTTTAAGATTTTTCTTTTGTGGGTGGTGCAACTTGACAAGTTGATAGTACATGCATATTGAAATCCTGAGGGCCATGAATAACCAGTATAATTTGGAAAAGAAAAATCTGAAGTATTTACTCTACCCAATACCAAGACTTTATATTTAAAGCTATAAAAATTAAGACAGAACAGTATTTCTGTAAATATAAACAAAGTAATGAAACAAAATTCCACAGTCTTGCCCATAATGTCCAATTTATGACAAAGTTAGTACTGAAGAGTGAGAGAAGTACAGTCTTTCAATAAATGTTGCTGATTCAATTGGAAATTCACATAAGAAAAAAAAGTGATACCACCTCATATCATACACAAAACGTATTCCCAGATGAATTGTAGCTTAAATTATGAAAGATAAAACAATAAAAAAGAAAGATAAAACAATAATGTTTCTAGAGTTTAAAATTTGATATAAAGGAAAAAAGAATCTAAGAGACACTCTCAGCATAAATATGAAGAAAAACGCTGATAATTACATGGTATGTACATTAGGATCACTCATATATTAAACAGGATTAAACATGCAAAAAATTAAGCCACAGAGTGGCATATTTTGAAAATATACAAAGTACTCCTACAAATGGGAAAAGAGAGAGAACACAATAAAAAACAAAAAGTAAGTACTTGAATAGTCACTTCACACACAAAATGAAGATAACCAAATGCCTAATACACATATGTAAATTGCATTCAGTGTCATTAGTTATCATGGTTATACAAATTAAAACTACAAAGTGATATGACTACACACACAGCAAAATGCCTAAAAATAAAAAGACTGAGTTTACCAAGTAATGGTGAGGATGTGGGGCACCCGGAACTCTCCTACAGGGCCGTAGATGGCTCCCCTACACAGGTGTGCGACATACATACAGGTTAGCACACCCTTGTGAAACTAGAGTTGGAAACATGAACAGCTTGAAATTTCACTCTTAGATATTAGCTTAAACTGCATAAAATTGCCAATTATTTCTTACAAATGGCAAATTTATATGATCCGATCAGAAATACCAATTTGACATACCCTGCTGAAATGTATACAGATATACATAGAAAAAATGTACAAGAAGATTCATAGCAGTATTCTTTGTAATGATTCCAAATAGAAAGTGACAAAACTGTCAAAGAGCAGTAGAATGGATAAATAGTGGTAAATTTATTTTCATAGTAATGAAAATAAATGTGCTACAGCTACACACAATAAAGTGATATTAAAGAATACATTCTTTATTATCTCACTAATAAATTAAAACAGGAAAAATCATAGTGCTTAGGGCATGCTTGGTAGGAAAACCATGAATAAATGCCAGGATATAAGTACTAAAAATGTCTGGAGATTGATTGTCTTTGAACCAAGAGGAAGGGCATATGATTGAACAAAAGCAGAGGGGGCCTTCCAGAAAGGAGTACTGCTTCACAAGGGAGGCAGTTCTATCTTATTCACTTTGTGGTAAATCATTGAGCCTTATATTTGTATTTTGTTGTCTATGGGTGAATATTTTACAACAATAAAAGGTTAAATAAGATAGTAGACTTTAACAGCTAAAATATATGCCAAATTAAAAAGGGCATATTATCCCCTCAAATCATTACCAAAGAGGGAATCAACAAATCTGATTTGTTATACTCTTACATCTTGGGTAGCTCTTTCAGTTAATTTTTGAGCAGTAGGCTACTTTACTCAACAACTATTTTATTGATTCAGCTAATATTGAATGTCTCTTAAGTGAAAGGAACAGTTTTTAGATTCTGTGTTTTATCCATGAGCACAATCTAAAAATCTTTGCTTCTCAAGGAGCTTACAATCTGGTAGGCAAGATAAATAATAAAAAATAAACCAAATCAGAAAATATATTGGTTAGATTATCACAAATTCTAAGGAGAAAAGTAAAACAGAAACAGGAGGGTCTTCTGGCTGGCTCAGCTCAGTTGGAGAACATGTGACTTCTGATCTCAGGATCATGAGTTTGAACCCCATATTGGGTGTAGAGGTTACTTAAAAAAGAATTTAAAAAATAGAAATGATTTACTTTATTTTAAGAACTCTCTAGTTATAATTTTAGATATGAGGACCTCTGTGAAATCAAATGGACATTCAGTGAGCAGGGATCCAACCATGTGGATATCTGGGGATTAAGCACCACAGTCAGAGAAACAGCAAGTGCAAAAAGGAAAAGGAAAACATACTTTTCAGGTGTGATCTCAATCAAAGCAACTTTCAGATTCTTATGGATATCAGTGATGAAACCAGGAAAATAACTAATAATAAATTTAACACAAAATTAGCAATCTTGTGGACTGGTCTCACACCTGTGTTATATTCCATTGTAAATGAATCTTTGAAATTTCCTATCAACAGCAATAGAGTAAGTGGCTACATCTTGGAGGTCATATATAAATCCTTTCCATATGAATTGGGAAAACAAGCAAAGAAGCCAAGTGTTCAAATGTTAGGTAAAAGAGCTCTTCTGGACTGTAATTAAGTATCCAAGGAGATCATTATACATGAATTATAAAAGCTCTTTTTGTCAAGAAATTAGAAAGAAGCAAAAACAATGGGTTCTGGAAAACTGTTATGTAAGTCAAAAGGTGACTATTATTCTTGAAGATGCTTGCAAAGAACTGAATAAAAGTGTTTCAGGAAATGTCAAAGTATGAAAAATTCCTAAATTAGTACTTTAAAAATACATAATTGTGGGTATGTGTCCAAACAAAAACTCTATGTGAATGTTTAAACAGTAGTGCACATAAGAGCAACAAGTTGAAAACAATACAAATGTCCATCAACTGAATAATGGATAATCAAAAGTACTATATCCATACAATGGAACATTACTAAGCCATTAAAAGGGACAGGGTACTAATTAATATAGATGAACTTAGTAAACTTCGTACTAGGTGAAATATGCCCATCACTAAAGACCACATATTATATGATTCCATTCATATAAAATAACCATAACAGGGTAATCTATAGTGACAGAAAACCTATTGGTGGTTGCCTGCGGCTGGGGGTGGTGATGGGCAATAGGGAAGTGATAGCCAAAGGCCACAAGTTTCTTACTGAAATTCTGAGTATACTAAAAACCATTGAATTATACGTTTTAAAAAGGTAAATGATACCATATGCAAATATATCTAAGTAAAGTATTTTAAAACATGTAATCTTGAATAGATATATACAACCAAAATAGTAACAATAAGTAAACACTAGATGCTTTCAAATATAAGTCCAAAAATACACATGTCCACACTAGCCCAAAACATTCCTTTTCTAGATCTCTTCTTTGGAAAACTGGGGCCCTCTCCAAGGACTTCTGAACTTTTGGGTTAGGTATAGGAAGGAAATAATGGGCCAACATAAATTTCGAAGAATTGTAGTTCATTGTTTTCAGTTCTTCCTGACGTGATGATCCACTTCAGTTTTGATCTCCATCCCTACCTGTCACTTGGTCTCTACTTTTTCTCTGGTCATGTTTGAGCGTTGGAAGACGGAAGCAGGAACAGATTCAGACCTTAGTGGTTCAAATTAGGGAATGCCTATGTTGCCAACAGCTATACATAATTCAAAATAAGAGAAAACAAAACCTAAACTCAGAACTTACGTGTAGGTGGAAATTAAAATAGCTTTCTAGCTTTTTTGATTGCAAAACTCTGTGTAAGTTCATCAGAACTGCTAAGTCTCTCCTCCTCTCCCCCCACTTTTTTTCCCCCACTCAGCTGGCATACTCTGCAACGATGCCAGTACCCTAAGTAATATTCCGTCTGCCTGTTGGGTGACCTAGCATGGAAAGTGGGAGAAGGCAGATGCTGAGCACTTGGGCTTTGAGTAAAAAAAATTAGCATGCATAGAAATACAAGAGTGTAACTATGCTGTGTTGTTAGCATTTACATAGGAGACATTTTCTTTCTTTTTTAGAAATTAATTTGCTTCTGCTATAAATTCCTGACTTAAATCTCCCTGTCTCTAGCAGTGGAAAAGTTACCTTAAGTAATCATGAGAGAGTCGGTCAAAGAGTTTGACTTAATGTGGGCAAAAAGTGGCAGAAATTTATTCAATTGATCAACCTGGGTTACATCTCTAGTTCTACAAGAAATGAGAGAAGCTAATAGAAAAACACAATCAGTGTACACATGTAAGCATAAATCATGTCTGCCTCTGTTCTCACAATGATTGGATCATTAGCAGTGCCATAGTGTGTAGGTACCTTCCACACTGCCTTGGGCATGACAGTCAAAATGTTACTACGATATCCATTGACAGTTTGACAGTTTCCACGTGAATCAAAATCCTACGACAAGTTTGCCATTTTAGAAAGTAACTACCATGGCAAAATTAGACCTAAAAACAATTTACAAATATATCAGCAGTTACATATTAAGCAATTGATTTATAATTAGATTTTATTAAACCTTTTTAAGAAGGTTTTTCTTTGGTTATTAGCTGTTCTTTTATTTTATTCCCCCACAGTGTGTTAAGAGACCCTTTCCTGCACAATTAAAATTAAAGAGAAATTCTAGTAACATGAAAATATTAGGATGACATTCACTAAAATGGAGAAATGTTAAAATTTATTATGATTTAAATATAATACAAAAAATTGAAAAAATTTAAATATATAGAAGGATTTTTGTTACATCCATTGTTTAATGTGATGGAAATTCAGTTTTGATTTTATAATTCTGGAGCCTATTCAGTATTCTTTCTCCAGTAACTAACCTGTATTTACTCAGAATATAAATCAGCTGCATTTTTGTAGTGCATAAAACACTCTCTAATTGAGCTTTATTTAATTTGTTTTAACTCAGAGTGCAAAGGAGATGACACAATGTGAATTACTCATTATGGTAACCTCTCCTCACAACTACAAATGGGTATGAAGTGATGTCTGTGTGTGTTTTTGTGCTGTAATATCATTCACAGAAGCAGTTCCTCAGAAAGATGATAACACTAATAATGATCCTTAGCATTTATGTAGCGTTTTCTGTCTTCACAACACTTTATACACCTTAACTAAATAATGGTACTTGCCAGAATGAGGTTACAACACCAATGAATTATCATGGCCTGTGGTGTAACTTTAGTCCTCAGAAATGTCACCTCACTGTGTCTGTTCCTGTGGGAATGATTGCCTCTTGTGATGGATTAACACCAGATACAATTGATTAGCCAATCTTGGCCTGCACTCTTGAAGGAACCTCCATAGCCTTTGAATGTTTATTCTGATTAACACAAAGGCGTCTTTATTTTTGGTCACAAACCAGCCCTCCATTGACATAGCCAAGTAGAGACTTTAAGATAATTATTTGGACAATTCAATCCACAAATCTCCACTTACTCTGAGTCACTGAGGTAGTTGCCTCAATATTCTGTATCAAGGTTTCTCAAACTCAGCAATATTGACATTTTGGGCTGGAAAATTCTTTGTTTTTTGAACTGTTCTCCGTATTGAAGGATATTTAGTAGCATCCATGGCTTCAGGGTGCCCCGTGCCACTGACCCACTCACCAACAACTCCAGGTTGTTAAAAACAAAAATATCTCCAGACATTGCCAGATCTTTTCTGTGGAACAAAAGTGCCCCCAGTTCAGAACCATTGTTCTATGCTTTGCTGGCGGCTAGCCATTCTTACTCTGTATCTAACACTATCTATTTCTCTACAGCACCTCCTATGGCAGTGAACTTCAGGTGCATTGCTTCAGTTTGATTCTCATTAACTAGGAAACCCCAGTGTCTTGGTTTAGGAAACCTTCTTTTCAAGTCTGTTTAGATGACATATTGCCTCACTCCCTCCCCCAAAAACCTCAAGTCAGGAATTCTTCCACATTGAGTGCAAAACAGCAGTATAAACATACCCTGAAAGTCAGTTTAGCATTACAGGTTATGAAAAACTTATTTCACAGGGTTTTGAGATAAGTTGACAGAGGCTAGTTTGAAAGCTCAGCCTTACACATTTTGCTTCTCAGCTGGGCTTAGAAAATTGTTGCGACTGTAGTTGTAAGGAAAATACCACCTCAAGGCTCGATCATAAAAGCTTCTATCAGACAGATGTCTGCAGTTATTTTTGGTTCTGGATTCAATAAGTTTTCTATGGACCTAATTCCCAGAAAAACTCCCCAGTCTGTTTACATGGGCTGGATAAACTGGCTGTGTTTTCTTTGTATTCCTAGTGTGAGCTGGTAATTATCCATCTACTGCTGGGATATTTCATGTAACTGGTGGACATTTTAGACACCATGTGCATCCTTAATCTCCGTAGGATTCTCTAGGAACAAAATTATTTGATATGAAAACCTTTGATATTACAAGTTGTGTTTAACATTTCAAGCCTCATTTACATCAGTTCAGTTCACTGAGCTGCTAAGCACTCCAGACAACATACCATGAAGAGAGGGAAACCTATAGACGCACTCAGTAGCCTGAAGGTATATTACACAAAATAATAGAAATGAACTGCTGAAGAAGGATCTAAAATTTATTAGCACTGGATGCAGTTAGTGAAGCAGTGGAACATCATCTCAGATTATTTTTTCAAACAAATAAATAAATGAGAAGATGTGTGGATAGGAAAATGATTAAGAAGGTCTTGACATATAGATTACATATGCTATGCATATGGTATAATCTATGGTAAATGAATTATCCAAGCATGAATGTACCAACTCCTCGATTGATCTAAATACTATAGCATAAAATCTTGTTTTCTTTCCTGCAAATCACTAAAGGCTTTGACAATTTCCACGTGGGCTAGAATGAAGCAAGCAGCATAACAGTTACTGTACATCAAGGAGGTTCTAATGGCTGTAGCTGAAACACCTGCTAACCTGCTATTGTAAGCATTTATCCAGTATTTGCCTGCAGCAGAAATAAATGAATAAATAAACTTTCGCTAGTCATATTACATGAGTTAATGCATTATAGCATTATGTAAAGTAGCAAAGCGCATTCTTCTGGGGCTTTTTAAAAATCATTATTTGTGGCAGGTTAGAACGTATCTGCTGGCTTCCCTGCTCCATTTTCCTCACTTAGGTTTCTTTCAGAGCCTTCACAACTACAGGGCTAGTTGGCCTTTGCTCTCTGAGGAATACCTTTGAGACAAACAGCCTTCCTAATCCTCAAAGAGTTTTAAGATGGCATTACAAAGAGGATGGATATATTAAACACCTCAGCTGTCAATGAGCAGAATCAATAATGGTGGGGATGCAGCTTACATTATATCTACTTACACAGGGTTTGCACATATTTGGAAAGGAAAGCTTTTCCTTTGACAAGTTGGCACCAGCTGTTTCAAGAAATAACACAGCTGTAGATCCCCAACACACCTGGCTCGCCTTTCATAATGTAAGGAAAAAAGGTATGCAGCAATGACCGGAAAGGGCAGACCACTGCTAGAAGCCTCGTTTACAGGTATATTTTCATTTGAATGTTAAAAGAGTATTAAGTCTAACATCAACCAAAAAGAAAGAAAATGAGTCCATCCCCTCTTTCCCGCCAAAAAGTGTTCAGGCTAAATTATCAATTAAATGGAAAATAAAAATCTAGAGTTGATTGTTCTACTTTTTTAAAGCTATAGGAGTATATTACTTCAGCCAATAAAATATATAAAATACATCTCTGGGCAATAAGATGATTAAACACAATTATTATAATGAATAGGATCATTGAATACAGTATGAATAATAATGCATTGTATTTCAAAATATGCTATCCATAGACCATTCTTGATTTATACTCTAAGGTTAAATTTATTTTTGCATTTTATAGGATTTTCTCCCATCTTAGGTATTTCTTTCCTTTTCTAATTAAGAAATCCTATAAGGAAAATTAGGCAAGTCAGGACCTAATAGAAGAGCATGCTTTGAGAGATAGATGCCCCTAAAAAAAAAGGGAGAAGAAGATTTAACCCTGATCATTTTTAGTATCATCTTTAAACATTTGGTATTTTATTGCCTATTGGATAAATATTCCTAATTTAACTTCTTTAGTTGTTGCCTAATTTCCTTATACTGCAACAGGAATACAGTGGTAGAAGTTAAAAATGGAAACTATCCTTGGCATTATACAAGATTGCATTAAATCAGCTATGTAACATATTTCTTTGCAAGACAATTGCCTAAGTCATTTATATTTAATGCATTACATTTTGTATATATCTATGAAAATGAGATTGAGAACAGTTCCACTTATAATAGTATCAAGGAAAAGAAAATAATTAGAAATAAATTTAACAAATGAAGTATAAAATGTGTACACTAAAATTATAAAACTGTTGAAAGAAATTAAAGAAGATTTACATAAACAGAGAGGCATTCAATTATCATGGATCAGAATATCTAGTAGTGTTAAGATGACAATATTCCTCAAATTGATCTACATATTCGGCACAAATCCTGTCCACTCCCAGCTAGCTATTTTGCAGAAATCGACAAACTGATTCAAAAATTCATCTGGAACTGCAAGGGACCCAGAAATACGTAAAACAATTTTGTAAAAATAGAATAAAACAGAAAAATTCACACTCCCGGATTTCAAAACTTAATACAAAAGTCTAATACTCAAAACAGTGTGGTACCGGCATAAGGCCAGATATATAGATCAATGGAATAGAATTGAGTTTCCAGAAATAACCCTACATTTATAGTGAGTTGATTTTCTATAAGGGGAGCAAGCCACTTTTATGGGGGAAGAGTGGTCTTTTTAAAAAATGGTGCTAGGGCTGCCTGGGTGGCTCAGTCAGTTAAGCGTCAGTCATGACCTTGCAGTCAGTGAGTTCGAGCCCCGCATGAGGCTCTGTGCTGACACTTCAGAGCCTGGAGCCTGCTTCAGATTCTGTGTCTGCCTCGCCTACTTACAGTCTGTCTCTCTCTCTCAAAAATAAATAAACATTAAAAAATAAAAATAAATAAAAAAACAAAAAATGGTGCTAAAAGAACTGGATATCCACATGCAAAAGAATCAAGTTGGGCCCCTACCACAAAGCATATGCAAAAATTAAACCGAATAATAAACCTAGAAGTAAGAGAAAACTGTAAAAATTTCTAGGAGAAAATATAGAAGTAAATCTTTGTGATCTTGGGTTAGGTCATTTTTGTTTTATTAGGTTTGATAAATAATAGCAAGTTTAGATAATCATCAATTAGACATCATCAAAATTTTAAAAATTTGTGCCTCAGAAGACACAATTAAGAAAGGGAAAAAAAACCTATTGGGTAGAAGATATATTTGTGAATCATATACCTAGTTACTTGCATCCAGAATATATAAAGAACTTTTAAAATTTAATAAAAATAAAAACAATCCCATTATAGATTAAGCAAAGGGTCACAATAGATATTTCTTTAAAGAATATGGACAAATGGCCAGTAGGTGAATTAAAGATACTCAACATCAATACTCACTAGGATAATGTAAATCAAAGCCACAATGAATTACCACTTCATACCTTCTAGCATAGATATATTTTAAATGACAGACGGGGGTGCCTGGGTGGCTCAGTTGGTTAAGTGTTTGACTTAGACTCAGATCATGATCTCGTGATTTGTGAGTTTGAGGCCCATGTTGGGCTCTGTGCTGACAGCTTAGAGCCTGGAGCCTCCTTCAGATTATGTGTCTCCCGTCCCCTCCAATGCTCATTCTTCATCTCTTTCTGTCTCTAAATAATGAAGAAAAGCACTAAAAATTTTAAAAAGACAGGCAATAACAAATATTAAGGAGGATATTGAGAAATTGGAACACTTAGATATTGCTGGTGGGAATCTAATTTGTGTACTCACTTTAGAAATGTTTGCCAGTTCTTCAAAAAGCTAAACATAGAGTTATTATATGACCCAAATTATCATATAGCCAAGATGAATAAAAACATACATCGAAACAAATCATATATGTAAATGTACAAAACTCATTTATTCATGTTTATAACAGCATTATTGATAATAGCCAGAATGTAAACAATCCAAATATTCATCAACTGATGGATGTATAAATAAATGTGGTATATCCATTCAATGGAATATTATTCTGCAATAAAAAGTGAATTATTAGTACATACTACAACACAGACAAACCTTGAAAATATTATGATAAATGAAAAAAACCTAATCACTAAAGACCACATATCCTATGATTTCATATAGATTTACCAAACTTGTAATAATGAAGAATAACTAGACATAAAGCCTCTGTGTTTTCTTCAACTTCTTTTTCAATAACAAGTCAGTGTTTCTCGATACCCATATGATACCATGAGTGATATTTAATAATGTTACCAAAGGAAAAAAGTCATTTCAATTTCAGAAATTTCCCTGAAGTTTTCTGAGAAATATTCTCTGAATATTTTTCTCTGAAAACAAGTTTTTTTTCATTGCAGGTGAGAGGTCAATGAATTCAAGCAAGACAGAAATATTCCTGGATGTTGTATGCAAAAGTAATTTTTGTGAAGGT
This sequence comes from Suricata suricatta, assembly GCF_006229205.1. Lineage (NCBI taxonomy): Eukaryota > Metazoa > Chordata > Mammalia > Carnivora > Herpestidae > Suricata > Suricata suricatta. Next base: position 93,093,661 of record NC_043705.1, on the reverse strand, counting down.
AAAACGGTTGCTAAGCTCATTCATTTATTTAAGCACAGCTACGTATTGAACCCCTACAATGCGTCAAGTGCTTTAATGGTGAACAAGCTTCTGTGAAAACAGATGCAAAACAAGTAAACAAATTAATAAAGTGCCTGCAGATGGTGATAACTGCTATGAGGAAAACAAAGGAGGCTAATGGGATAGAGAGCCTCTGAGCGAGGACTAAATGAGGGAAGAGGTCTGCAAAATCCAAGGGAGGAGGGCTTCAGGCATGTGCAAAAGGAGAAGGTAAGCAGATAAAACGAGTGAGTGTGACGTCACTGGGGGCAGAAGAGAGCCTGTGCGGCGCCTGGCGGTGACTCTCCCAGAAAGGGAGGAGGTCCGACGAATAGGCAAGGCCCGACCGTCGAGGTCTAGTCTGACCGCCAAGGAATCTAGAGTGTATTTGAAGTACAATTGGCAGTCATTAGAGGGTCTGACATTGGAGGGTGGGAGAGTGCCCGGACTAGATAGGGTTTTGTTTTTTTTTTTTTAATTATATTGACTGTGTAGAAAGAAAGTGGAGGCAGGTGACCAGATAGCAGCTCTTCGGGCAAAGGTGGATGGTGTGGCCGAATAGGATGGCAGCCACAGAGATAGTGAAAATCGCTCAGGTACGAGTTACTTAAGACATTTCTTTTTCTGCTTGATTTTCTTCTTGTGGGATGTAAGAATATTGAACATTTTGTTTAGAGTTTAAAAGTGAATTTCTGACTGATGATCTGGCCCTGCCAAAATGAAAGGCGGACAATGGCATCTGACTATTTTTCTGGGCAGCTGGAGCCACCTCTGCCTCAATAGTTAGGGTGTAATCAATAAACATAACAGAGGCTATTCATTCCACCAGGATGGATTCCAACAAAAGGGCTCTATTCACACTGGTAATAGACAGACTTTACTTGTTCCATCACATTATGTATTATGTCTGGCGTCTTCAGTCACCTACCTACTTTACTGCTCAGTGATGATGACATGCTCTGTTGGCATAAGAATGATTATAAAGCTAGGCTGTTTACACTGCTGGTGGCCAAGACCCTGTCCTTCCAACTGAGGGTGAAAGGCTGTTCATTACAGCAAGACAGATAATTCACACATGTGAAAGCTTTTGAAATTGGGTGCTTGGTGATATTTGGATTGGGTTTCAAAGGTGTCCTCCAAAAAGTAATATTTTCAATTGAACTTATTTATGTTAATAAGTCTAGTGAATTTTAGTGGGCAAGTACTGACAGTGTTTTTTAAAAGGTGAAGTTATTCTTATCCTACCTTTTGTCCGGCCTCTTCTATTATGAAGAGACGGTATACCTTTTCTTAGATCAGAATTCACCAGACCAAGGGCAGGCTAGATAGAGACAATAAAAAGTTAACATTCATTAACTTGAACTTTTAGTAGAAGGCTGGTGCTGTGGGTTTATTTTAAAGCAATTACATATGATTTATTCTCCATCATTTATTGACTTATTCATCCAGCAAATGATTATTGACTGCTTACTGCTATGTTATACAATGTGAGGCAAAGAAGGCTAATTAATAATAATGGCTAGCTTTTGTTGAGTAGATACTGTGAGCCAGCATTCACTTAGTGCCTCATATGTTTTATTCACTTATTAAAAAAATACCTGACAATACAGCTGCTCTTACTCTTATGGAGAAGAAAAGTGAGACATGGAGAGCTTGAAACATGAGCCCAGGATGGTATGTGATAGATCTGGAAATTGAACTGAAGGGCTGTTTCAACAGCCTTTGCTTAGGTGGTAAGATATTTAGCTGCCGAAAGATGGTAAACATTCTGTCCTCCAGGAGTCTGTGTTCTGGTAAGGGACGTAGGACATTTATACAAAACAGTTTACAGCTAATTCAAATACAAGAACAAGTACACAGTCACAGACATTGACAGAAAAAAGTCTGTTCTTCCCACAAACACTTGTTCTCAACTTTGGCTGCAGGTTGTAATCACCTAAGGATTAAAATAAAATACTGATGTCTGGCCCCAACCCCAGAGATCCTCACTTAATTGACCTGGCGTGTGCTTGTGCAGCTGAATTTTTACAAGTTCCCCAGGTGATTCTAATGTGCAGCCAATTTGAAAACCTTGGGCTAGAGGGACTAGGGAAAATGTTAGGAAGGGGAGGGGTTCGAGGTTGAATTGTTAAAAATGAGTATTTTAAAAGTTAGAAATATCAGGGTTTCAAATAGGAGTGGATAAGTATGTTGTGATATGGAATATATCCTTGTCATGCAAAACGTGGTCGGAGACCCGTAGCATCGGCACCGCTCGTGTAAAAGTGTGCCATCGAAGGCTTTCCCGGACCCCATGAATCAGAATATGCATCCTCAGGTAATTTGTATGTACATCACAGTTTGAGAACCACTGACGTAGGAAAAAAGGGGGGAACCACAGAGCACATTTAGTGATTGGCAGATGGCACCAAGGGTCAGTAGAGGGAGAGTAAGGTACATTTGTTGGGGAGGTGTGACAAAGCGGAGGCCAAGCTACCAGGTGCTTCGACTGCTACAATAAGCAATTAAAATTTGTTCTGTAGATGGTCGGAAGTTGAAAAACTCCCAAATCAAGTGATGCGTGCAGGGATAGTTTAGGATAGTGATCTGGTGATGATTTGCAAGACAGATTAGGAAGAGGGAGAAGCTGGAGATGAGCAGGTACTCAGAGAAGCCTCCATGTGATTCTCAGTCCACAAATATACTGAGTGAAACTCAGACCAGGGTGCGTGCGATTCAGTAGGCAAGTTCTTATCTTCAAAACACATTGTTTTACTTTGAAGAATTCTTATCTCCTCTAGCAGCCTGACTTTGGAGCTACATTATGTATTTGAATAGAGATATAAGCTACATCTTAACTCTGAGTGGTAACCAGTGTGGGTAGAACGTCTTTGTTTTTTCTCTCATAATACATTCCACCCCCCTATAGAGGAAAAACAGAATTCTAATGGTACAAAAAAGACATGAATGTTTGCCCAGCAAGAATATAATAACTATTGTGCCATCAATTTTCTATGTGATCATGAAACAGTATTTATTGTAGTTGTTAAACTATTCTGATTGAAGAGGGTTACTAAGAATTCTTGGAAAATTGTCTTAAATATTACACCAGCTGAAAATACTTAATACGGAATATATTGTATGTAAATTTTTTGCTTGCTGATTATGGGACCCCTTAGGGTCAATAACAAGTACAGCCTCTAAGAATTACCATTAAGAGGGTCAGTAATCATTTTTGTTACATATAAATGAGCTAACTTATAGAATGTCTTTGGTTTTCCAAGTGCTGGGCACATGCCTGGGGATTATCATCTTTGAATGTAAGGGAAAACTTTTTACTCTGTAGTATTTAATATATTGCTTTGCATGTAGTTGGTTCATTTGTTAAAGAAACAAATGCAGACTTGGCATGAAAAGATACTGTGTTGTGAATAGGCTTTTTAAAAATCAACTTTATAAAGATGTAATTTATGTAAAATAAACTGCATACATTTAAAGTATATAAATAGACCTTAAATTGAAAATAACTGGAGAAACTGAATAATCAAATGCATTACAAGTATCTTTGAAGTTATCTATTAGTAATAAAAATAAGAATATATTACTGAAATGATTATATGGTGCTCTTTGTGTAGTCATCTTTTTAAATTCAAGCTTGCAGGTAGAAAGTTCCAAAATAGATCCATGTCTTACGGCTTGATACTGCAATTTGTGTCTGCTGCCACTAGATGGTGGTGTTTGCTTTAGTCATGATCACATGATCAGCCACTGTTATAAATTAGGTGAACTGATATTCAAAACAAACACCTAAGCCTTTTTCATTTGTGGAAAATACACTAACTAATGAATTGCTTTATTATTGGAAACATTCCCAGTCTAAATAAAATGTAACCTGGACCTAAACCCTGAAATAACTCAACATCCTAGCAAGGATGATATCAGAAATTACATAGTAAAAGAATTGTTAAATTTAACAAGTGCTAAAGAAGCACTAAGAGACCATACTGAATTCTTCCTGGTGGAGTATAAGAATATTTTAGAACAGTGTTTTTCTATTATGCAAAAGTTTGAAGGATAAATAGTTCACCAAATGTGGAGAAGAAAGAGAATATTGGAAGTGAATGAAACAAGACATGCAAAGGTACAGAGCATGACTTATTTTTAAAAAGATAGTCTGTGTGATCAAATCTTGGGGTCCAGGGTTGGGAAGAGGAGGAAGATAGTACCTGATAGTAGATTAAAAATAGATGGTCAAGGGCAAGATATGCCCTAACTGTTTGGTTTAAACCTTAATTTTCATGCAATAGGGAGTGGCAACTGAAGGTTTTTAAGAAAGAGATGGCATGATAAAATTTAAAGATAAAGAGAGTTTAAGAAATAAATTCATGGATGCAATTTTGTCTTATCAGGAAGAAACACATCTCTTAAGGCTATCCTTGTGAGGAAATGTTCTCCACAAGAATTTTGCAGTATTCTCCTGCTTCTTCTGTTTTTCTCCTACTAGGTTATCAAATCAATTTGTGCTGCAGTCTCTTACCATTTGCCTTAACATTCAGGGAATGGAGTGACACAAGATTCCTTGTTAGAACTATTGTCTTATTTCTTCCTCAATGCCTTCTCTCTAGCTGAAATGTGGATTGGAATATATTATAGGCTTTCTTCCCCTCTTCTCTTTTTTCTTTCAATGACCAATGGCTGTGCCCTGGGCTGTCAGAACTCTCCATAAAAGTTCGCAACCCATGTGATCTGAGGTTGGGGTAGGAATGGGATAATTACATTTCCTAATCTAAAACCTTTAATGGCTACTTTGTTTACTACTTCCCCTTACCTTGACTGTTTTGTCTTTTTCATAGAAGGGAGGTGATGGTGATATGCCCAACGTAAGGTCTGTTCTAAGAATAGGCCGTCGGCTCATAGGGGATGTTAAATGCTGCCTAAGTCTGGGTACCCTAGGATAAGGGCTACTTCTCTGTTTTCCATAGAAACTGCTTTTTGGAACTGGCTCTTCTCCCCATCTGGCTTGCCAGGAGACCAAAGGCTCACTGATAATACTAATCCTCTCTGACAATTAGTTGGCACCCTTTCCTATTAGAATATCTTTGAAGTGTTCCTGGTTGTGGGTGGGGGGTGGAATTTAGGCTGGCAGGAAAGGGCACAAGCCTTTCAATCTCTCTTCTGACTACCTATTTCTTAAACTTTATTGCGCCATGGAAGGCATTCTGCCCCTCTCAGTCACTGTAACATGATCACTTGGAGCTTCCGAGTGCTGTGGGAAGCCTGGCAGTGGAGGTTGTCTCCTTGCCAGAGAAACACTGTTGGGGAAATGTAGTGAGCCCTCCATTCTTGTTATAACTCACCTCCTCACAGGTCTGGGCAAAGCACTAATCTGTCCTTACCGTGTTACTTCGCTGAGCATGTTTGTTGATGGCTGTGAACTGTTCAAAGGCTTTGAGGAAGAAAAAGAAAGAAAAATAGAAAGCTGAATTCCACCCCATTCACTACATCCTATTTGAGCCAGCGCACTGTACACAGCGCCTCTCAGAACATGGAGTGTGTGAGGGGACCACAGCCGCAAAGGTTCCTGAGGCCTCTCGAGAGCACGCACAAATGAGAGCAGCTTCTGAACCTTTTTGCTGCTCCTTGACAGAATGGCACACCGTGAGAAAGATCTTTCTTTGTACTGCTGCCATCCCTCTACTCCTTCCCCCTCCCGACCCCACCATGAACAGCTTACTTTAAGCACCATCTTTTCTGCTGGAGAGGGCGGACGCTTAAACCGCCTTCAAAACCACTGCTAGCACTTCGGTCCTGATGCATGCCCTTTCCATGGGTTAGTTCATTTGCTGCTCACAACAACCCTGATGAAGTTTTAGTCACCATTTCTTGGAGGAAAAACTGAGGCTTCAGGAGGTCCCATAACTTGCCTAAAACCACTGAGTCAGTGGATGGGGAGGGTCAGATGTGCTCTTCTGCATTCCTTCCTTGTCTCTGGGACTTTAGCATCCTTGTAGCTCCTATTTGCAAGGAGTTTTTATTTCTTTGTCTAAATTATATCAGCATTACTGAGAAGCCTGCAGCCAGGAAGACAAGAATTTTTTTCATTTTTTATTTTATTTCATTTCTTTAATGTTTATTTTTGAGAGCGAGAGAGAGAGAAACTGGAGTAATGTTTATTTTTGAGAGAGAGAGAAGAGAGAGAGAGAAAGAGAAAGAACGAGAAACTGGGGTAGGGGCAGAGAGAGGGGGAGACCAAGGATCCAGAATGGGCTCTGTGCTAACAGCAAAGAGCCTGACGTAGGGCTAGAATTCATGAACTGTGAGTTCATGACCTGAGCCAAAGTCAGTCGCTTAGTGGACGGAGTCACCCAGGCACCCATGGAAGACAATAAATTGTACACACCTGCCTTACTGGATTCTAATCCCTGTACTGGATATCTGTTCTCAGAATAAGCTTGCCCATTTCAGAAACTACACATATTTTGTTTATCTCATTGACACGGGGAGGAGACATGGCTGAAACACACCGTGAGTGTCAAAGGCATTACTTTGCTCCATCCACCATTTTTGGCAATACAGAAACTACTACTTTGACTTGGTTTTCAACAGGCCAGAGGCTGGCCTGTTTGAGAGAGACTTAGAGAGGAAGAAGAGAAGAAAGAGAAGGAAGAGGAAAGAATATTTTATTTTTTTTTAATGCAGCACCTACTACATTCTGAGTATTGCTAATTGCTTTCTATGTATGGTTACAAATAATGCTCACAGCAAATCTAGGAGAGAATTTTTTTGCCCCCATTTTATGAATGTAACGATTGAGGTTCAGAGATGTTAAATAATAAGAACCAAGGTCACACAGCTAGTAAGGGGCTGAGATAATCTGAAACTATCATCTGAAGCCCTTGGTCTTTCATTCTATCAAGAAGCTTTTAAAGAAATAATATGACAGTTGCTTTTAGCCAAAGGGAAATTGGAAGTTCATGACCTGGGATTTCATTCTCACAATGGTGTCATGTCATTTGATAGTAATGAGGATTTTAGGGGCCTGGGTCTGTGGACAGCATGTCAGTTGATCCCGTGACTATTAAATATAGATCTTCACTTTGGAAATGAAGCTAAATCACCCTGGCTATGTGAATTAGTGTAACCAATAGGACAGGTTGGCTCATTTGCTTTCTCCTTTTTAATCTATTAGTGTGTTATCAGATATATAAGGGTAAGATTTAGCTGAAATTTCTCTTTCTTACTTTTCCTCATTGTTCTCTTTGCTCTTTCCCCCTTTTCTTGCTCCCAGAATCATGCCCCAATGTTGAGTGTGTCAATTAAAAGCTTTCTAATGACCTTAGGTGGTAATTTAACCTTTCCAGACTTCAGTTTCTTTAAAAAATATGGTCTCCCAAACAGTTGTTTTAAGGAGAAAATAAGTTAATATATACAAAGTACTTTCACAATACCTAGACTAGAGTAAGCCCTTAGTAAAAGTCCTCAAACCAATAGGTGTCAATCTAGACCTGTTGCAAGGCACTCGGTTCTTTGCTATGAAGTAAATGATATATTCCTGGTAGAAGATATCACTAATTTTCATCGCAATGCCCTTATCTTGTACAATATATTTAGAATATAATTTTACATTTGTTTTCAGGGTCTTTGTTTCTTATTCCATGCTTACTGGCATCCCATCTCTCTCTTCTCTCAAAGAATATTCCACACACCATGTCTCTGTGAGGGCACGTGAGCTGTTGAGCATCCTGGGGGAATAACAAGCCCAGTAATGTGGAAAACTGAGGTGCAAGTTAAAAATGACAATTATGCAGCCCTCACCAAATGTTTCTCATCTTGAAAGTGCTTTGAAAACATTAACTAATTAATTAATCAAAAAGAATTTCTACCAATCAGCGAAAACACTCCTTACAATGTTTTTAAGCCTCTTGAAAGGTATTATTTATTCAATGATGTTTTCTCTTAGTCTTAAAAGAATCATCAGTTTCTTTCTTTCTTTACTTCTCTCTTTCTTTCATTTTTTTTAGAGAGAGACATTTCAGGAGATTTTGTGGAATCTCTGCACAATTCTCTCCCTCTGCACATCCCAGAAAGCGTGAGCATGGGAACATATACACAGACACAAAATGTTCTTTTAGGATGAAGTCCCTTGACATTAAACACATTAAAATATCATATAAGATTCTTTAATCTACTGTGCTTACCAGCTTTTTATTGATCTGCCAGCAAAGTCAAGACTAAAATTTCTGTTGAGTGTCGAGTATCAGTGTCACCTGTTACATCCATCTATTTTCCTGTCTCTTTTCCGACCCAGGAGACCCCTAAAAGCTGCAACTTTATTGCCATCTCCTTAGAGTCTAGCTACTCTTAGAGCTTCCCCAACATTAGCCCTATTCTCTAGCCTACAAAATGTAACTTAATCTCTTTGTGACATAGCAGGAGAGTAGTAATAATAATCGTATGTTCATTAATCCAACAAATATTGAGCATCTGACATTCATTTATTTATATATTCCTATAGCATCCACTTTTTCATTGTAAGTCTTTGTGTGAATCATGGTGATGGATTCAAAGATGATCTAGACAGGGTTATTGCATTCAAGGAGTTTGTTGTCCAGCAGGAAAAATAAGGCAAGAACATAAATAATTTTAACATAAGGGGGACATGATGTACACCTACAATGAGGTTCCTTTAGAAAGATGAGAGATTTCTGGCTGTGGCATTCAGGGAGGAATTGCAGGAGGGGACACCTGACTGGGTCACTGAAATAGGAACTCGTTTATGGAAATGAGGAAGGGGGAAATATTTTTTCAGACAGAGTGAAAATAAGAAGGGAAACCATGGAGAAAGGAAAATCTAATTGTATAGGAGTTACTGATGGTTGGCTTGGATCTGAGGTGTAGGAGAACGTTAGAGGATATACTCAGAGAAATGAGGATTGGCTCTGTTTGGAAAATGTGTGGCATATACAGCACTCTATTGTGTCTCCACCAACAACGGCCATCACTAATCAGTCTCACTCAGGATAATGTAGATCTTGTGAATGTGGCCTTCAAATCCCTCTTGAGACCCCTGTCCAGGTAGTCACTTCTAATCAAATGAATCCAAATGCATTCGTTCAGGAGAGGAAAAACACATGTCACTTCTGAACCACAACATGGAGACTTGTTTTTTCTTTTTCTTTTTTTAAGCTTATTTATTTTGAGAAAGACAGAGACAGCACTGGTGGGGAGGGCCAGAGAGAGGGAAAGAGAGAATCCCAAGCTGGCCCCACACTGCTAGTGCACACCGGGACATGAGGCTCAAACCCAGCAAACTGTGAGGGCATGACCTGAGACAAAATCAAGAGTCTGATGTTCAAGTGACTGAGCCACCCAGGCACCCCCACAACATGGAGAGTTGTAACTGATAAGCTGAAAACTCTAGCCTTTACTTTGATGGCATCATATAGTAATCAAGCATGGACTCAGAATCAACCTCATTAATAACATTTGCTGGTCTACGTTATTGTAATCTGAAGATACTTGGACATTCTGTTGAAATGTGGATATTGGGAGACTTACCCATATGTTAAATTAAGCCTTTCACATACTATATTTTATATAAAATTTACATTTCATCTCCTTTTTTAATCATCTGGTTATCAGTTCCTATTTCTTGTTACTATTTTCTAACAAGAGCAGTTTGCCTGTTTTCTGATTATCTATGGTTTATAAATCCAAACATATTAGAATACCACACAAAACTCAAGCACATAGGCTCTAAGCAACTATATGAAGGGTTTTCAGGATTGAAATTCCAATGGTATTCCATCTATGTGAGCAGTTCAGGCATCGTTTCTTATTATCTGACTGATTTCTGGAAAGATGAATGATTACTATACAAGATGCACTCTCCACGCTTAAGTCACAGAACCAAGGCTACCATTCCTTATCCTTGTCTATATAAGATCTTATGCAAAAATGCAAATGCTGGCACATGTATGAATCACTCAGCATGAGATTAATCTAGCTGGTTGAGATCACATTCTGAAGGGTCTTTCCTGGCCTCTCTTAAAAGCAGAAAATCACAGCTTCAACTGAATTGTCAAAAGGATGTTGACAGATACCGGAAACAAACATGGCAAACTACAGTGATTTCAAAAAGCTCAGTTTGTCTCTACTTCTAAATTTCCCATCTTTAAGAAAGTAAAAGTCTTCCAAAGTGTATACTCTGTAAAGGTTTCTAGGAAATCGAAGAGAATATCTATCGAGAGAGAATGATCTGAGAAATGGTTGTCAACTACTCTGCCTTACTACTTAACAGCAAAGGGAATAAGGCTTATCAAAGGAAACAGAATCCTTAGGTTCAATGACAACCATTTGGATCGGTCCCTCCCACTAAGGTCCATATGCATCAGTTTTCCAATTTGCAGAATACACTAAATCATGTTCCTTTAGAAAGGCTATCTTAAATGAGTTGAGTTTTCTAGGAGGACAGCAGTATGACTATACAAGAAGGGTTGTGCATGCCAAGTGCAAATAAGCCTCCACTCTCACCCCACCCCTTCCCACATTCAGTTACATGTGCCGAGGAATGTCAGAAGCAGCAGAATGTAGAACTCACCACATAGGTTTTGGCATCAGACAGACCCAGACTTGCACCCTACACTTACTCTCTGGTTGTATGACTTTGCCATAAGTTGTTTGCCCTTTCAAGAGCTTCTGTTTCTTCATCTATAAAATGGGAATCATGACTGAACCTTCCTCAGAGAATTGCTATGGGTGATAACAGCAGCAATCTCCATGAAAGCAGTCAACATTTCAATTATTAGCGGAATTCTCAAAAAGCTTTAAAGTTCACATCCTGAGGCCAGAGTAGAACGTCCGCCAACATTCCAAGTTTTCAGCACAGTTTTCCTTAAAGATTGCCCTTCATGACTTTCTTAATGGGTTATTCTCATCACGAGTTAAAGATTCTGCTGCTCTCATGAGAAAAATCAACCTAATGTATATGTAGGAAGGGGTTACGGAGAATCCCAGAGTGCTTTCTGCCTCCTGAAACATTCTCTAGGGAATAAATTTATTCTTAGAGTGAAGGAAGGAGGGGTTAGGATTTAACTTCTTCTTAACAATCCCTCACCCATTTTATTCATCAGATTTCAGTGTAGGGCAGGTTAATAGCTAAACAAACATAGGAAACAAATCCATAGTCAAGGAATCATGTGTAGTTAGAGCTGGTGTATATGTCTACAGCTGCCAGGTATGTAAATAGATGGGTACAATTTCTAGATGTTATTTGTGTGCACCCACAGAAAGGACAGAACAGGGAAATGAATACGAGAGACAGGGTAGAAAATGCATGGACTTGAGATATTTTTCCGTATCTAAGCATCTCATTCTTCTAGACGACTAAGAATTCTCACAGGATGGGAGTCTCTGCAGAGGGCCACCTACAGATATCCCATTTTACGGTAATACTCCAAAATGGACAAGTAGTTAACAAAAGCTTCCTATTTGTAATCAAAGCCTCCCCTTGTCACTGAGCATGCCCAGTAGTCTGCAAGCAGAACTGTACAAAATGCAGTTTTTACTTTGCTGTGGTTTGTAGCCATTGCTGCTGCTGAAAATTAGCAGGCAGGCAGGGAGGCACTGGGTTCAAGATGAGACCTGAAAGGGCAGAGGGACAGGGGCCTGAACACAGGTGGAACCCCGAGGAATGGTAACAAGTAGGAAGCACAGTGCTGAAAGTCTTGCTGGATTCACTGCAGTGGAGTTTCTCTCCAAGTGAGGACTCCCCTGGTCCCCCCGACCAGAAACCTCTGAAAATCTTGGATACTCTTGTCTGCCACTCATGACATTCTATACCACGAGTTTGCAGTGAGGAAGTCCTGGGTTTAAAATCTACCTCTGCATTATGACACTGGCTGTGACCTTGAGCAAGTAACTTTCAGTCTCTGAATCTCAGATTTCTTGTAAGATTTAAGAAAAGAGAAAAGGCACAGCAGTGGCTCTCCCTCTGGACCTATCCAGATAAATCCTCCGGCACTGTAGCATGGCTCAGCTGTGAATCCCCCAATAACAACCCAATCCTAATTTCCCCTGAAATTCTTGAGTCAGACCTAGGTAAAAATCCCAGATCTGTGACTTTCTAGCTATAAGACATTGAGCAAGTTGCTCATGTGTATGTGTGTGGAAGAGAGAGAATTTAATGTCTGCTGAATACTATTGGATAAAATGTAAAATAAAAATAGGTGTATGACTTTCTCCTGGAGTTTACAGTCCGATGGATTTGCTTTTGTTGGGAGGAACTCAGTTTCCTTATCTGCAAAATGGGAATAACAACACACCCAGAATACTTGTTGGTAGTTAAAGTTAACACGAGGAAAGCTCTGAGCAAGGTGCCTGACATATGGTAGGGGCTGAGTAGTAGGTATTAAATCCTATTGTATGCCTTCTCTGTTTTTACAATATTGAATTGTCTCTCTCCTCCTTTATGCCATCTCCAGCAATCTGTCTACTTGATTTCCCATGAGCAGCTCTCATGTGGTCTGGCCACTGCTGGATAACACTAGACAGCAGTCGGGCCTGAAGGCTAGTCTGTGGACTTGAGCATCAGACAGACCTGTGTTGGAGCCCTATTCTGCCATTTATCCAAATGTGTGGCCTTGGGCAAGCTACTTAACCTCTGTCAGCCTCGTTTTTACTCATTTGTTACAAGGAAAGAAAAATAGTTCCTACCCTAAGAGTCATTATTCCTATTCCAAGAGTTGTGTGTGTGTGTGCATTTGTGTGCATGTGGATGTACATGTGTGTGAAAGAAGCAAGTTTAATGTCTACCAGGCTCTATGAGATTGATGGAAAATTAAAATAGGCAAATTCCTGTCCTTTTGGAGGTTACACTTTAGGGGGCTGAGCACACTGAGGAGATAAATACTAATGAAATCCTAGCACAAATGGAAAAAAAAAGTTACACGTGATGCCATGAAAGCCCATGGTAAGGGGGGTTTGACTCAGCCAGAGAGGTCACAGGTGGCTTCGCCGAAGAGGTGACACTGGAACAGTGAGCTGAAGGACAAGTAGGAGTTTGTTAGATGAATGTGGCAAGAAGCTATCTCACTGGGAAGCTTTTACTCAGCATCATTAGCATACGAGCATCATCTTCTTGCTAGACTTTAAACTCCGAGTACTGGCATGTGTCTTTGTCATCTTCTGTCACCTCTAAGACAGCGCCTTGAAGGAAGTAAGTGCTTAGTAAATATAAATATTTGTTGAACAAGTGAATGTTAGTAGGAAATCAATACATGTTTGTTGAATGAAATAAAAAGTAACTGCTATACCCTCATCTCATGGCTTTATTTGGATTGCAGTTAAGGAAGACACATAATTTAGTAAAAACAACATGCACCTTGGAGTCAAACAAACTACACCCCCTCATTCAGACACTGTCACCTTGGGAAAGTAACAGGACATCTCTGTTTCAGTCTCCTCATGTGTAAAATGAGAATAAGCATAGCTTCTCTAGAGGATTGTTTTCAAGTTCATTTATTTATTTTGAGAGGAAGAGAGAGGTCACATGAGTGCTTGAGAGGGGGAGGGACAGACCCAGAAAGAAAGAATACTAAGCAGGCTCTGCATTGTCAGTGCAGAACCCAATACTGGATTCAACCCCACCAAGCCTGAGATCATGGCCGGAGCTGAAACTAAAAGTCCAGTGCTTAACCTACTGAGCTACTCAGCCGCCCCCATAGGGTTGTTTTAAAGATTACACTGATAAGTATGTAATACCTAATAAAAGGGTGACCCAGGGTACATAGTCAAGAGATGAGTATTATTATTTGTGTGGGACAATGGCAAATGGCAGGCATGCAGCTTTTCGAAGATTTGTATGTTGCTGAAGACAGGCCAGGTACAGCTCAAAAGCCAGAGGGTGTCACCACCCAAACATCTACCAGCTCTTCCTCTTGCTGGAAGTGCCTGGAGCTCATCAATGCACTGTATTCGATCTCCAGTGTCTGAGTCAGAGGGCCAGGTTTGGATTCCTGGATCCACTGGTTATCATTGACCGTCAGTTGGTAAAATACACTGGGACCTCAGTTTCCTTCTAGGGTTGCTCACATAATGGTTGGGAAGGATAAAATCGTGTATTTCGTGGGCATCTGGTAGCACAGATTCTGCACAGGATAAGTAACCAGTATGTGTTAGCTCTTACTATAACCACTGACAGGCCCTCTGGATTTTCTGTCAACTACCTTGTAACTAAATGAGCCTTTCCTGGGCCGGGAATTACTTCCTTTTCGAATTTCCTTTATGAAAGGAAGAAAAGCAACTCCTCTCTGAGGTCTGGATGCCTAGCTTCCCAACGCCACGCCCTCTCGGGCAGGTTCAGGGTCACGGAGCAGTCCAGGTGAGGCAGGGTAGCAGCGACTAAGGACACTGGAACCTTTCTGCCTTCCCTCAAGAAGCCGCCCAACTCAATTCTGCCCCTCTCGGGGACCCTAACCCTGGAAGGCGCATTCTGGGTTCCAGCCCAGCACTGGGCATGCTCCCAAGTCAAGGCAGGCTTGGGTCGTCCGCAGGACGCGCGGGCTTGCTATCCCCCTCTGAGTGCAGGGACCCGGGTGCATCTTCGGTGCTTCAGGTTTCACAGAACTGAATCCTTGGTGCGTGCAGGCAGGGAACCGAGCCACACCTGGCCAACCCCAGAGCGGAGCTGAACTCCGCACCGCCCGGGGTTTGCGCACTCAGTGTCTGCTCTCGGAAACGCCCGGTCGGGGTTCTCGCTGCAGACAAAGGGGTACACGTGCCCCTAACGCCCCGCTCTCGTAGGCGTGCACCCCTCCCCGGTCCTGTGCTCCGCAGCCCCAGCAGCTACAGCCCCAGCGCCGCCACCCAGCCCCAGCGGCCGCGGCCTGTGCGCGCACTCGGGGCCCGGGGATTGGCTCACACTCCCCATTCGGGGCTGCGCTAGCTGGCGGGCGGTGAGCGGCGGCTCCGTGTGTGTGTGTTTGTGTGTGCAGAGGCGGCGGGAGGGGGTGCGGGGGGAAACGGCGCGCGCGCGCGTGCGTGTGTGCATGTGTGTGTGCGCGTGTGTCTGTGCGGCGCGCGGGCGGGTGCGTGTGTGCGCGCGAGGACTCGCGTGCAGGAGCCACTGGGTGTGCGTGCGTGTGTTATGGGTTTGATTCCAGAGCAGGTTGCACATTGGTCCTGGGTGGCTCGCAGGCTCAGGTCGTGCTTGGGCGTCCTCCTCCTAATCGTTTCCGAAGTAGCAGCACCAGCAGCACCAGCACCAGCAGCAGCCGAGGCGGCAGCGGCAGCGACAGCAGCAGTTCAGCTGCACAGCGGGCAGAACTGTGCAGAAGCGAGCACCGTTTGGGGAGTCCGGGGGGCGGGTAAGAGGGAGGAGGGGGAAAGCCTGTCGTGGTCTTTGGGATTATTTTTCCCCTTCTTTCCCTCTTTCTTGAGGGTGTGTGTTGCCCCCTCGAAGTGAAGGAATTTTGCTCCAAAGCGAGCTGGGACCGAAGACTCTAGGCTAAGTTATCTCTCTATGTAGATGGTGTCAGGGAGCGAAGCTACTGACCGAGCCGCTGGTAAATGTTTTTCACTTCTTACTCTTTAATGCTAAAGGATTTTCCCCCCTTTTCTTTCTCCTTGTTTCCTTTCTGTTGCTCCTCATTCTGCAATCGCTCCTGAATCAGCTGCAGTTCTCGTTCTCTCTCTCCTTGCGTTTGTGCAGTTTGCAACTTGTTTCGTGGTTTTCTATGTAATTTTTTTCCTCCTTCATCCTCAGATGAATGCTGGAACATTTAAAATCGGCACTTCGGGAGGTCATCATTAGTTGCATGAGTTTCAAGGGGGAGGGGAAAGATTGGTAGAGCAGACTGTTATTTCTCTGCAGAAGGACTGCCGGTTTCTCTCTAATGTTCATCGCAATTATAGGGATTTTTTTTTTAGGATTCATTTTAACGTTGTATTGATGTTTAAGGTTATCCTTCTCCAGGATTACAATGCATTTTGACTCAGTTTTGACAGCATGACAGATGTCAGTGATTCCAGAACTACTGTATGGTTCATGCTGGCTAAAATATTCAAAATTGGGGGAAGGATCATTTGCATTCCAAAAGAGAATTTCTTGAAAATGCTGGTTTGCATCACATTGGTGCAGATTTTCAGGAGGCGATACAATAGACCCCACTACTTAATGTTGCTCGCAAGGATAATAAACATATGAGTGGTTTAGTGCATCACATACTGTCCTCCAGTGATTGAGCTGTTCCTAAATTTACTTAATAATAAATTTAGGGCTGTGGAGAAGAAGAGAGATTGCTGGTGTGGTTTTATTCAAAATTGTGAGATGTGTGTAGCAATTTCTAACGCCAAACCAGCCCTCTCTTAGATCTTACTTGAAGTGGCATCTTGTCAATTGGGGAGGGGAAGGGCAGTTTCTACCATACACATGGAATAAAATTATTTAAAATAGCCAGCATAATGCATGCAAATTGAACTCTAACTCTCTTAAAAATAGAACTGAGTCTGTAACTCTTGCTTCCAGGATCTGTTTTAAATATTATTTAAAAATTAATACACAACAGTTCTTTAATGTATTCCTATCATTTATGTTCTTTGGAGGGTCCTTAGCCGTTACCATGTTTCATTTGCTTTGCTCTTTCCCCCACTAAGTTTTCAGTTCCAGTTCAGTAGGAAAACTGATGGGTCAGTAAGTAAAGGCAAATCAGCAGTTTAAAAAGAAATCAGTTTATCGTTGTAAAATTTCTGCTAAGCCATGGGAAAATGAGCCACAATAATGACAACCTAAATGTAAGGAGGGAAGTCTGGGAAAGAGCAGGTTGTATGTTTGATATGTGTATTATTATCTTGAGGAGCTCTGAACTCTAGACTGAGACGAGAATGTCCAGGTCAGGGGTTGTCTGAGGCTCATAGATTTTATAGAGGAACAGTATTGTTATTTAAGGAAGCCTGTTTCTGCTTTGTGGTTGCCACATCATAGAACAGCAGGTTACCTGTGTACAAAGAATATATGTTTGCAGTAATACTGCTAAACTTTGTTTTAATGTAAACTTAGCTGGTGTTGGAAGAACCGCATAAAACAGTGCATGCAGCCTGTTCAGGACTGAAGAACAAAACAAACTGTAAAGTAACTCAACTAGTCTGACCCTCTTTTTCATAGAGGAAATCCAAGACACCATGAGAATTCACCTGTTCTGGGTTGTCTGTGTTGACAAAGGCTTTTTTTTTTTTTTTTTTTTTAACTGTGGACAGGATTCCTGAGATCTAAAGCATATTTCTTCGTTTGTAGTTTGCTGATGATAATAAGGCATTTTATTTAGAATGAGAGCTCAGCTTACTGATAGGTCCTTTGAGATGGCAAAATTGCTATTTTAAAATAGTTTCAAGGACCTCACTTGAATTTACCATTTTGATCAAGTTTGGGGTGAGGGGTGGGAAACTCAACTTTCATTAATTAGGATCACAGCTGTCTTTGAGTGAGGCATTTGTTTTGTGTGGGTACCAAGGAAAAGTGAACACATATAGGAAACTATGATCCTGAGAACCCAAGTCTTCTAAACTACCATGGCTTTCTTATTCTAGGACCCCGTGCTGAGTGGCTGTATTATTTCTCTGGCATATTCTACACACATGGGTACAAACAGCTAACTGACCAGGCTAAGGACTCATTTTCTGTGGCCTATGGGGCAGAATTTCTAATTGTTATGTAATACAGTCAGAGCATGAATTTACTTAGGAAACATCACAGTTAGCTTCAGTTTTAGCATCTTTACTAGATGTGAAGACTGAAAGAGCCCATTGATTTAAAGAACATACGCTTTCCTACTAAGGTTGGTTTTTACCCACCTACCCCTCTTTCTACTTCCAGTTTCCTGGCAACTTCTGAAAGCCTTGGAGAATTTATGTTAAAATATTAAACATACCTACGTTTTGGGTGTAGTGCCTGGTTAGATTTGTAATTATTCTTCTATGGGTCTGTGTGATATAGTGTTTGTGGCCTGTTGGTGGTTTTATTATTGTTATTACTATTACATTTTCCACAAATCTAAGACTAAGGCACATTTTAATTTTCTGTGCCTGGTGTTGATCTCAGGTTATGTATCAAAGTAATTCCGTCTTTTTGCCATGCTCGTTGATAAATGAGAGAGTTCACTTTCAATTGGTATTTGTGTTGAATTGCAGGATTTCCAACCATCATGGGGAGAAGGTAACTTATGTCGAGGGAGAAGACTATATATAGAAAGAGACTGTTGGCTTATGGAAATTGACAGTCATATTTGCCTCTATTATTAGGTTTCCTATTTTCCTTTTGATAAGAGTGGAGGTCTCTCTGCATGTATGAGGTGTTTACTATGCTGGAGCTATGGAATGTTTCTTAAAAGTAATTGCTGTCTTTTTCATTGTGTAATAGCAAGGAACTTTGAACTCCATGTGTGTTCTTAAGGAAAACCTGTATTGGCAAGCTTTTCCTTTGTTTTCTAGTCTCTGTAGACGAATGCTGAGAAGTGATTTTTGATGAAATATATTCAAGGTCATTGGCAAGGGCCTTTTTATCCCTCCCTACTTAAGAAGTCAAACTTAAATTGAAAGTCTGATTTAAAGAGACAAAACTTACATCCAGCTACTACCTCAAATAGCTATGTGAAAAAGTATATGTTTTGTCTCTCATCATTTTGAGTAAAGCAAAAGTTTTGTTCTTTGGGTTACTTGTTCTTAGTAGTGCTGATATACTCACAGTCAGAAACCTTTCCTTCTGCCCTCACAGTGGATACAGCAAATTCACGACCTTCAGGGGAGATGGCAAGTTTTTATTTTTATATATTTTTTTGCAGGGGCCTAGGAAGCAGGTGGGTGTCTTTTGATATGTTCCAAATGGAAAGGTACCTAACAGTGTTTTATAAAATGTGAAATAGTATCTAATTAGATAATACCTCATTTAAATTTTGTGAAACCAACAGATATCTTGTAAGTCTTTTGTGGTGAGAGCAAATAGTAGCTTTTTCAAAGTATCTCTTTGTGCTCCGTTTCTATTTTGCTTTATGAAAGGAACATTCACATTGTTCAAGACTTTGTTTTATTGGTAACATATTTTGTTTTTTATTGCTTTGAATTATTTTTTCTACCTAACAAAGATAAAGCACTTTTTTTTTTTTACTTAACATAATAATTTTAGCGGGGTTAAGATTGCTCTTGTTTCTGAAAGATTTCATAAAGTTGAAGAGGGATAAATTCTTTTCTTTAAAATTCATGTTACACTGCCCCAGTCTATTTAATATACTGTCTGCTACAGTGTGATTTGCACTTGAAATATTGCAGCCTTTTTTCTGAATTCCTATTGAGAAAAAATGACACACCTTGAGAAATAGTTTGCAAATAAAGTTCCTTCATTTTGCTGAAAGACTTTAATTGGCCCACCTCCTGTAAGTGTAGAATTAGGAGCCTTTTAGACAGAAAGGATTATCAGGAGAAAAAAAAAAACAGTACAGTTCTGTGCTGTTCGGCAGCAGTGTGTGTGTGAAAAAGAGAGCGGGCGTTTCAACTCTTTTCATGTAAGTTTAGTGAAGAGATCTAGAGACTGAATGATACAGTTGTGTGTTAAAATAAAATCTATTTTCCCAAGTAAAGACTCCCCACGCCCCTCCCTGGTCAATATGAATTGACCTTTGGCTCCCTTGGAGCAGTTTGCCTGTGTTCCTCACCTCATCACTGCTGGGTGGCTCCCAGCAGATAGTGGTGATGGGTGCTAAGGAGGCTGCATCTGTCTCAGGCAGTGTGAGTGCCTGGTTTGGGAGGAGAGAGATGATCTCCTTAGAAGTCGCCACTTCTCAGGCCTTGGCTGTGGTCCTTCTGGAGGGGGCTTCTTGCTCCTTGTTATTTATTTATATCACCTGTGAAGACTCCTAGGCGCTCCCCTTTCATTAATGTAGTTCTGTCCCTGGTTATTGTAGTACAAACAAGATGCTAGATTTTTCAGTTTGGATGTTCTTATGATAGATGGTGATTTCTGAAATGTGATGCAGATCTATAAAAGTTTGGGACTCAGCTTTCCAGAAGACATTCTGCTTAATTGTTCTGATGACTAAATGATTTAGCTAGATAGACTCAAGCCTGTTCAAAAATATTACAAATTTTCTATGACCCATTTCTGTTCATATGTCCTTGGTAAAGTACTTGATTTTAAGTTCTATAAAAGGGAGTGTGGATTCTGTAAAATAAAGGATTTATTTATGAATTTGGTTCAAAAGAATAAATCATTTCTTTTGTTTATTTAGGTTCCCCCAAACTTCCATTGAGGAGGCAAGGGTTAACATTGGAGAATAGAATTCATATGATGAAGATCAGACCAATGCTAACAATAACATACTGATTTTAAATCTTTAGAGAGGACAATTCCACAGAGGATTCTTTTGGGAAAAGCTTATGTTTAAATGTCATTTTTATTATTGCTTAGGATTTAACTGATACTCAATGTTTTGACATTTCTCCTACTTTAATTACAGGAATAAGGATATATATGGAGAAAAGAAGTATATTATTAAGTAGAAGTGATTTTGGCAAAGGTTAAAAAAAATCCCATAATGTAAAATAACCATTTCATAAAACTGTATAAGCTGCTTGCTATATTTGTAACAGGTTTTTTAAAAAGTGCCACTTGAAAAATGCATTTTGAATGTTAGAAATAGTCAAGTTGGGTTCTTAGATGATTTCTAAGAATGAAACTGAGCTATAAGAGAAGATGGTTATGTCCATGCATATGGCTAATTCAAATAGTAAATATCTACATAGCCAAAATCAAAGTTATTATTAGAGAACTCATTGCAACAGACTTTGTGATCGTAGCTGTGATAATTTTTCTGAACCATTTCAAATTTAAGAGTCTATGGTTATATACTACACATTTCAGTAGATATTACATAGAAAGAACATGGGCAAATTAAAGCTTCAGGAAAGTACATTTCAATCTTTTAGTCTTTTTTTTTTTTCTTTCAATAGACCATTTTTGGATTCCCAAGACAGGTCAGGTACTGTGCTCAGCTAAGAGCTAAATCTTATGGTAAGAATAATTTGATGCCAAAAGCGTATCTAAGAAAGTAAATGGATATAGGGGAAGGTGCTTATTTAAACTACAAGATAAAATTTTGTTCTTTGTATCACTCAAGAATATATTAGAAAGGTGATTTAATTTAATTTCGCTTGAGGATTTGTTCAGGCAATAATTGTATACAAATATCTGCTCACTCTCCACCTTCTAGTATGCCCGGCTAATTTTCACTCCTGTAGTCTGGTATGGTATGACACCTGGAATTGGAGGCACAAGTTAAAGTTTGTCACTACCTGCATGGATTTGATGGAAGCCTGGGGAAGAAAATGCAGACCAGAGGGAATAAAATGTACTCTGTAGATGGGTACTATTTCCTCAGAGTAGTAATCATGCTACCAGTTTTATTTTTAGCCTGACTTAACTTCTTGAGAAGACACAAACTGCTTCTCTATATTTTAACCCTAGGAATAATAATGCAATTATTATAAAAACATTTCACAGTGGTTAGGGCTCTGCAATTTGTGTGACCCAGCATCTAATTTTTCTCCTCTCTAATCCTGTTTATATATCCCCACACATAATCAGACTCAGTCAGATGAAACCAATTACTAAGGGAGAAAAATCAAATTTATTTATTATATTTATTGGATGTGTCTGTTGCTTAATTATCCATTGGCGAATTTACATGTGGCCACAGAGAAGGCTGTGGATGAGTGTGGAAAAATGATCAATCATCACTTCCACACTCCAGGGGAGACTGCCAACAAAACAAGAAAAAAACAAAAAACAACAACAACAGCACAAAAAAATTATCCTTTCTCATTGCTTCAGTGTAGGGAACTGAAACTGAGAAGTGTCACTCCCCAGATGTGTTTGGCTTGACACAGGAAAATCTGGAAATGTTGGGAGTTATCACTAGCAGACTTTTTCCTAACCACTTGATGATAATGTAAGAAAGAAAAGTAAGGAGTTCTGTAACACTTTGAAACAAACAAGGATTTAGATGTTCAAAGGTGTGTGTTGGAAATCTTGCTTGAAAGATTTGATAAGGCAGATGACCAACCCAACCCCTTGGCTGTGTGATGGACCGGACTGTGGGAATGATGGGCTGGGATCCGGTAAGGTGATAGGCAGGGTGATGTTTGCAAATTTATTGACCAGTACAGGCTATTCTACCAAGCTAATGCTAAGATAGTGAATTAAAATAGATTTTGTGTTTGGTCTTTGATGGTAAAGACATACACGTACTTTTATTTTTATCTCGTGAATTTTTGTTTAAAGAATTCCTTACCTAATCCAATCTGGTTTTCTTCTCTCTTTTTTATTTTACACCCCCCCCATGCTTTTAAAGGAGGATCAGTCTTCACAGCTTATTTCTTATTTTTCCCCCACTTGCTCTCATAATACATTGTTGAAAATTTATCATTGTGGAAGTAGCTTTTGAAAATACATAGCAACGGAAATAGCCATCATTTCAAGTAAATTTTGCAAGGCTAAATTGTTAACAGAAGCATCATCTTATTTCTGTAATTCTTCAATTCCAGGAATCTCTGTATTTTTATACATCTGTCCTATACACACCCCCAAGGTAGAATGTGTATACAAACATCAGGGAGGAAAATATCCACTTTTGAACTTGAGGCATTTGGAGATTTTAAGGCGACACTGAGTGAGTTGTATTTTAAGAGTTACGGCATGCCATTAATGCATCATTTAAAGAAGACAACGAGTAAATTATGATTTATTTCTAATTACCATCTATTTGGGGATGCTTTGTTGAAGACACTATTTAAGAAATATAGATGATACGTTTGTCACATTTGGCTGCAGAGAAATTAAAATGGCATATTGAATCTTGAGAATTGAGAGGGAGAGTTAGTTTTATACCTATTGACCTAGCAAGGAAATTTTAGAGATGCGCTAAATTTGGGATCTATTCTAATCTATGTTTTAAAAGCTATTCTATAATAAATTTATTACAGAATAAAAGTTGCTCTCAGCTGGATTCACCGCAGAAGCTAAACAGTAACTAGAGAGCCTGAACTCACTTGCTACAACAGTGATTTTTCAGTAAGCTATTCCCTAAGGCCACTCTAGGTATATGAGGGGTCGCATTTCCTTTTATATGATTTGTGTATGTTCCCATAGATTGTGAAGTCCATTCCTGGGCAATTTTCAAGTTAAAATTGTGTTACGGCTACCCTGAAGGTTGTCATTTCTTGGTTTTTCTCTTGTCAGTCAATTCATAAGTGTTTATTAATCCCCCATGGGGTATACACAGAGTCGTACACAGTTTGGATGTTGAATGTGTGTATGATTGATCTCTGGTCTAGAAGCTTATACTTTATAGGCAAAAGTACCATGGTGTGTGTGTGTGTGTGTGTGTGTGTGTGTGTGTGTGTGTGTGTAAAATAATATTTTAATTACAGAAGTTGGTTGTTTCTTGGCTTTTTATTTGTTTTGTTTTGACTGGCATTGCCCTGAAACTCCAAAAGTATTTACCCTGAGGAAAGCATAGCTTCAGGTGAGGTTAGGGATATAACTTCTCAGCTTTCTTTTCTTTCTTTCATTTTTTTGCTTTTGTTTTTATTTGGATATTTTATAGCAGACATGTTTAAATGAAGACTAAAATGAAAGGGCATGTATTAAAATATGGATATTTGCCACGAGGAATCAGATCATCATTAACATCTAGGTTTGAGAGTAAGGACACATTTTGATGCTGGTCATTTTTAGGATGTGCCTGTTACCTGTGTAAATTCAATCAGTGAATGCCTGAATGACTCCATGCCCCACAGCTGTCAATTTATATTTTTCATGACCAATGAATCAATTTATCATTTACTTTTCTTTTATGAGGGACTTTTGAAAGATGATAGGAATTAGGAAGGAAAGAAAATTTTCAAGTGTTCCCAAAATACCATAGATGAAAAATGTTCTCTAACAGAATATTTCCCCTGTTGAACTTGAAAGCATACAGTGAATATGGAGGTTCAGAGAGTTAATTTTCAAAACTTGCTCACCCTCTTAGATTCATCTTTTATCAGTCATTTGTGGGAAGGGTAATATTCTTGAAAAGCACCAGGTGAATAGCTCTGAAAGTAGATGGCATAGGAGGAGTACGTAGAGACACTGACCCTTTCCACAGCCCTAGGTAATAGCTTCCCGGACTTTAGGCAGTCAGCTCTGACTTTTGAGCCACTGATCAGGCTCTTGATTAATGCTCATTTTTCCTATGATTTTCAAGATGTGCATATCTCATTTCCAGCAAATTATAGGTACATAAAAATGTCTTTTCCATCTTCTGTTCCTTGTTGATCTGAATCAGAGAAGCAATGGCTGGAAAAAATAGGAAGGGTTTTCACTGATGTGTTCCTCATTTAAACTTTGATTCCTGACTCTTTTCCTGTTGGGTACATGAATTTCCAAGGACTTATGAGATCACTTAGCATTTGCTGCTAGGGTCCTTCTGGATGAGAAACTTCCTAGTTTCTGTGAAAATGGAATGTTCTTTGCAACTCAAAATATTGCGGGAGGTCTTAATTTATTTTCCAACAGTTTAAACAATCAACACAGAATAAAAGCACAATTTAAATTATTGATTTTGATTGTGGGATTGAGTTATATTCTTACTTGTAATCTACACAGGCTAAGTCTGGTTAATGTAAATAGAAAAGGAATGTTAGGATATTGGGAATTACAGACTCACCAGGAAAGATGTGGAACTTGTTCTGCCAGTGCATACTGGGTGCCCAGCTGGAGCCCTCCACATCCTTGACACTGGGCTCTGCCCATTAGTATCAACCAGCACTACTGCCCTGGATATAGCACATATACCAGACCTGGAAGGAACCCCCGTCCTTTCTTTTGGGAGTCCCTGGCTCTCGTTTCCAAGTTCTGGGCTGGTGCATCCCTTCAACTGGCTGCATCTTGGTGAAGTGTTCATACCCCTATAACTAGGAAGTCTGGGAAATCCATACTCTGACCCTTTCATGTTCTATAATGAGACAAGAAGACTTCGATTTCCAGCAAGATATAAATGGTGGATTCCCTCAAAATAACAAATAATAATACTAAATGAAAAAAAACAGGAAGGGGAGCTGTCAACAAAACAGATAAATGAAGAGTCCCCAACAAATATTTACCATTATCCCATGATTGACCTTACGGTCTTAAGGGAGGGATGACAAGTGCCTTGGTGTGTAAACTTGAAAGATGACTAGCAGTGAGAACTTTTCTCTTGCCCAAAACCAATCGGAGGACAGTTTTGGTTAGTATTAAGCATAACGCTTTAGATTTGGGGACACACCAATTTCAAATGCTTGTTATGTAGAGCTTTGTTATCACCCAGCCCCATATTAAAAAGTTTTCCATTTGAATTCTCCTAATGAAGTTAAAGATAATTTACCTAAAATGAGATGAAGTTTGCCTATGTATAAATATGTAAACTTGATAAATGGTCTGAGAAATAGGTAAATGGGATTTGCTTGAGGTACATATGGAGAACATCTGGATGTCTGTGTGATTGCCTGTGAGCAAATTAATAGGAATTCTGGAGAATAGATCAAACCAACTTTCTACTTATAAATTTGTAATAGTTGTGGTCCTTGAAAGAAGTAAAACTGCATCCCCCGCCCCCCACCACAAGTTAGAGTCTCTGAGGCTTAAACAGGTGTTCCTCACTAAATTATTAGTAAACCTAGTGAGGTATACAACCCATGCAAATAATCCACATCTCTACGAAAACTTTGGCGTCTAAAGGCTCAGCTTTTTATTCTTCAATTCCAAATTAATATATTTATCCTCCCACCACTGTCTCTCAAGGATTTTGAGAATTAATTAGAAACAAAATCACTTTTAGCCCTTGGATGTTACATTCTGTGCTGAAAAAAATATGAGATACTGAAGTGTTATTAATAATGACAAAGGTTCATCCAATAAAATAATCCAACTGGCTGAATTCTCACATGGTTGGTATTTTCTAATATAAATTACTATAGGATTAGATAGTTAAATATTGAATATTGTCTCATTTAATGCACTGCCATGAAATATTAATGATAATGATGGTTCTCCAGTTTGGGGAATAGGGCGATTTTTTTTTTCCTAATAGCTTTGGCTGGTAACATAATACATTTTTACAAAACGATAATGAAGATATTTAAATGAAAGTGAAGCATGAAATAAATGGTCACTGAATTAACAGATTCCCACAGACCAAACATCACAAAAAATTTTTAGTCTTTGTATTACATAGTTTTCTCTCTATTCTAATGGTACCACTGTGATCATTGTGGATGGTTTGAGAATTTGTTAAAAAAACAGATTTACCCTATTAGGTCCTCAAAGTGGAGTCCCGTTGACGCTGGTTAGTTGGCATGAGGTGTTAAAGTCTGAAAATTGGATCAGGCTTTGAAGGAAGGCTGGCCATGTTGAGTGTGACAGTTTGAAATAGGATTGTTCACGAAGTTAAAAAAAAAAAAAAAACAAAAGAGAGAGAAAAGCGGTGTTGGGAGGGGATGGAGTGAAAGAGAGGAAGAGAAGCATTGAACAAATAGCCCCAGTGGAGGAGAGCTTTGGGGCGGCTTAGAATCAACTAAGGAATGAGGTGGAAACATTTTAGTTAAGATTTTTGTTGTCTCAGGTTGGTTTTTTTTTTTTTTTTGGTTTTTTGTTTTGTTTTGTTTTTCAATATTCCTTGTTTTGACTTTTCTTCGTGATCTTGATTTTGTGCTCTTTGGTCTCAAATTAGGAAACTGAGATGATAAACAGGGTAAGTGACTATTGTTGAAATATTTTGTCATGAACACACAATAGGAACTTATACTAGTGTATCAGATTGGTTTAAATCGGGTTGGGTCTTTTTGTTGGCTTTTCGTTTTTTGGGTTTATTTTAAATCTCTTTTCTCCAGAGAGGAACTTTAGTGTTTTGTGAGATGATTTTATTGAAATTGCTGTTATCCTTGTTTCAGACCTAGTAATTTAACAGTTGAAAAAGCTCCCTTTTTTGTTCTGTGTAGTTAATGTATGTGGTATGAGTGAATACATTTTATTTTTAAAAAAATGTTTTGGGGTAGTATTCTTTTAGCAAACTTACTCCTTGATAAAGGAGCTGGCTGTAATTTGCCAAAATGACTGTTTCTTTTTCTTTAGTTGTTAGATAATTGCTCTTTGTATACACTATGGAAATGTTCATATAGACCAGTGACAAAGCCTAGCAGATGTACGTGCAATTATCTGGAATTTAAGTAAATTTTGCATCTGATACACACAAAGCAAAGGCTTTGTCCAAGCAGGCTCACAGAGTGGCGTGTGGATTGCTGTGAACACAATGAGTAGATTTTTAATGGACAACAAATGGGACTATTAGTAAGTCTTGTCTTTTACTTGAAAAGACACCCGCTTTAGGCAGGGCTTACAACTTATTCATATTCATAGTTGGTTCAGTTCTAAAGATGACCTTTGAAACTGAAAAAACATTTTTAATGCTTAAAATGAAATGTGTAGAGGTGTTTTTATTGGAGTCCCATTTGTAATTTTCTGGAAAAAAATGGATAGTGAAATAAATATTTGTTTCATATTTCAATGTCAGTTTTTTTCTGACTGTTGAGGAGAGCCTTCACTTATTAAGAATCTAAAAATGTAAAAGGGAGTTTCATATGATAAATAAATCATGCTATAGATAAAAGATAATTACAATGTTACTTTAACAACCTCAATTCACTAGGGGGGAACTATAAGAAAGAATATATAATAGGTCCAAATTCTACTTCATATTGTAAACAAAAGAGATCTAGCCAGCCGACTAGTTCTAGGCAAAAACCTCTTTTCTGAGTTTTGTTGGGGATTAATCCTTTCCACTGTGTATTTTCTCTTGTTGTCAGACTTACATAAGTTGGATATTTAGAGGCTTAATCTTTTTCTCCATACTTATCTTAGAAAATATTAAATGTATGGAGCTTCTTGGGTTCTCTTAAAGGCCTTTAGGTCTTTGATGGGGGTGGGGGGTGTTTAAATCATTTTTACTTCCAGTGAGAGGTTACAAATAATTGGTCCAGTGGAATTCTTACTTTATAGTTTGAAGGTGCTCCATGCTATTCTGGCCTTTGAATGAAGCAAATTTCAAAAGTAACTCAGGCAACATAAAGGTGTGCCTGTCTTGCTCACTTTCTGCTTTCTTCTCTGTCTAAAATGGAATCTAATAATAACTGGAGATTTTTTCTAATTCTTTTAAGAATCAGAAACCTCTAGGGGGGTCTCAGGGTTGAGTAATTGTTCGAAAAAAAAAGTAGATAAAGTAGATTTGGGAAGAAATTTTCAAGAAAGAAAGGGAGAGCCTGACCGCAGTATTTTAGGTGCTTATTTAGAAGAAGACAGAGGTGCTGTTATTGGAATATCGTGTCTACAAAATATGCCTCCACCTTAACCACTTTTCAAAAAACAAAACACTAAACTTCTTAAGTAAGTACTTTTTATAGAATTGTAAAAATGACAGAACTTACTCAGACACACATTGCCAGATGACCTATGTGTTCTAGAATCTCTTCAGTGCTGCTCATGACCTCCTCACTTGCCTTTCCTTTCCCCCACCTCTGCTTCCATTTCTTAAACTATCAAAGGCTATCTTTAGGTTTGGAGAGAGACCAGGTGCTTTCCTTGGTATTTAAGCAACTTGCTATTTTGAAATTCCCTTAGAGAAATGTGGGCATTTTTATTTCTGTGTCTTGAAGCATCCCTTTCCCTTTTCTGAAGGAGAAGCTGCTTATATAATACACAGAAGCAGACCCTTGGGAACCACCAAACTATTTTATAGATGTTTTGCAGGAAAAGCAATGCAAGGGCTCCTGTGTCATTCATGGCCTCCCCTGGGGGGTCTCAATTTGAGGTATTTGCACAATAGCAGATTCTCAGAAGGATAAATATATACAAATCCATCTTTCAAATTGAGTGGAATCAGTAGGAAGCCGCACCTAGGAGGATGAGAGCCCACTAATAGCTCAGCCCGAAAAAGATTCTTGAGCAGTTCCACCGCCAGGGCCCAACTGTCAGCAGAGCTTGCCAGGGAGACAGATGCTGTGGTTGGAAGACAGTTTTCCTCAGTTAGATATTGTGTTCTTGTAGATGGCCAACCATGACTCATGGGGGAAACCGGAGAGAGAGAGAGAGAAGAGAGAGAAGAGTAAATTAATCATTTTATTAATCCCTATTTAAAATTCAGTCATGTAACTAAATGTCAACCTGGTGAACTTTCCATGAAACCAGAAGGGTTGTAAAGAGAGTTGCGGGGGGTTTGAAAGTTATGCCAGGTGATAAAGGTGTCTAATTTAACCTGCAGATTAAATGGCTGACAGTTTCAGAAGGATACCTGTGGAAAATCGTAATGTAGGAATTATCTAATAATCCAGGCTCAAAGAAAGCATGCTTTCGAAGGATTGAAAAGATTTGAATCACTTTTCCATGAGCGATAAGTTTGTTCTCTGTTGACTGTGTCTGTATCTGTGTGTATTTATGTATAAAAGGTGTGTTTGTGAAAGATAATCTTTTATTCACTGTTCCTCTCCTTCCTTTCTACTTCTCTCAATACATATGTGATGTGATGTATGTGTGTGTGTGTGTGTGTGTGTGTGTGTGGTGTGTGTTCATGTGTACAAATGTCATACCTACACAGAGGTGGTCCATTAAGCCCAGGTTCCTGCTGTACCCTGAAATACCAGCTTTCAGGTACATTTGTCATTCACCTTCAGATCTCCTAACTCTCTAGCACAAGCAGCTGATTAGATCAAAACAGAATATGCTGTCTGAAAGACAAGGAAACTCAGTTTTTGTAACTCACATCTCTAGTCAGATTGTGAGTTTCCTATAGACTCTCAGAAAGGGGTTAATACTGTAGGTAATGGTTGTAGCTTTCTTCTATTTTACTTTTTTTTTAATGTTTATTTACTTTGAGAGAGAGTACGCAGGAGCAGGGGAGGGGCAGAGAGAGAGAGGGAGACAGAGAAGCCCAAGCAGGCTCCACCCTGTCAGTGCAGAGTCCTAGGAAGAGCTAGATATCATGAACTGTCAGATCCTGACCTGAACTGAGATCAAGAGTCCAATGCTTAACCGACTGAGCCACCCAGGTCCCCCTCCAGTTTCCTTTTTTAAACTTTCCTCATTTCCTTTGAAAAGAAACAAGAGTTTGGTACAGTTTCCCTCATTCTAGGTTGTTTGGGTCTGAGGACTTCAGGCTCCCTTTGAGCCAAGTTTCACTCCTAGATCTACTCTGTAGGTCTCCAAAAGTGGAATAAGTTATGTGTTTGAGTGCCTGACAGCAGCCTTTCTGCCAAACTTTTGATCTACCATTTTCAGAAGTGTCCCTTTTCAGATCTGCATGTCCTTTATGAGTTGGGATGGCAGATCGCCAGAAGGTGTGTGTCTGAGGAAAAAGCAGGCTTTTATTTTGTCCCCATAACCAGCTCTTTGGAGGGTACTCTACGAACTGGAAATCGCAGCTGTGGAGCTAATTTAGAGAGAGTAATTCACAATTGACTTGTGGAAGAGGTAGCCTGCCTTCTTGAGCCCCCATGCTTGTCTGGCCAATATGGAACTGTCTGAGATGAGGCTCTTCACCCCAGGGTTTACGTGTCTTTCACTGTATCTCATGTCAAATCAAGCACAAAAAGACGATCCTGTCAATCTGTAGCACTCTCTGGAGAACCTGGGGTCTCGAAGCCCCTGGGTCATATTGATCCTTGAGTGAAAGTGCTTGCATTTCTTCTGAGATTTAACAAAAGAATGATGACACTTTTCATTTAACTGTTCCAGACACTTATTTGTGAAGCACAGAAAGCTGAATCACTCTTGTACACATGCCAGAGAGTTTGCTGTATTTCACATCGCCTTGCACGTAGTATGTTCTTGATAAATACCTGTTGAGTAAAAGTAACAAAGCAATGTGGATTCCTTTTCCTTTGGAAATATGGGAAGGATGTATTATGTGATTTTTTCTTTTTTAACTATGACTGGCTGGATGAGTTATCTTGGTTTCATGGATATATAATAATGTTTTATCATTATACTTTCTTTTATCAGTACAGAAATTGTCACAAATAAGAATGAAGGAGATATTAATGTATTGAACAATAAGTTTGTAGCACAATTAGGATTGATAGAGTCTGAATTAGCTGCCCATCAGATAATTAACATGAAGATATTTTAAATCATTATTTTCTTATCTTTCATGTTAATTAAAACATGCTATAGGGGTTACTGTATAGGAGTTATACAAGTAGTCAACTTTTCTGGCATGAGAAAATGCAGCATTACAACTTCCAATTTATGAAGAAAAGCCAGTTACATCATGTTTTTCTTGAAGTTAAGAAAAGAGCTAATGAAATCGCTATAATGTAGGGGTCAGCAAACTATATACTATGTGTTAATTTTGACCAAATCCCTGATTTTATATACCCATAAACCAAGAATTGTTTTTATATTGTCAAGAGGTTAAAAAAAACAAAAGCAGAATAATTTTAAGGGTACTTAAAATAATGTAAAATTAAAATATCTGTGTCCATAGATAAAGTTTTATTAGGACACAGACATGGCCATTCAACTGCATGTTTTTGATGACTGCTTTTGTACTACAACAGCAGTGTTGACTAGTATGGCTCACGAGCCTATATATGTACTATTTGTCCCCTTCACAGAAAAAATTTGCGGGCCCTTATCTAATGTTGGTTTGCAGTGGTTCAAAGACAATGCAACAAAACAGGCACTCTTTTTTTGTGGGTTCATATATCTTACTGGGTTTGATCTGCTTTGGGAGGTTTGAGTTTATAAGTTATTGAATATGTGAACCAAAGGAAGATTTTGTGCTATTCCTAATGTTAGCTCCCAGTTTTACAGCAGAACAGACTAAATATTTTCCTGTGAGATGAGGAAGAGATGTGTTTGAAGGCTGGATCTTTACCTTGGGATTTGAGCTTCCCATTCTTTTGTGTTTATGGTCCTTTTCAAGGCAGATTGGCTACCCAATCTCCATCTTTATATACTCACACAGCAGTTACTCCTGACAGATTTGTTACTGTTTTTTATCTATGCAGTTATTTGGGGGCATGTATTACTAGTTCTTATTTACATACGTTTGGACCCCACCTCTACATCATATGAACTTATTGTTACTTAAGAAGTATGTATAGAGTAATACTATGAAGTGTCAGGACTTGTGCTTAGCCTTGGGATCAGAAGAAAGAGAGAAAGAGAAAGAAAGAGAGAGAGGGAGGGAGGAATGGAGGAAGGAAGGGAAAGGAAAGAAAGAAAGGAAAGG
Organism: Suricata suricatta; assembly: GCF_006229205.1. Taxonomy (NCBI): domain Eukaryota; kingdom Metazoa; phylum Chordata; class Mammalia; order Carnivora; family Herpestidae; genus Suricata; species Suricata suricatta. The sequence continues at coordinate 93,061,295 of NC_043705.1, read as the reverse complement.
AGGGAGGGAAGGAAGGAAAGAAAAAAGGAAGGAAGATTAAGGAGAGGGAGAGGGAGGGAGGGAGGGAGAGAGAGAAGTCTGTCTCGCCATGCCATCAAAGAGCTGCCAGTAGTAATAAGCAAGTACAAAATACATTATTTTAGTGTGAAATGTTAAACAAAGTACATAATAGCTATTTAAGAATAAAAATAGATGCTATTGATCACATGTTCTAAGCATTTTACATATACAGTGTAATCCTCAAAAGGAGTCCCATTCTTTGTAAAAGAAAGAAACTGAGGCAAAAAGATTTTATGGAATCCACCTGAATACTTCAATGATGGAGTAGAGATTGGAGTCTAGGTCATGTTATTCCAAAACCTTACTCTAGATCACTATTTTACAGGCCTCTCCCTGAAGTGCAAACACCATATTTTATATGTACAGTATACACAATATTTTATATATACAGGATGTGCCATAAATGAGTAAGTTTTTTTGAGAGAGGGAGAACAGGGGAGGGAGGGGCAGAGGGTGAGAGAGAGAGAGAGAGAGGGAGGGAGGAAATCTTAAGCAGGATCCACACTTGGCACAGAGGCCAACATGGGGCTTAATCTCATGACCCTGAGATAAAGACCTGAGCTGAAGTCAAGAGTTGGATGCTTAACCAATTGAACAATTGAGGTACCCCTGGATTTTTGTTTTTTAACTAAAATGCAATGAATGAGTCTGAATGAGCAAGGCAAAAAATCAAGACAAAAAGAAAGCACACCAGATATCACATACCAAGGTACAGAACCCAGAGAAAAAGTGATGGACTTGGGGATAACAGATATCTTCATTCAGTTGATCTGAAGTAGAGCATTAGTGAAGGAGAGTCCTAGAAATTGTAGGAGTCATATCATTCATGAGTCATTGATTTGTTCAACAAACATTTCTTGAGATTATGCTAAGTATAAGGCACATATTTCAGCACCAGGGTGGTAAATAGATATGCTTTTAATGGCCTATTGGGATAAGACAAAAAATAAGTAAATAAATAAAAGTGAAAATAATTTGAGAAAATGATTAGGACTTGGAAGACAAGAGGGAGCATTATTTATGTACATAACCATACATGTATGTGCACACATGCACCAGTTAATGTAGAATGGGTGGAGAGGGCCTCCTGAAGGCTTGGTATTTGAGCTGAGACTTCACTAGCAAGAAGGAATCAGGCACTCGAAGAAGTATGGGATTCTTTCAGGTAAAAGCAGCAGTGAGGTGGAATGAAAGGGGAGTGTTGGCAGGATAAAGAAGAGACCATATGTGCTTACAAGCAGGTTAAGGAGGAAGAGAGTGCTCCATGGTGAGATGAGGAAGATGGTCAGTGACTAGACTGTGAGGGATTCTGCAGCCATGGTGAGGAATCTTCAGATTTTATTCTTTGTGAAATAAAAATTTATTGGATGATTTTAAGCAGAGGAGTGCTGTGATCATATTCATCTATTTTTTTAAAAGATTACTTTTCCTGAGTGTTACTGTACCTAAATTATGCTTCAGTACAGCTGACTTAAGAATAGTTAAACATGTCGTTCCAATAATTGGTTTATAGGAAAGAGGAATATGGTTAAATGAACACTATGGCGATACATTCAACACATTTCTAATTTGTTCTGAAACTCAGTTTTCCAGGCAGGCAATGATGAACTCAGGTGAAAGTGATGTCAGGGGTAAGATATCGATAGGTATGGGATGTATTTTTGAGGTGGAGTTGGCTGCTTTTAATGTTGAATTGGGTGCAAGAAGCAAGGAAATGGGAAGAACCGAGGATGACATGCAGGGTTCTGCTTTGGGCATTGAGTAAATGGTTGCCTCATTTACATAAAAAGAATATCTTTTGGGGGACAGGCGCCAAAACCACACCTAAAAACAATGGGAGTCTTCCAAAGACAGATGGGTGGCAGGATTAAGAAGAGATTAAGGGGTCGGAAGCTTGGAGTCAGGGAGTCTGAGGTGGGGAGGCCAGTATAGTGATTCTGGTGAGCATTGCTGAGCACATTGATTAAAGTAATAGAAGTCAGGATGGAGAGAAGGCAAAGGATATGTAACATATTTAGGAAGAGGAATCAATATGACATCTTGGGAGATGGGAAGGAAGGGAGAGGGAAATCTTATATTGCTTTCAGGTTGGTGGTGAGGATATGGTAGGTGGTGAGTGGTTTTAATTAGGGCAGAAACAAGTTTTGTAGGAAAAGTTAGAAGCCCCAGTTTTGGCCACCTGATTTTGAGATGACTTTAATAGGGGTGTCCTGTATGGTTAGACATATAAGTCTGAAGCTCAAAGAAGAAATATGGACAAGAGCTTTTTGGTAGTGTCAGTGTGAGCAAAATTGCCCACATACTTAAAAAAAAAAAAAAGAGGAGAGCAAAGGGCTGGGAAGAACCAGAACTTCCAGTTGAGGAAGACCAGAATGAAAAGAGATACAAGAGCAGGACTCTGTGAGAGTAACATACACTGACGTGGAAAAGAGTTTCAAGAAGCAGGACACTGCAGTCGGTGTCATGCACAATAGAGGGGTCTGTAAGATTTGGGTTGGAAAGTATCATTGGATTAGCTCATGAAGAAGCCACTGTTAAATTTTAGCAAAAATCAGAGTCAGTGGAAGGCAGGGCTATGTTGGGTCAGTAAGTTAATGGGACTTCAGAAAATGAGAATGGAGATACCTAAGCCAGCCAAAAATTAACTGAAAACCAAATAGGGATTGGAAAGATCAAAAAGAAAGGAAACATTTCTATCAAATATAAAGCTATAGATCCCAAAACCTATCGGAGTTGTTAGACATGCCCTCTATCACCATTAATAATCAGGAAATTTATTTTAATTTCTTTATGGTATTGGACGATTCATATGAGGATTTTCTTTTGTAAATTACATTTACAAGTTTGTGATTGTAAACATATTGGAAAACAATCTGCAACCAGACCTTTATAATCCAAAAGTAATCTCTAACCACTAAATTCATTTGTGTATTTGTTGCTTAAAGAAAAGCCCACCAAAAATGTAGTTGATAAATAATTCTCTTTGCCAAAACTAATAGTAGTTTGGGCCATGTTATACACTTTCTGGGTCTCTCATTATGCATTTGGTCTGATGCTTGGTTAGAACCACTTATTGAAAAGAACAGAGAAAATAGATTTGAAAATTTAAATTGTCAAATTTTAAATTTAAACAGGATATTCCAATATCTTATATAGAGCTAGTTTTGGGAATGAACAAATAGTTAAATTTATAATAAATGATATAAATAAATAGATATATACATAAATGGTTGTGTATCTAGATAAGCTTGTGAGAACTCTTATTTCATAGACATCTTTTCTTTCCAGAATTTATTTAGGTGGTTTTAAAAGATTTTATATTTTACTCCTATAAAGGCTCTCTAATCCTCAGATCTTCTTGAGGAAAAGTAAGTTGATTATTGTGTGTATTAAAATTTTGTTTGTGTTGTTATTTCCTGGACTTCTAGTTTTCTTGATAAAAAATGACCATTTAGTTCATTAGCCAATTAGTTAATCAGCTTGTCATATGGAGGTTTGGAGATAAAAATGTAAGCTGGTGTGAAAGCTACCTCAAATTGTTCTAAATTCAAAAGTTCCACATTTCTAAATTAAGACATTATTTTGATATGATGAGAAACTCTCAGGTTTTCACTTTATAGGTATATGTTTTCAAGGAAAAAGTTTGGTCTTATAACCTTCATGCATAAGCCTTGGTTGATGGTACTGAAGTTTGATAATGGAAAGGAAATCATCTCCTAACACAAACAGCATCATGAGTTACTCTCATTTTCTTCGAGCTTACGGAAAAATCATCCTCAAGGCATTTGTATTTCACGTTTCTTATTCTCCAGAGTTTAGACCGCAATCTTAGATCTTGAATCTTGATTTCTTTCTCTACAGACCAGTACTAACCTGATTTATGGGGTTGGAGAAATTATGGCATGCATGGACATCTGCCATTATACTTCATCACATGAAAAGAGCACTGTCCAAGACCCACCCAAAGTGGAATAAAAAATAAATATGAACAGTAACAATACTAACAAATGCAAGTTAAGTGTCTCTTACTTTTGTACAGTCCTTGACTATTAGACTCAATCAAATTTCAGGCTTTTCTAAAGCTGGCTGCAAAAACCTGCCTGTCACATTTTATTGCAAATGTTGCTTTCCACAGTATCTATGAGAACAGCCCATTGGATCAAAAGAAATAACATTGTATCGGTGGCAGTGATTGTTTTATATAACAAAATGCATAGAACAAGCCTGTTGATAGCTGGAATCTGACTCCCCTTCCAGCTCTCTCTCTCTCCCCCTCCCTGCACCTCTCTCTTTTTTCATAGACAAATCTCTTCGGAGTCTCCAAATGCTGATTTTCTTTTGCTTTCTGTTGCTCTTGCCTGTTACGTATTCAGTGCGTTACTTACTGAAAGAGTTACTTGCTCGAGTTCATTTAATTCCTCATAAAAATTCTTAAATCAAAATGATTCTATTATTCACAATAATGTTTTACCCTTCTTGTAACAGTAAAATGACAGAGGGCATTTTTGGACAGACTCTGTATGAATAAGAACTACAAAAGAACGATCTTTTTCAGAAAAATATCACTGGAGTAGCAGAGCCATTTTGGATCTGTAAATCACTTAGGAGAACATTTAGTTTAACCTCCTAAAGGGGTACCTTTGGGCCAAAAAGCAAGGAAACAACTTGCAAAAACATCTGTAAAACTTGTATTGCCTAAATGAAACAATCATAAGATATTAAATTGCATGCTAGTTCTTTTTCTTTAAAATAAAACAATTAACACTATATTTAAAATTTCATCTTGAGAAAAGAATTCTGTCAGTTAAAGCAATCTAGAGTAAAATAAATTCTAAGCATTTGAAATTTGTTAATCAATAAATGTAATAATAATAATAATAATAATAATAATAAAATGGTCTTTTCATTTTTTCAGGTAAGAGTTTCTTCTTGAAACCTAATAGATACTCAAGAGGTCATTTTGTAATAATATGGATTTTTCCCCTTAATGTAAAGCCCCTCCACATAAAATATAATTATATATAATTAATATATTTAGAATTCCTTTTGCTTGGTGACATTTTTTTCATAAAACCCCTTAGGACTCATTTGCAAAGCTGCTTTGAAGTTAATTTCATGCAGATCTTCCTGATTTGTAGTTGTAGTGAATTATTGCTAAACTTAAAGAAAAAGTATCGGAAAACCCCAAATCATCCAAACTTACAATTTATTTCATCATTTGATTAAATTGGTTTACTTTAAACCATGCAAGTGATACTAAGTACTTCAAGTCTCTAATAAATTAAACAGACGTGATAAAATCTTTCTATGAATTAATATAGGGTACAGAAGAACTGCTGTTTAATAATCCAGGTGTCTTCACCCAAGAACACTTATTAAGATACCTATCACCTCATTAAAATGTTCCTACAAATAAAAACCTTTTCTAGAGTGTTCTTTTCCTTTTAAACTGTGATTTGGATAATTGGGGGAAGGGTATTTTCATTATGCAAATACGTTCTGGTGCTCACCTCAGAGTTGCTTAATTGTCAGTGAATAGGTCAGTTTATCATTCCTCATTAATATTTGAAGATTTAGTTGAAACCACTTCATGGCACAAATAACAAGCTTCTATCTTGTAGCATAATTTAAATCACTGTGACCACAATGTCAAGTTTACTTTAAACTCTCTATAATGTATATTTGCGATTGACAGTAACCATTTGTTACCTGATTGGTAAGGTAGAAGTTGTTTTATATCATAAAAGTATATAGGCATTTTGAAGATCTGTATAATTTCAGGGCAAAACAGTTAACTCTGTAAGTCTCTCCTTTTTAGAAATAAAAAATTCAGTGAATACTTAGACTGGTAATCTGGGAAGAGAGACCTGCATTGTACAATAGAATGCACAGCTCTTTACATTTTCAGATGGTTCATTATTAACAACAAGTGTGTCTAATGAGAATTTTAGCCTCTTACTTAGAAAATACACTCAACTCTCAGTTATAGGCTTTGGGACTCTCTAGTTTGTGGATTATCTGTAACAAAATGTTAATCCCAGCCATGATTCCAAGTCAATTCCTTTGCTCAGGAATTGTAATTCATTTTTAATATTAGCCTTAGGGGTAGAAACATGATTAGAAATGCAGAATAATGCTTTCATTCAAAACCAATTAAAACGACTTCTGGATTCTCTAACATAACGACTAATTCACAATGCTGTACTCCTCCATTAGGAAAGATTGAGCTTGATGTATTGAAAGATGATTTAAAACTTAGCCACTGAGAGATATTTCAAGAAAACGTTTAATTCTAGTTTTTACGGATGAAGAAAATACTTGGTTTTGTGTCTCATTTGAAAAATGAGAAATCCTGTTATATCTTGGCAAAAGAAAAGTTCAGCTTCTTTTTTTTCTTTTTGATCTCTAGCAAAAATCCTGTTTCATATACACTATACCATGTGTACCTTAAGCTACCTATTTGCTACCCTTCAATAACATATCATTTTACAGTATATAGAGAAACCATCACTTATAAAAGTTATTTATTTGTGGTAGTATTATGTAATCTGGTCCTTTTTTTTATTTCAAGCAGGAAAAAGAACAGCTGGAAAGAAGATAGTAACAAGAATATTCTATACTGTATTTTGCTAGATCTTTTGGCTTTTCTTTTTAAGACATATTTGTATTTAAAATTAAAGATGGGAAATATTATTACTCTTTGAATAAGTACATGGCTTATTACTTGGTTATGAGTGGGTACATTAGTAGGGAAATAATGTTTGATATATAAAAATATTTTAAATAGTTTTCTGGCTGGTGGTATGTGTTCATTTTAGGCCCTTGCTCCCTTCGGTGAGCAGGCCTTCATTGTTGAATGTCAGAGAAGCAGTTTTCTGCACAGATAATGCAGCCTGCGTGAGTGATAGGAATGTGGGAAGGAAGACTGGCATATGTACTTTCAAATTAAGTAAAAAGAATTTAGTTAAATCAAATAATCACCTAGACCTCACTTTGGAACTGACCTTTCTTTCTAGCTGTTTTCCTAATATGATCGGAATACTGAGTTAGGAAAAATAAATTAATTCAGTCATTCATTTACAAAAATTAAAAGGTCCAGAAAACTTCTACAATGCAAGTCTTTAAGAACAACATTATTAAGGAATTTTTTAAAAACAAAGTCTAGGAAGGAATCTGTTTTGTTTTGTTTTGTTTTTTTCTTTTTGTTGGAATTCTGTGAGTCTCTATGCTGCCTCACTGTTTCCAAGGTGATGCAGTAGAGATGGATTTAAGGGCTTTCTCCTCTAGTGGCATTTACTGTTTCTGCATGTCTTATGTATAAACTTATAGGAAGATCTCTTTTTTCTTTTTAATTTTTTCACTGTGTACTTATTTTTGAGAGACGGAGACAGAATGTGAGCAGGGGAGGGGCAGAGGGAGAGAGAGACACAGAATCTGAAGCAGGCTCTAGGCTCTGAGCTGTCAGCACAGAGCCCAACACGGGGCTCGAACTCACAAACCGTTAAGATCATGACCTGAGCTGCCACCTAGACACCCCCAGAAAGATCTTTTGAATGTTAGAAATAGTCTGTTGGAGGTAGGAAACATTTAAAAGATGTAAAGATTTGTCACTTGTCCCTGGGTATCAGGTGTATGCATTCCATTAGTGTATCAGTCAGCAGAATGCCAGTTTCTGATTGAAACCTGCAGAACATTCTTTAGGAACACAATTGTATTTAATAATAATGATAGAAGGCTGCTCTTTTACCAGCATTTTAGACTTTTAAAATATGGCTTCCTTGACTTCTAAAAGTGCAGAAGACAAGATGATCTCTTGCCATGAATAATATGTACTATACCAAACTTTTAACTCCATTGAATATTTCCAATGTGTTTAATTTTTTTAAGGAATCTTCACTTCTTTTGATATATGTAGATGTATCTATTGATAGTGAATGCACATTTTTGTTCTTACTGCTGACATCTTTAGTTTAGTTGTAATAGGACATAATAAAGAGGATGCAAATACAGTCCTTTGAGTCTAGGTTAGCTTTCCTCCTTCTAAAGGACCTGCAGTTTGGGGGATCCTTCCAACTTTGTTATCCTTGGAGCCAACCTAGGAGTCCTGAAATTGTGCATTCAGATTCCAGCTACTCTATGGCTACCCAACCATGTCAATATGTTTACCATGAGTTTTGTGGAATATAAGAATTAGACACCATATACCCCTTTTCCATTATTAATCTGTCAAAATTGCTGATTAGATGGGAACTTGTTTCTTTAGAGTAAGTAGTTTTTAGAAGCAGGTTGTTTTGGAGCACCTGGGTAGCTCAGTTGGTTAAATGTCCAAATCTTGGTTTCGCTCTGGTCATGGTCTCAGGGTTCGGGAGTTCAAGCCCCTTATCAGACTCAATGCTGAGCGCATGGAGCCTGCTTGGGATTCTCTCTCCTCTTCTCTCTGCCCCTCCCCCACCCGTGTGCACTCTCTCTCTGTCTCTCTCTCAGAATACATAAAATAAAACTTTAAAAAAAAACAATCCAAGTTTTTTTTAAAGAAGAAAGTTGTTTTATCACTTGGTTTGGTTTTACTTGAAAATGCTAAAGCATGACATTGAAAGAAGAGCAATGCAAAAATTAAAGAAAAAAAAACCTTCTAAAATCAGCCATATTCCCACAACCTAGGTAAAACCACTATTAAAATGTAGATGACATGTGTTCTTCTAAAGAAATATATTCTTATTTACATGTATGTATATGTGTATAGATAGAAATGTAGGTGCCTGATATACTTAACTATGTGATAAGAATCATTTATGCAGTACTACACATTCCTTTTTTAAATCTCACATTATATCATGCTTCTTTTTTAAACCAGTTAAAATCTCCATAAATATAATTTAATGCCTGTGTAGTACATGATTCTGTTTAATGCATTTTAATTCATTTACTCATTCTCCTGCTATTGATTCCTTAGAGCTTTATAGTTAACGGAGATGCTTGCATTTTGAATATTATTGCAATGCTTTAACATACATTTTCCATTTCTTTCTGCCTTATTCCCCCATTGCCCAGAATGACTGTGTGTGCTTGTCTGTTAATTTCAGGATCACATATGTAGACTTAAGTCCCAAAGGCATTTCTCAGCTTGCAGTTAAAAGGGCAAGCCTATTAACTCTGAGAAAATATTTTAATCTGAGAATTTTTCAATTAAAGGAAAGAAGCTTATAGAAGTTAATTTTGATGCAGCATATTTGATCTTTTACCTTATCTGTCTGTTAATTTATGGATACAATGCATGCATAGGCAAAACAAAAGTATAAAAGTGGACAGATAGAGAGATGGATGGACGGATGGATAGGTGCTAATTCTCTGCTTGCTAATTCTTTCAGTCTACCCTTTCCCTACCATCCCATTGTATCATTTGTGTTAGTATCTTGATGCTTATCATTTCATACTTTACTATAGTCTTATATAAATAAATAATTAAATAAGACTTCCCACTTCCAGAAAAGAAAATTGATGTCTTATAATTCCTATTATACATTCTCCCCTACTCTACTCCTATAATATGGTCATCTCTATAGTTAAATGTATGTTTCTAATTCATTCTCTCTTACAGCAGATAATACCCATTGAGTAGCAGATAAGGTTCAGTCTTACCATTTTATGCCCACTGACTCCTGGTGCACTTTCCCTCCCACCAGCCAGCATCTGCTCTCTGAGGAATTTGGCTCCAGTTGCCAGAATCTGATTTATAGCCTGTTGGTGGAGCCTGGAACTGACAGTTGCAGAAGTCTGTCTAGGACAAAGCTGACCATGACCTCAGTAGCCTCCATAATCAGCCTGTACAACTGAGCCAGTTAGCCACTGTGGGTCACTGCTTGAGATTGCACACTGGCCCCCCTTCCCTCTGGGTCCCTCTTCCTTCCTGCTTTTCCTAAGCACGTCCAAATAAGTCATTTTACAAGAATCCCATTTCAGGGTCTGTTTCTAGGGAATCCAATCTAAGACATCTAGTATGCATTATGATTTCTTCCCTGTTAATGGACACTTAACTACCTTTGGCTCACATAGACTTTCCTTCAATTTTCACAGGTGTACAAACATCATGACATATGGCTGTTGTTGTTGTTGTTGTTGTTGTTGTTGTTGTTGTTACTGCAGGATAGAAGCTTCCTAACATTGAGCTGTTGTTGTTTTTAAATTTTAATAGATCCAGAAGAGAGGTCCCTGGGTAGCTCAGTTGGTTAGGCATCCGACTTTGGTTCAGGTCATGATCTCAAAAGTTTGTGGATTTTAACCTTACATCGGGCTCTCTGCTGTCAGCACAGAACCCACTTTGGATCCTCTGTCTCCCTCTCCCTTAGCCCCTCCTCATCTGTTCTCTCTTTTCCTCTCTCTCTTAAAATAAATAAATAAGCTTTAAAAATAGAGCCAGAAGAAAACACAAAAACATTGGCAGTAATTCATACTCTTTCCAGCAATGGATGTGTGTGCCTTCCTGTTTTCCTATAGCCTTAATCACACTGGGTATTAACAATTTTTAAAAATTGCTCTTAATCTAATTAGTCTGAAATGTTTTGTGTTGTAATTCCCACTTACCTAATTACTAGAGAAGTCAGGCTTGCTTTCATATGTGGGTTTTGTTCATAGTGCTCTGTTTTTCCATTTACATTATCTTTGTGGATTGGCAGTCTATTTCATATTGGGTGTGCTACCTTTTTGCTAATAATTTTCAGGATATGTTTGTATTGGAATTTCTTAACTCTTTGTATATATATTAAAACAATTTTCTTGGAGTTATTTGTTTAGACTTTGTTTCAAAAATCATTTAGAAGGAAAGGCAGATCACAATACCTACGATGTTTCTAAGGAAACATCCACGTTCGGGAACCGCGCCTGCCCCTTTGATTCCCAGCGTATTGATGTACACATCTGTGAATCATATGCATCGTTCTTATTTGGGTCAGTGTGCACAACTCGAGTAAATGCAGACTGTCCTATTTATAGGAATACGCGTTAGGAATTCCCACAACAAAGCTTTTAGCATCGGTCCTGCCCCACTTCCAGCTTTGTGCTTCACATCGAGACATGAGAGGAAGCGGATCAGAGGCCTGGCTCTTCAAGTGTGTGGTTATCAAGCACTTGTAAGAAAATGAGCTTCCACCAGAAAACGTGAGAGGATCAACTCCATTGTGCCATTCAGATCAACTCATTTACACCCTTCAAAAGAGACCTGAGCTCCAAAGTTAAAGTTTAGGCTTGAATTGTCTGTTGTGATGGCTTATATTGATTAAATAACCAGGCGCTCACATGCGCGCGCACACGCCCACCCACCCATCCTACTGGATCCTATTCTCTCCCGTGGCTAATCTGAGCAAAGAAATAGGAACCTTCTTTCCTACACTTCTTGCTCCTTTGCGCTGTTCACCTTTTATTTCATTTTCAACCCTTTCGTTAATCTTTCTGAATGACTATGCCTTTCTTCTTCTTTTTAATAACTAGAAGTATAAAGATATATACTGTTTAAAACAAATAAATGGCTATATAACTAACAGATGTTTTGTGAAGTACACTTTGTGTTTGGAATAAATTGTTAAAATGTCTGACAATATTTAAGTAAAGGATTTATGTTTCTAGTTTGTAGCCCAATGATAGAATAATTAAGTGGCATGGTCCCAGGTTTATGGAGAAAATCTTTTAAATCTCCAAATTCCTCAAAGCTTCTTTGGTCTTGGTGTTGTCAAACTTGATTTTTATTGATCTCTACATTTCAACTCATGCACATAAAACCATTTTTCCCCCATATCATAGGAAAGGAGCAAGCCTGTGATATATACGTTTCCTAATTAAAGCTTAAATCTAGTTCCCAGCACTTCCGCTTCTGAAATGTTAGAACCACATAGTGAAATATTTTTAACCTTTTCCATCCATCACATGGGTTTTTAGGTTACTGGTAATGTCAGCCAGAAAAGTATATGAATTAAGAGCATTTTTCATAGAGACTCCTACTAGACTTCTTAAATGGATAAGTTAGTATTAAAGATATCACTGGAATTTATCCCAAAACATAATTGAATTTTTTATTGGTTTTAGGATACAGTTCTTAGTTCAGTTTGGAGATGAACCATCGGAAGTAAAATATGTGGTGCGAGTTGGTGTCAGAACAGCAGTAAAATTTTACAAAGAAACTAGATCTGTTAGGAAGTCACACCATTTGCCTGAAGATGCTGTCCATTTGGCATTTTAATAGACAGCTTGGTGGGTATGTGAGTGAGGATGACAGTGCAAGATGAGAATACATGGAGTGATCGATTTTGGCAAATGATTCATTTTTTCATAAAGTGAATAAAAATTTCTCCTGCTTGGGTACCTGAAAAGAGTTGGCTCTTCTGCTACTTTATGGCTAGTTGGGCAAAACTGCTTTTCATTATAGCTAATAGTTTTTACTTTAAAATTTTTGCCATGGTATTTTATATCCCTCTCAAAAGTATCCTGTTTATTTTAGATGGGAGTGGATATTTTTATTCTATTTCTTGGGACTTTTTTATTTTTGTGTGGCACAACTTTTATGAAACTAGTTATTGTTTTAAATTTTTAAACTAATTTATTTATATATTTATTTAGACAGAGTATGAGTGGGGGAGGGATAGAGACAGAGGAAGACACAGAATCTGAAGCCAGCTTTAGGCTCTGAGCTGTCAGCACAGAGCCCAGTGCGGGGCTCAAACCCACGAATGCAAGGTTGTGACCTGAGCAGAAGTTGGATGCTCAACAGACTAAGCCACCCAGTTACCCCCTAGAGTTATTGTTTTAATATAATAACAATGAGGGACGCAGTTTTTTTGGATGAATAATAGTAAAATGATAGAATAGCAAATGATGAACAAATGTGAGATATGAGTATGTGCCTGGTATTTTGCCCAATACTTCATAAAACATTATACTGTTTGTTCCTCAAAGCATCTGTGTGCACTAGGTAGTATAATTATCCATTTTATAGATATTAAGGTGGAAAAACAGGTTAAATAAACTTTTCATAAGTTTAGGACATTCTGAAATATAAATTCTTTGGAAAGGAAAGTTAATGCTTTTTGGTTCCTGCAGTAACTCAAACTAACTGCTCATTACTACTTTCTCTGCTTTTCTTATGCAAGGAAATAGTTAACAGTATTTATATTGGGCAAGAGCCATTGTAACTAAAAATAAATGGTGAAATCCATTCACTTCTAAGTAAGGAATTATACAGTCTGTAGAAATTTGTACTACTATTTCTTTCTAATAAACCCTGTCTTCATCACAGAAAGGTGAACTTAAGCCTAGCTATGGGTCATAATATCTACAATTCCCAGTGTGAATGAATAAATGTTTGGGTTTTATTCTGAGCATGGACAAGTGCAGTTTCAGCATTTATGGAGAGGTATAAACTGTGAATTTAAAAATGAAGCCTTACATATAAATACTACTAAGACTCTGGGTTCTTTGGTCACTTAATGAAAGAAGGTGAGAAACTTGACCTTGAGGAGCCTGAGCTGGAGCTAGGGCACGGGGTCATTCTTGTTTGTTGTATATACTTGTCTTGGCGGCCAAGGTTTGGGAGTCCCTCTTTCTCCTTGCTAATGGGAGAATTTGAGGCCAGACAGTGAGTTAGAGATCTGTCCCCTCTATTCAGAATTGAGAATTGTGTTGATATTTTTGGTGAACTCACTTAGCAGGTGACATAGATAATGATTTCACTTCCTAGTCAGGAAAGTGATATTAGTTGTATAGGCTTATGTCACAGGATGTGATTTGTTATTAGATTACTTATGTCTTTGTTGTGGAGATCAAGGTTACAGACTTGTAAAAGTGCAATGTTCTATTGGCTCTGAATTAACCAAGGTTTATTTTCATGGCAGTTGATGGCCATAAAACCTTTCAGCTTAGTCTGCTCTTCTCACTGATAGCTCTGTTGTTCTTAGGATTCTTCTCCTCATGGAGTTGTGGCCTCTCAGTAACCATAAAAACCAGGACACAGAAGACAAAAACAATTTGGCTTACAGTTTCTTAACAGGTTTTATCGGTCACTTGCCATTCTTTATAGAAGTCTTGTAATGTCCCAGATCAAACACACCCAGAATAAAAAGCTTTCACAAAGATTATCTCTAAACTCATGAATTTGCCTGTCCATTGATTTCCTTTTCCTTCCACACTAAACTCTAGTCCCTGCATCCAGCCGTCACTTCAGCATGTACTTATCAAATGCTTACAGCATGTCAAGCATGCCATTGGTTCTGGAGACACAGTAGTGACTTAGACTGACCATATCCCCTTGCTCTTGGAGCTCATATTCCAGTGAGAGGATGACAGAAAACATATTTATATGTATAGGAAGCAAGATATTTTCAGATAGTAGAAATGCTACAGAGGTAATAAAGCATAGTGTGTATAGAGAATGGTGGGGCTGGCAAGAGGGTTTTTGTAATCAGAGGAGAACTCTCACAGGAGGTGATATTTGACATGAGATCTAAGTGATGAGAAGGAACCAGGTGTGAGAAATTTGGAGGAAGAGCTTCCAAGCTGCTGCCATGGAGAGTTATGTAGTGTGCGCACTGCACAAAGGCACCTGGCCAAGGGAAGAAGGAGGGGCTGAAATCTCATGCTTCTCTTACATAATATGCTATGAGATATGGGGCTGCATCTTCCCAGATGTGTTTGTTTAAACCACAAAAGCTGTTCTTTTTGCTAACTTAGTACCTCAAAAGATTATGTTCACCAGGGGGTGTATGTGTATGAGTTTGGGGGGGGGGGTTGTTCATGTGTTTGTTTTCAGTGAAGACCATTTCATAGGCTAGTGTGGACTTGAGTGAATTGGGTATGCAAGGTTGACCTGTTCGTGGGTGACGCTGGAGTAGAGTGTAGGAAGTAATGAGAATAGAGTGGTACCAGGTGAAGTTAGAGATGCAGGTAGGAAACAGACATGCAGTTTTGTAAGGGGTTTGGATGGTATTCTAAGTACACAGAGGCCATTGGAAAGACTTGTTCAGGGAGATGGTAAAATTCTTTGTTTTTAAAAGTTTACTCTGACATGTAAAGCGGAAGAGAGAACTGTACCAGGACAAAAAAATTATCTGAACAATATTCTATCCAGTGGCCTTATCTCCTCTTCTGATAATCAAAATAGGCCAAGACTAGAATCTTGCAATGGCCCATGACAAAGAATAAAAATATATTCTGTATATGTATTTCTGTATATTCAGAAAGCATGCATTTTCCACCTTTTCCATCTATCACCTGTGTACACAGCTCATTTGTTTGACAGTGGTACTCCAAATTGATGGAAATGAAGGAAATGAGTAGATGTCATTTCTTTTCAGGAAAGCCAACCCACATTAAAAAGTCTAAACAAGTCTGTGAGAAGAAGATGGATTTGACTATAATCTCAGTGCTTTTATTTTCAGCTCTGGGTAGAATTGGATTATAAGGTTATTAATATAAGATACTATTATAACTTGTATATGATAAAGTTTTTCAATATGATGACACTTGGTAATAGAATGCTGGAAAGAATCTCATGAAAGTGCAGCAGGTTGGCAAACCAGTGAACCTGGGATTGTGAAACGCTGATGCCACAAAATCTGGAGTAAAAACTGAAGAACAAGTACATTGTCATTAAACAAATTAGGATTAAAGTGCATTATATAAGTTTATTTTGTGAATATCAAGTATTACATTATAGGACCTGGGGAGTATTTACTGGCATTTGAAGCCAGCTAAGATGACCAGTCCCCACAGTGAGTATGATCTTTGTAAGAGGAAGACTCTGATAGGTATTTTGGAACTTAATGTTTCAGAATGTCACAGAATTTGAGTTTAACACTGTGTTTTGGAGAAAGATAAAATAAGGCATGAAGTACTCTAGGTTTAACAAGAGAGAAGAAGAGTTTAGTGCTCTGCATTAGCCTTGGAGGAAGGAAATGGATTAAAAACAATTCAGGTCAGTGGGTCTTAACTCTTTCACTCCGCTTTTCCCCTTCCTTAATATATTGTAAAATATCTGGCCCAATAAGAGTCTATTTAAGGATCAGTTCCCTATTCACAGTGTCTCAGGAAAGTTGATAATATGGGCAGGCCTTTGTCCTGAATTATAATGTATCCCTGTCTCCTCTCATACCCTGCTTGGTGAGGAGAGGTAAGGTACAAAGAGTCCAAATACACTAAAGAGTGCAATAACCCTACAGAACCCTGTTACATAAAGAGAAAGAACCCAGACTGGGTACTCCAGAGTGAACAGATGTAGCTGGTTAATTCAGTTGCCCTGACCAAGCGATTAAGGGAATTAAACCTGGCCTGTTTCATTACGCTGAGTATCCTTACACCCACTCTTCTTTCCAGATACATGCTGCTTGGAGTCTAAGAGTTATCATCGAAGACCAGGGTGAATCCAAACATTATCAATCCCAGATGTGACATTTCACCTTTTCCCCTAAATAAATGCATTTGTAATGTGGGAAGTTTCTGCTGGGTCTACCTAAAATAATCCCTTTAAAAAAGGGTACATAAAAACTGTTGTAGCTTTGCTTTATGATTTAGCTGTCTACTGTAAGGGTTTAACATTTTATATAAACCATCATTATACAAACCTCTTGCTTTAATGCAAGGTTTTCTTGGGTCCAGTTTACTATTTATGTATAAAGCATGTAGGTGGTTTAAATGTTTTTCTAGCACATATTAGGCTCTCAAATATCTTTAGTTAGTGAGTGTAAGAATGAATAGATTCATTTATCTTACTGATTTCCTGTAATATTTTGAAAAATCTAAATATTTTTGGTTATTTCAGTGGCTGAAATAAAAATGATTTTTTTCCCCTTAAAATACCACACTCTTTTAAACTGTGATGGAAGTATGGGAAAAGCAGTTACTCTTTCTAGTTCTATCTTCGCAGAGGGGAACATTTACCATCATTTTTAGATTTAAGTAGGTGTAGTAAAAATTATTTGCACAATGATATTTTAGGATGCAGGTGTTTGGCTGAGGTTCCAACCTGGAAATCATTTTTTAAACTTAGGCATTTGTCCAAAGAGCATATGGAACTTCATTATCAGAGCATAAGAATATATTTTGTGGTATGTTTTACTATATATTCATATATTTCCAAGGAATACTCAATGGTCCTGAATTATTTATAAAATAAAATAGAACAAATGGCTACCCATTACTTGTACATTTGTTAGTTCATAAGACAATACATGACTTCTGTAAATGATTTACAAATTGTTGGTTGTTCATTCATTTGTTTGATATCTTTCCATATCACAATGACTGTTTTCATGATAAGGAAGGTCCCAGTGGTTAAATCAAGTCATTATGCTAGAAGGACAAAATGTAAGCCCCTCCCCACTTGGATTTGAGTAGACTGTCATTGATCTACTAGTCTGTAATGTTGAGTTATCATGGTACTAATTCAAAACATACTAAAGGCATTTTTTTCTCTGTCTCTTGTACCAATTTGCTTTTCCCTTTTCTGCCCTTAATAGTCCTCAGAGCCCTACAAAGTGAGGAGAACGCCAGTGAGGGAACAGAGATGGAGGACTCCTGTCTACTTTCTTTTCTTGAAGAATCATTAGTATACTCTGTTAATCCCATTGATCAATGCCATCTCTCATGATAGTCTGTTTGATTTCTGTTTTTGAATGCATTATAAAGGAGATAGGACCAATATTTTTTTTAAAAAGGATTTTTGGTGATGTAGATAAAGTAAAAATCACCTAAATTGAGTTTATATTGGCAAGAATAGTTTTTCTTCTGAATGTTGGGTTGAATGAAAGATTGATAAACCTGAACTAGTTATTTTCTCATGAAACTAGAGTGAATGCACTTGCTATGGCTATAAACTGTCTCTGGGTTATTGTAACTGTTCTGGTAAGACAGGGAAAGGCAGAGGTTTCCATTCTTAGTAATATCATCACCTTATCCTAATGAGGTCACAATAGATTACTCCTATGAGAGATTCCAAAGCCTACCCAATTACTACCTAATGAGAAAATGGCATTTGGTGATACCACAATTTCAGGAGATTATTTGTCATGGATATTTATTCAAGATATCTGTTAGCTGCTTAACAGTGATGCCTCAGATTCAGATACTTTCTCACGCCCCCACTGAAGTCCCCCAACTTCTTGTCACTCTCCCGTCCTCCCACCTTGACCCTGTGAGGTAGCAAGTATATACATTATGAGTATTTTCTTCAGAGATTTGACTGAGTGGTATGCATCATTCCCTTCTGGTCTTATTACAAGCAAAAATTCTTCATCTTGAATATTATACTTATGATTTCCTGTCTACTGAGGTGAAAAAAAAATATTTCAACTAGGTTAATTATGACAAATTTCGAATCCAGGATTTTTATGCTCCTTTGGCCCTAGAGCTAAAGAACACCAGGAGAAATCTAAATTATTTATCTGGAAATACTGCAATATAATTATTCATAATGAATCAGAGAAGTCATATAATTTTTACTATATTACTATATATACTCTATACATTTTATATACTATATTTACTAAACATTGGATACATAGCCTTTCATTTTTTATAAAATATTAGTAAATATGTTCATTTTCTATACATTTTGTCTGGTGAAAATTAATATTCATGGATATTAACGAAAGCAACTAATATTCATTGAATACTTACTATATGCTAGATACTTGATGTATTATTTCATGTAATTCTCAGAGCAGCACTGTGAGATAGGTATATTCTTATCCTGAAATTTGGAGGAGAGATGCTTCTGGCTGTAAGGAATGGTATGATTGAACCTGGTAAAAGCTTTAAGGAAATTTTCTTTTATGTAACTGGGAATGGAGAGATATAGCAGACTCAGGCAGGCGCCGGTTAAAGTTCTGGCTTACTCTTTTTGTCATTCTCAATCTGTCCTAATCTCTGCATCAGCATTAACAGACTATTTTCCCTAATGCTTAGAAAAGAGCTGCCAAGGTTGAAGTAAAATACTTTCTTGTTTATGTCCAACAGTAGAAAGAGAAACTGGCTCCTTTTTAGTCTCTGGAGAAGGGAAGAATTCTCCTTGAAACCTCTATAGCCAGCCTTCAGTCAAATCACATTGGCCATTCCAAGTCTCATGCCCCTTCCTGTACCAATACTGGTAAGAGGGAAGGGGTTATTATGATATGTTTATACAAATCAGAGCTCATGCCTGAACATGGAGGTGTGGTCAGCTCTTCTTTCCTCTTTCTTTGATTACAATGGGAAGATGATAAGTGAACACAGGTGGGATTCCATGAAGAAGAAGGACAGCTTGACTGAATTCTGGGTAAAAATGACAGTTTAACTACAGAAGGACTAGGTAATATCTAAGGCCTTGTAACTACTTACTGGAGGTCCCTAAACTTAAATTCAAGTCTGTTTCATTTCAGAAGCCCAGGCTTCTATACTGCTTTTTGTGATGAATATCAGGGCTTATTTTTTGAGAATATATTTCTAATAAAACTTCAAAAATAATTTGTGCAACCTTAGGCAAGTCATTCTCTCCTGGCCTCAGTTTCCCTCTACAACAAAAAGAGTAAACAAATATTTTAGGTTTTGTGGACCATGAAGTCTTAATCACAGTTAACTACTCAACTGTGCCAAGACAATGTGAAAGCATCCATGGACAACATATAAACGGATGGACATGTTCCAGTAAAACTTTCCTTACAATAACAGGCGGTAGTCTGTGGATTCTGTTTTGTGAGCCCCTGAACTAGGTGACCTCTAATGTCCTGCCCAACTCTAAAATTGTAGGCTTATGATTTTATATGTTAGCATCAATTTTAATATATATTTTAATCAGAAACTTTTATATTAGCTGAGTTTCTGTATTTGATTTATCAAAGATTTAAGAAAGATTAAAATTCATAATTGCTATAACTTTACACTGTGAATTTCCTAGTGGAAAATTTTTAAATTTATTCAGTAATACAAGTACATACAGGAAATTTATCATATTTTGGGTTACTCCAGCTGTCTAGAAAGCTTTTCCCCTGGAATCTGTTAACACTTGTGAAAGTAACATTCCTGTCTTAACTGGCATGCTAACCTGTTGGACATGACAACAAGTCAATGTCAATAAAAGTAGGATAAAAGGCCGAGAAAAATTGAAAATGTGGGAGAGACCTTTAGCAGTTAATCAACATATGATTATGAGGTGTTTATCTTTTAGAAAAAGCAAAATTGTTCATAGAAAATAAGATAGACTAGTCTTTTAAATTCCTTAATCTTCTTCATAATACATTCTTAATTTTAAAAAGTTCTAGTAGATTAAAGGTATAAAAGCCACTCAATAACCATTATCAACATTAAATTAGATACACTGCATATAAAAAGACTTGTTCAGTCAATTTCCACTAAAATCATATATTACAATTCTTGTTACTCCAAGAGTAAGATAAATTTGTTTTAGGGTTAAGTGGGTCAGTGTTCTACCCAAAATAAAGAGGCACTACAGACAACCTAGCACTATAGACAACAGTAAAGCTAATTATCAGAGAGCTTGATACCTGAAGAGCCATTTCATCTGCTTTTTAAAATTCTACTTAGAAATATATATTTAATGTAAAAATATGAAAAATATACTTAATATAAACACAAGCCAGACATCATCTTTGAGTCATTGCATGAAGAAATTAATGAAAGTTCATTTTCATCATAATGTATTCCCTTTGCCTCTACCAAGAACAGTAATTCGTGTGAAATAAAGACTTTCATTGTAGGAAAGCATGCTAGGAAACACTCATTTGTGTGTCTACATGTATAAAGTTGCAAATAACATGTGAGAACATAAGATTTCTGCCTCAATGTAATCTCTGTGTCTCTATTCACACTCATTGCTATGGAAATACTTTGGGGGAAAGTAGAGTGTCTAAGGCAAAGTAAAGTTAAAGAAAATTTAAGGATGATGTGAACTCTTAAAGAGGGTAACCATGAGATAGAGGTCTGGGAAACTGTGTACAACTTAGTTAATCTTGAAAAAATTTAATGCATTATTGCAGTTTCAATCCTCACGTTTGCAAAATAAGCAAATAATACCTTTCCTGACTGCCTCAGAGGCTTGTTACAATCAAATGAGAAAATACAAGTAAAAATGTTTTGTAATCTAATGTGGTTATATGGAAACGAAGGGTTTAAAATGCTTGGCCAAAGTAGATCCTTCTGAAGCCTAGTCAGCACATTAATTGCAAGCTCTGCCTTACTATTTTCTTCCTATTCTTCCCTTCCCTTTAATTTACCTTGCCTAAATTCCACAAATCACAGGGTTAGATTAAGGGGTATTCTCTCTTGTGTACTCATCCATCCATCCATCCATTTATTCACTCAGCATTCAATTTCTGCCACTTAGTGGGGTTGGGGTGAGTCTCCAAAAAAACTAGTGGTAATTCAACAATTCTGATGGATGTTTTTCTGTTGGAAAGGGCCTTGTGGAGAAATCAGTGTAGGTGAAGTCTAAGAAGAACACAACTGTCAAGCCATTTGATTTGGTTAGATCACTGAGCAGGTATCAAAATGGGCCAGAACGGTTGGTTGTGGAGAGATTGTGAAAAATCCTGCTGAGCAATTTGGGCTTTTTTATGGAAGGAACAAAGAGCACAGATTTGACAACTTTAAACTACCTCCATGATGATTTTGGAGCTCTTAAGTCTTCCAATCTAGAGTAAATTAATTTAACAAGCCTTCTTCTTAAAAGAAAAAAAAGAGGGAAAAAGAACTCTGTATAAGGCAAGAGCTAGTAGGTAATTTACCAAATTCTAGAGCTTTGGAGATTGGAGATGGCACAGGTTGGGGGAAGGGATGGGGAGCGAATGATGAGAAATGGGGGAAGAAAAATAAAATATTATAAGAGTTTAAAAATATTTTCCCTGTTTCTAAGCTTTACCGAGATTTGGCCATGTGCTCTGAATGAGAAATAGTCGCCAAGTATTAAAGTTCTTTATCTTCTGGCCCATTCTGTCATGTACCCACATATAATACATCTTCTATGGGGAAATTATTCCAAGTAAGATTTTACTTGCAAACACTTCTGGAACATAATGTATCTGTGAATATGTAGTTAGTATTGGGTTTAGGAAGAACTGTGCTCTGTGCACCAAGGCACCTTTTAAAAGTTGGCATTCTATATGTCTGATGCCTCAAGTTACTAGAAATCATTTTGGAAGTTACAGAATAGTAAGAATGCTAGAATGAAACTTGTCAATACTCTTTCCTCTTCTCTCATTTTGCAGCTGAGGAAAGAAGTTGGCAAATGTTCAGGATCTGTATATATCTGTCCTTGGTTTGCCCAAGCCATCCCTGTCATAGTACTATGAGCAAAAGATGCCCACTAGGTAGAAGAAAGGAAATCTTAAGGAGCCTTTCCAAAATGGGAGAAACAAATTATATTAGTCATTTCACTCCTTTGGACCTTGATTTATTATCTACAAAATAAGGAGTGTAGACCAGATGAGTTATAAGAGCCCTCTTTAGGGAGTGACTGAGTCTTTTTGGAGATGCAGGTGTTTGCTGGTTTGAGTTTGAGGCAAGGTGAATTGCTTCTCCCTTTACCAAAGTTCACTAATGCCTGATATCCAGGGAACACCCAAGAGAAAGATGAAAGTTCACATATATATCATGTCTGCCGTATATCTTATTCGTTGCATAAGGAGGTCTTTTATTGAAAGAAGTATTAAAGGGATAGGGATCACCTTTAAAAGAACACCTAAACTTTCTTCTACGTTAGAGCACAAAAGTGGCCTATCCCCCATAACCTTTCACATAAAATAAGGCAGGCACATGAGTTTTCATGTGGAAGTCAGTCAGGAAAAAGGGATTATTTCTCAGTTAGATTTACTCAAATGATTGCTGCAGAACGAAAATACAGTAGTACAGGAAATTAATTGTGGTAAAAATTTAAAATGCTATAAAGAACTGTGTTAATTTAATTTCCCGTTACTTTGTGGAATGCACAGAACATAAAATTCACAGAACGACTCATAAAGCCAGTGCCATACTTTACTGTCCTGACTGTGAGGCTATAGTCTCACCTTAATGTTGTTCTACTTTTTTTTAAAAAAGTGATTATCTTGAAAGAACATTTTTTTTCTGTCTTCACATACAAATGGCAGCACAAATTACACCATATGTTGCTCTTTGGGGTCTGGGAAATCTTTGTTCATGAACGTAAACCTGAATGGAATTTCTCTGGCTCAGCTTTGTATGAAGCTGATGGCCATTTTGCCTAGAGTTGCCTATCTTTGAGAAGTTCCTGTCTGTTGGTTTTTGTTCTTTTGTTTTTCTTGAAAGATTATGGTAGATACTCAGGCTCTAGGGTCAAAACACCTGGATTAGAATTCTGATTCTGCCATCTACTAGCTGGATGATCCTGTGGAAGATACTTAACTTTTCTGTGCCTCAGTACTTCATCTGGAAAACAAGAATAATCAGAGTACCAATAATTCATAGAAGTGAGAGTGAAGTAACTTAATCTGTATAAAGTGCTTAGAAGAAGACCTGATACATAGTATATATTTGTGAACCTAACTCTGTGGATCTACTTTCAAAATGAAGAGGAGGTACTTGCATATAAGGAAGCTTGATACCCACTTGTTAAAATAAGATCCCAAAGAAACAGAAACACAGCAATTGAATAACAAACTCCAACAAGGTGATGGAATTGAATGCGCAAATGAAGTGTTCATTGCCAGTCAACAAGACAAGATTTATTTTCAACCTTTGCTGTAGCCCAGGTGATCAATCTAGCTTGCAAATTTGCTTCACACATGTGATTGCTGGATACAATAGAGGATGCACAGTAAATTTGAATTTTTGAGTAAACAACCAATCATTTTTGGTATAAATATGCCTCATGTGATTCTCAGGACATTCTTATGCCAAAAGATTCATTGTTTATCTGGAATTCAAAAAAACGGAATGTCTTATAGGTTTATTTGAGAAATCTGGCAACTCAATTCACATGATGTCTTTATAAAAGGGGATATTAGTCATTTCTAAAATTTAGAAGATAAAAATGTAAATTCTCAAATTATTTTGAAAAATTAGAAGATTTGGTAAAACTGGACCTTGGTCACAATAACAAGCTGGGGAGGTACCTTCTCCTCCCTTCACGCGAGGCATATATACTGTCCAGTCGGCTCAGTCCTGTCCATTACTCACTGTTCTTCTCTGTCTCCTCTTCCCTAATTTACATCAGTTTCTCCTGGAAGGCTTTTGCTTTGGGATCCTTACTATAATGGCTACATAAGCATTTGGAGTTTTAATGTATTTTGTTCATATCAGTCTGACTGTTTTTAATGAAGGTTCAAATATGCATTAAATTAGTAAAGTCAAAAGTACAAATCTGTTTACTCTACTATCTGTAGATACTATTTCAAGACATGATGTAGCCACATGAAAGGATTTTCCTCAGAATTGTGATGTACTTCTACAGCATCTGGGACTTCCTACACATTGGCCCTCTTACGTGTTCTATCTCCCTTCCGAGAATTTTAGCCTCTGAGACTCTGGCCACTGATAGATGAGTAGTAATAATTCTAACATTCTGCACTACTGGGTTCAATCCAAGGGCAGTGACAGGAATTCTTACACTGCCTTGCAACTAAACTTTATTAGCAATTTTCAGCTTACTGTGTTTTAATGCATGACATTTTGAAGTAGTTAAAATGAAATGGAAGATATTAACTTACATTAGTAATATTTTGAATTATGCTTGAAGAGTATTACTGACATATACTTGTCACAGATGAGAAAGGCACATACCTGGATTAATGTAATTCTTTTATTGGTTTGTATGGACACAAATCATCATGGCCTTCTTTGAATATCTTTTGAGATTCAGAGAAATTAGATGTGATATTAGTACTATGAACTGACTGTGTGAGTATAAAAGTGTAGATCATTTTTAAGGGTAAAATGCATCCAATAAAAATGTTATTCCCCCGCCCCCCCCCCCCCGCATAGGATGGCTGTTTACTCTTACATTGTTGAGCAGAATGACAATAGAATCAGAGAGTCAATGAATTAAGAGTCTCTTTTCCAAGCCCTTCACTGTTATTGTTTCACTTTTATGCACCCCAAACCAACATATTCACTGAGAATGCACCTATAGGTCCAAAATAGAAATTACAACACATAAATCTCCAAATTATTATCAGGAAGCAAATGAGCCACATATTAGTATAAGTCTTCAAGTCTAGTTTTGGCTGCACTTTTCTATTCTTTTGGGGTGGAAAACATAATTCCCTTAGTGAATTATCCTCGGGTCAACAATCCTAAAAGCAAATTACTCAAGAAGTCTTGCTAATGGGAAATACCATTAGCAAATAAATACATATTTATGTATTAGAATTAAAAAAATCAGAAGTCCTGCATTTCACTCAAGGAAAGCAGATTTAATTTAAACTTTAATATATCCACATTTCTAACTGAGGTAATAGGTTATTCAAATAAATGAACCAGCAATCAAATTAGCCTTAAGAACAGAGATTTACCAGAATTGAATATTAATCAGTATTCTAATTATTTCTCTTCAGTTTAGTCATTAGCTGTAAGATTTTGAAAAAAGGTACCTTAAAAATTTGGTAGACTATTTGAAAATTAAACCTTCTTGGTTATAACTTGTTAAATACTATATGTGCATTCTTTTATTCATTGAATAGTTACTGAGGTCCACCTATATGCTGGATGGGAGAGTGGCTCAAAGACACAAGTCTTTTCAGGAGCTCCCCCCCGCCCAGTAGGAGAGACCTAAGGTAAATAATAAACAAGAGATTGTCAAGCAGTGTCAGGAGTCATAAAGAAAATAAAACACAGATTGGAGTGAGATTGAACTTCAGGGCTGGTGAGACTACTGGCTATTAAAGAGTCAGGTTTGGGCAGGAAAACATGGGCAACAGACCAGAGCTATCCATGTAAAGATCTGTTATGAGCTTTGTAGTCAGAGACAACAGCAAATATAAAAATCGTAAGGTGGTACCAGTGTGGCTATTTCAAGGGACTAAAAGAAACCATTGTGACTGGATGCTAGTGAGCCAGAAGGACAATGGTGAGGAAGAGGCTGATGCATAAAGGCCTAGACCATGCTGGGTCATCCAAGCGTATACCTTTCCACCCAGGATTCCCAGATTCACGTTTCTATAATAGCTGAAATCATTCCGGTACTTCCTCTTTGAAAAGCTTTCAGCCTCTCCCACGGTCTACACATTGAAGTCTGATCGCTTGGTGTGGCACCTCAATCCTGAAGGCACATTAGAAGTACTGGGGCATGTTTAAAAATGTAAGTGCTCAGGTCCTGCTCTAAACTAATCCAATCAGACTGGACATCGATATTTGTATCCAGCTTATAATTGATTCTAATGTATAGCCAAGGTTGAGAAACCTTGATTTTATCTATGCAGTCCAGCAGAATTATAATATAAGCCACATATATTCTAGTGGCCACATTATAAACAAGTTAAAACAAAACAAAACAGATAAAATTAATTTTAATAATATATTTGTTTAAACTTGTATGTCCAAGGTATCCCCATTGCAATATCTAGTCAATACAAAAATTAATAAATATGTCAAATTCCTTTTTACATCCTAAGTCTTTGGAATCTAGTGTCTGTTTTCTGCTTATAGTACATCTTGATTCTGATGGAAAATGTTCATCAGAAATACTTGATTTACTTGTATTTGGTGTTTATAAAGTTTATGGTTAAAAAGGTAGATTTCCAAACCCAAGCGGTTCATCACATACTTAAAAGTTTTTTTAATAACTGAATTCAGTTTCATTTTTAAAACTTTAATTATAAACTAATTAAACCTGAGTAAAATTGACAGCTAAGTTCCTTAGTCACATTAGCTGTATTTTATGTGCTCAGCAGACATATTCAGCTAGTAACTACCCTACTGGACATGGAAGCTCTAGACTGTAAATCCAGCTCACTTACTTTCTAGCACGACATAGTCCTGAGTAAACAATTTGGTTTAGTAGTCAGACATTAATAGGCATCAATTGCAGCTATGTGCTATGGATTATAGATTGATTAATGTCTACTAGCCCTTAGTTTCCACACCTGTAAAGGAAGAATAGTGTTGTTACCCCATTATCGGTAGAATTAAATATGAAAACATAAAGTACGAGAACAGTCCACCTATCTCACACTAATCTTTCAACTCAGTTGAATCTTTATATTAAAATAATAATAATAATGTAACACACAAAGGTTTTCATAACCTTTGGTTATGTTTACCTTTTCCTCTAATTTAGTTTTATCCCTATCCTGTTTTTCCTTCTTTTCCTCCACTGTCACAAAGCCCCCAACCAAACAAGTTGACATATATGTTAATATATATTTGAAGATGTTTTACCTTTGTTGCTGATTTGAATGTAATTTCCCACCAGATCGTGTATTCTGTATCTGAGTGGTTATATTCTGTATCTGAGTGGTTATACACTGGTAGTAGCCCACAGGCCAAATATGACCAATAACCCTGTTTTATTTTGCCCAATGTAGTGTTGGTCTGTATCGTATTAAAAGATTGGTTGTTGGCATTCAAGAATCAATTAGACTTGTTTAGAACAATTACATTTACAGCTTCTCATGTAAAACAAAATAAACCAACAACAACAACCTGTTGACAGCACAAGGCCTGCATCTCTACATGATGATAAATAATCTACAGTGTCAAGCTGAAGATCTACTCTTCAGCCAACATGTATTCTTCAGGTATCCAGTCTCCACCGTGCTTTTGCGTTTCTGACTCTGAAGCTGAATGTCAGTTACTGTTTGTCATCAGTCTTGTACTTGCAATTTTATTATAATTGTTACCATGATCTCTATGGCCCAAAGTATGCTAATGAATTTATGACTTCTGATCGCTTTCAATGTTAAATCTGCTCACTTCAATGCCACAGACTTTCTGGTCCTCCAAAAGCAACTGGCGTCATTAATATACACAGACATTAGATCATTTTCTTCTGATTTCCAATGCTTACTATAGACTTTGGGAGGTAGGACTTGAGTGCTGTATTTGAAATGAGATATGTGGGCATCCTGAAATGTGTGTCTTTTGCCCTACAAATGTGTGTAGGTGAAAACCTTCCACTTTGAGTAAAACCCTTCACCAAGTGATCTTCAAGCTTAAAGTGCAAGCCATGTTCTCATCAGTTCTAAACGAAATTTTTTGGAGAATGGCAGTAACATAGTGAATGAGCTCCTTGAAGCAGAGCCCACTGATAGTTTTTTTAGATTAGTCAACATTTTTGTGATGGTGTGATTATATCTAGGATCCTAGCAAAGCCCTCAGGAAGCAGAAGAACAGATATCACTTTTTAATCTTTATCATCGGCATGAGACCACCCAAGTAGGAGTTTATATGTTGTTTAGTTCTCGAGGGTCTCTTCAAGGACTTCTGGAAGAATTTCAAATAATGTTCATAGCTCCACTTAGGAACTTTGAAATATGACTTTACCTTCTATAGTCAAGAGTTGCATTCAGACA
Source organism: Suricata suricatta (assembly GCF_006229205.1). Taxonomy (NCBI): domain Eukaryota; kingdom Metazoa; phylum Chordata; class Mammalia; order Carnivora; family Herpestidae; genus Suricata; species Suricata suricatta. Next base: position 93,032,742 of record NC_043705.1, on the reverse strand, counting down.
GAGGTTGGGCGATGTTTCTAGGAGATGTGAATTACTGCTAAGAAATTACTTTGTAATTTCAAGTTTGGGGAGTTTTATTATTATTATTATTATTATTATTATTTTAGATATAAATGCCTTCAGGGGTCATCAAGCTCACATTTTTCACTTAATGTTTTAGAAAATGAGGTCTAGGGAATGTTCATTGGCTGAGTCTCATTTACCTACCTAGATTGTAATAAAATCTCTATTTGAATTCAAATATCCTCTAGGTAAAGTCCTGGAGGTACTTAGGTCTCTATTAGCACTTACTTTAGATACAGAATTATGTTAGGATCACAGATAATTCTGCTTGCTCTCTCCAAAATGGTAAATATTAGAAGTTACTTGGAAAATCTATGGTAGCGGTATAGATCATCTTGTGCTCCTTTTTGTTTTGTCTCTGTGTGTGTGTGTGTGTGTGTGTGTGTGTGTGTGTGTGTTTTAGGTACCTTTAATTTAGAAAAAAATCAAAACCAAAATATATTTATTGTTTTTTTCTTTCCTGACTATAATGCATCATTTAAATTTGAGTTAATAATTGAGAAACATATAGAGAAGAATGTACATTTCATTCAAAATCTTATATACAAAAATGATCAATATTAATTGGTACCTATTGTCCCAGACACCTCATTATTCATAGCATGTAAAATTTTACATAAAAGGCAGCATGTATTTATATTTTAAACTTTTTTTAACCCTCTCAGTTATAAGAACTTAACCATTATGCCCATGAATACAGAGCAATATGCTGGTACAATAATGTCATAGGGAAAACACACTATACTCTATTTTACTAATATGATCTTTAAGTTGTTTCTAACTTTTACAAGACACTTTAAAATGAAAAATCCTTTTTCACATACTTTTGAACAACTCTCAAATTGTTTTCTTAAAAATAAATCCCTAGTATTAGAATTAGTCAATCTGAGAGTGTGCACATACATTATAAATTTTGATACACACTGTGAAAATTCTTTCCACAGAATGATCAACAAAGTATTTTGTGTCAGTTGACCTGTATCTTCACCAATAATGTTTTTTATCATGTTTTTACTCTTTGCCAATCTAAGTGAAAAAATGTACCTCTTTGATTTTCATGTATGATGTTATTATTTCTTTTCTAAATTTCTTTTGCACACTTTTGTAGGCAGATGTTTCATTTTTCATATGTCTAAGAGCTCAATATATTAGATCTATCAATAATATAGCATATAAATAAAAAATACATGTAGTAAGTCATCATATTTGTTAACTTTTTCTTTCATGTGTTTTTTCCTTAGAAAATGAAATCAAATTCAGTGGGTCTCCTTATTAGAAGACTCTAAGTTGGTCTTATCTATGAGTTAGTCAATAGCATCTGTCCCCAGCTGTCTAAGCTCTACAACTAATGAGGCAATGTGATTTGTGGCTTATATTGTCATACTTCCTAGATCTAAATTTTCTAATTTACTAGATGAGAGAATTATATGAAATTATTTACAAGGACCCATTCAGGTCTAAAATTCTTTGAATCTCTGCATTGTATTGGGTTTTCCATGTTACCATTGAAGCTTTGAAAAATATTACTTGATTTTTTTTTTAATAGCAGGACATGAAAAATTGTACCTCAGCAGTCTAATTTCATCAATTAATCAGAGTTATGTTTCATTTTAGTCTTTCTATCCAAGCCAACCAAGTCATTTTAATTGTATGGCTGATATTTGTGATCATAGGGTGAGTTCTCCAATGAATATATCTCTTTGTTGCATTGTCACTTCAAGTGTGACATCCTTCCAAGTATAGGATGCTGAACTGAAGTACTTTGTTCTCTGATTTCCCACCTAATAGTACAGACCGTTGGTCTTGCAAATTCTAACGATCATAAATATAGCAAGGATATCATTTTCTTCATAAAATATAATAAAGAGCTACTAGCATTTTTAAAACAGTCTCTTTTGTGCTCCAGTGGGTCAATAGGTACACTATAGTCAATGCTTTGGTTTATCTGGAACATTTTGGAAGGGTAGAAGTGAAGTAGCTTACCATCTCAAGTGTGTTGGATGCCAGCCCTTTCTCTGAGCAGTCTACACTCAGCACTTTGTAGTGTAGACTAGTAATTAGACACCCCCAAACCTGACTCACTGCTTCCTAGGTACATTGGCAATTCAGTTAGTAAACTATACATCTGTTTCTTCATCTCTAAAATCAAGATTACATTAAATCCTTCCTCCTGGATTTGTCAGAGATGATTGAGATGTTCATAATGGCTAACATTTATCCACTGCTCACAACCCTCGCACACTCAACACTTGGTCCTCATTGAATGCTATTTTATTATCTTCACAACCATCTTCCAAAGGTGAGAAAAAAATGAAACATAGTATCCTGTCACATAACAGTTCCCACTTATAAGGAAGGTGCAGTGGGTGCTGTTAGGGTCCTGCTGGACCTTGCTAAATACCTCAGTCACTGATGCCTGGGAACTGCCCTACAGCTTGCACTTCAAATCCTTACCAAGTTCAGAATGACTCAGAGCCTCACAGATGTTCCTCTGATTCAGGCAAAAAGAGTTAGTGATTTCTTAAAAACAAACATGTTAAATCTGTGCTTGTCAGGAGTCAACCTGGCTAATCTTTAAAATCCCCTGGTCCTTTGTTGAATAATTCCTTTTCAGTCATTGAACATCATGTGTTTCCTTCCTGAGCTCTTTCCTTCTTTGCTGGGTGTCTTCTAACAGTTCATATATCTCCTTGGGTAGTGATGTAGGCTGGGGGTTAGTTTGGCTGGTGGATTTTTTAAAAATTATCTTGATTAGTTATAAAAACTTAAATGTTAAGCATTTCAGATAAAATTGAGGTTTCTGGCTTTTCTTGATACAATGGGCAGATAGGGCAGCCTCGGACTGTTATTCCCACATAACTGCAATTGATGGGTAACCCTCATAGATGGGTCACATGTTTCTGTCCCACACCCTTTTTTCCATTTACCCAGCTTCATTTTTATTACTCTTATTACTTGCTTAACCCCCGTAGACACATGTGTTTATAGACTCTGCCCTATGAGGATTTGTTGTTTTCCTCTTAATTCCCATTTGCTGGCCTCTTTGTTCTCACCTTTCTCCTTCTTTCCTCACTCTCAGGAATCAGCTCTGGTGTTTGCATCATTGCTGCTTTTTCTGGCTTTTCTGTCTCTATAGTAACAGAAACATAGAAGGGAAGTAAGAAATTCTGGGTAGTACCAGCAGGGGGTAGGAGAGTCCTGAGAAGTGAAGGGAGATTCTCTGCACAAACTGGTGACGAAGTTACCCTAAGTTTAAACAGTGTTGATGCCTGCCAGGCACCCTTTCTTTCCCACTCCTTCCCCATCCTCATTCCTGTAGGCCAGGAAGTAACTTTCTGCAGCTGTTCCTTGCAATGTTGTAGCTCCTTAGAGCTGAAGGGCTTTAATCCACTGTCTTCTCAAAGCGTGCCTAACCACCTCTAGCCCTTGCTTCAGGAGTTTCCTTAAAGCATTACTTATGGTGATTTTGATTCTGTAGAACTGGAATGGGACCTGAGAACATGTGATTTTTACATATGATCCAGGTCTTTTGAGTATCTGGTCCACAGTTTAATAAAAGCTTGACTTTGAAGGTGGAAAGACTGAGACCCAAAGAAAGGGCAAAATTCTACAGAATTGTGCTTATGGCCAGGGCCCAAGTTATCTTCTCTCTGTAAACATTCATCACAAGTACCAGAGACTATTTGTTTTCCAGTTTAATAATGCAATTTAGGCTAGCGTTCATTTAAGCCAAAGGTAAAGAGAATTTTAATGTTAGAAGCTTCATATCTAAAAAAAAAATTCTAGCTATTTTGGCTTTCCTCAAGAAATGGCAGCACTGCATTCCCGCATAACGTTACTTAAGTTAGTAAACATGCAGTCATCTGAGTACTTGAGTCAGTAGTTGATTCCAAAATAGGACAACCTCAAAGATATGTATAATTAAACTTAAGAATAAAATGAATGGCTTGTTAGGACTGTAAAGGTTTCTTCCTCCCCTTTTCTCTTTTATTCCTATTTTGAATTGTTGAAAAGCTTTGTGAATTTTTCAGTTTCTCTTCCTGCTAAAATGACCTCCACACAGGTTCAGGCTGTGAGCAGCAGGAAGTTTTTTAATCTTGCTTTGCCATAGTTAGACGATAGATAGCCATGATTGCTGGATTAAAACAGCTAGGTATGTGAGCATTAAATTCAATGTTTTGTCAGAATTCCATGGAGAATCAAGAAAAGGATATTAATTTTAAGTGAATAAGTACAATTTCATTCACAGTCTGGGGAATATTATAAGATTACAGGTATAGCTAATTTCAAGAATTTTATGAGCTTTTGTAGAATACAAACCCAAGGGTAAAACCACCAAAAAATAAAATAAATAAAACCTGCATGAATGTAATTGAACAACAAGTAAGCCACAATAGAGATGCTTAGCGGCACAATTTGCAAGTCTTGCATTAGAATTCAGGTTGAATAATGTCTTTGGGATTCAGTGGGATATATTTTTGCTGCCTTTGCTTTTAGGTTTCTGTGTTGTCAAGAGTGGATCACAAAACAGTTCTGATCATTAGTGGGAGAGCTTTGTGAAAGGGGCGAGAAGCCCAGAAAGTAAAGTCTTGGAAATCAACTAAATGCCCTTGTGTGTTATTAGCTAGCACTTTTTATAGCACATAATAAAGTCAGCTCAGAAGGTCACTTCTTGAACACGGCTATGAATATTGTAGTGTATGAGTTCTCAAATTGTTTATAAGCAGACTGGGTAAGGAGTTTTAATAAATACGTGGCCAAGAGAACTATTCCAGAATAGTGGAATAAAAAGTTGAACCCACTCCTCTCCTTATTCCCGCCCCCTCCTCACTCCAGGGCAGCAAGTTCTATCTTCATTGAAGCGGTGGTTATTTTCTTTTGTTTTCCCTTTTGCGTTTCATATTTGTAGAAATTGCGGGATATTACAGTGCTATTTACATACTTTATTCCTAACTGAGCTGAAGGATTTTGTCACCTTTATTTCCTGCCATCTTATGTCTATATTTTTTAAAGTTTCTCTGTGGTGAATACAAGGCTCCTACAGATAAAATTCTCACCTGAATTCCTTTATTTTTCGGCTGAAAAAATTGACATGTAATTATTGGAAGCAATAGCAAGTTCGGTTGTGTAGGCAAGGCAATGGGAAAACTTCAGTGAGAGACAGAAGTTAACAGTAGAAAGTGGCTAGGCTTGCTCACTGGAATAATTTTCTCAGTGTCACATGCCTGACTGACAAGTGTTAGCTCAAAGTGCTGGGATGCAGGTTACTAATATTTGCAGGAACAGCATTAAACTTAAAGTCAATCGTATATTGTGCCAAAACACATATATAATTCACGTCTTTTTATACTTGCTATTTTTTGAGAAAGTTCACTTATGAAATAATGCATTCAGTCCAATAAAACACAACTAATACACAACACTGCTGATGTACAAGTATTCTGCATGTTTGATTTATGCAACGTGAATAGAATAATGCAGGTTGGCCCACGTTCAAGTTTCATCCACTTGAGCTCATCTTTTACGCTGCAGATGTGGACATTGTGCTGTCTCTAATGTTCACCTCTCCTAGTTATAAAGTTAATTATGACAGGCTGATTGTTGTCTTTAACACTGATGACTAACCTCTGAAGAATGCTTGCAATTTTACTTGATATTTGTTTTTGTTGAAGATACAGTTAACAAGTGAAAGCCAGCTAGTCAGTTTTAGTTTATTTCACAGTGATTTTTATAGTTTTTCTTCCTGTCTTTTATATGAAAATATATTATGGACTTTTTCTTCCTAATACTAAAAAGAGATGACAGTGAAACTTTAAAAATTGCATCATTCAAAAGAAGGCAAGCATAGGAGCATAAGTAACTTAACCATATTATTCTGGGTAACATTGATACTCATTATGAGAAACATTTTTGTTTTTAGCCAACACCTAACTGTCATTCAACATTTGTAACTCCATACATTTTTGGGGGTTGGGTATGAGGTTTAGTCTTTTTAGACATAATAAATAATAAATGTGCTACAACCATAACGTTTCTATATCATGTTGTAGAACTTAAAGTTTTCTTTAATGATTTTTTCCACTTTAAATAAAACAAAAATTGAAAGAAACAGGAGGCAAATCTCTTAGATGAATCATTTTTTTCATGTGTATTCATTAAGTTCATATGCATGTCTTTCTGAATGTACATATACTTTAACTTTCCTAATCCTCAAGATTATCATGAAAATAGATACTTGCCTTTGTATGAAAGTAGCCCCTTGATAAAATGTAATACTGGAGTTGGGTACTATAGGTAGAAGCTTTATGCATCTTGGGAGGAAGTCCAGGGAAATGATGGAAACCATCTCTGAACTCCATGGAGAAGGATAGAGAGGTTTTCGACGATACCAGGAAATGGGAAAATGATGTTTGCTATTTCTTTGTGGTTTCCTTTTCCCTCGACCAACCCTCATGCCCCCAAATCACTACCAATGACTCTTGCTGCCTCACCCATTCTTGAGAGTCAGCAGCAAAAACTAGTTAATTCTTTCAGAGGTTAATTTCACTTAGATGTGTTAGAATTAGGTGATGGGAGGTGCCTGGGTGGCTGTCAGTTAAGCATGTGATTCTTGATCTTGGCTCAGGTCATGACCTTACAGTTTTTGGGTTTGAGCCCCAAGTCAAGCTGTCATTGCAAAGCATGATTTGGATTCTCTCTCTCCCTCTCTCTGCCTCTTCCCCACTCACTCTCTCTGTCTCTCTCTCAAAATAAATAAATAAACTTAAAAAAAAAAAAGAATTAGATGATGGGACAGTTGATCATCCTGGATGGATACCCTAATATGGAACTTCTTCTGAAGACAGTGAAGAAATAGGCAGGTGTGATATTATTTTTAAAGTGGTCAAGAAAAATGCATTTGAATTATTATTATTATTTTCCTCCAATATTTGTTTCAAAATGCTCTTTAGCTGTGTTGGTAATTTCCAAATCAAATCCCTTTGAGGCTAAAAGCCATGGACTGGTTATTTATTCTATTTTGTTTGATTTGAGGTTGACTACTCTAGTGACATCACAGGGTCACAGGGACCATTGCTGCGATAGGAATTAGTATTCTAAGATTCCAAAATTCCTCCTCAAAAGGGAAAATACTCTTACAGAGCAAGTTAAAAACCTTTGTGTGGGTGATTTTCTGTTATAAATGAAAGTGCTTTCACATTTCTTGGTTTATGGGCCAAGTTATATTTCCTAATGAATATACAACAAACTTACATCCATATTATAATGTTTTAGGATGGGTGGGGGAATGTTAAACAATCAGCTTTTCATAGATTGACTTTGCATTCAAGTGCCCAGCTGTAATTTAAAATCTAATAGCAATTTAATTTTGTTTTTCATTCTTTCCTTTCCTGAAATGTCACCACAGACTCTACTTTATTTGAAACATATACACACAGAGATATTACTATGCATAGTAGTTCTTTAATTGCAGCATATTTCATTAGGTTGCTCACATTAATTCCACTCTATTGGGAAAAAAAAGAAAACTCGAAATCACTACATGGTAGTTAACTTTATATGAATTTTCATGAGTAAATATACACATTGGTTTGATGCTATCAGATGAATGATCCTCAAAATTTTATTATTTGAGGCCTAATATCACCAAATGTATAATTAGAGAGTTGACAATTTAACCATACTGAAGAATTTGTTTTTATGTCCATGCCTCTTTAAAACTTTAATCTAAATTCAGACTCCTTGCTGGCACACACTGATAATCATATCATCTACCACCATTTTCTATGTTGTGTCCACTTTCTTCTACTCTTGGTAATGTTTTTACTGTCTACAACCTATCAGCTAGGTTATATATGTTCATTTATTCAGTGATCACATATGGAAGAGCTATTTTTGAGGACACAGTAGTGAGGATGAAGAGGAGATTGCCATCACAGGATTTATATTCAAGGGAAGAAAAAGGGGAGACAGAAAATAAGCAAGCAAACAATGAATTGCTTATAGGATAGTTTTAAAAAGTGGTAAGTCCTAGCAAGGAAATTAAGCAAGGTGAAAATGAGATATTGACTTGATAGGAAGATCAACTTTAAGCATGACAATCAGAAAAAGCCCTCTGAGGAGGGAACATCTCACCTGACACAGCCAGGGGGAGGTCTGAGAGGAGGAGTGTTGTAGGGAGAGGGAAGAGCAAGCACAAGCCACAGGCAGGCCCAAGCCTGGAGGCTGTTTTAAAGATCACATAAATAAGGTTGGAAAGATATAAAGCTCAACAAGTACACGGAGTTTGGACGACATCCGGATTTATTTCATGTTTATTGTAATTCATTTGCTTTGTTTTGAATAATTGTTAAGCATTTCCAAGATAGTTTATTTATAAACAAATTATATCCTTCAAAATTTTAATTTTTCTACTCTGTAGACCAATAAAATAATTATTACATTTCAAATGGTAATATTAATTTCTTCTCTATTTAAGTTGTATCATGGGTTCTCAAATTATATCAATGAGACATCCGTGTTTTGAATTCTTATATTACATTCAGACATAAACAGTTTTTTTCCCCAGAATTGAGGTATCTTTCTATGAAGTTATTCCTCCCTTATCTATTCTTTTATATCTCTGAGTGGGAATGCCAAATAATATTGGTGATTATTTTCCTGAGGCACTGAATCTAGGATTTATTTGATTGTTTGCATAATCAGTTGAATATGGTTTAAGCTGTCCTGTTTTCCAGGGGCCTTATTCTGTTAAATATATGCACTTTCTCAAATTCTTTTTTTATTTGCTGCTCTGTTCCTAACCTCTAAAGCCTCTTTATTATCTCTCACCAGTCTTTGCCCCTCATACTGATTTAATACTACCTGTAGGTTTAATTAACTTGCTGTTTATTTCTCTGGGCTGGACCATTAATGAAGATGTGAAGTGAGACCTGATAGGCCCTCCCACACTGAATATGCTTTGCCATTTAAATTCTATTTTGCTTTGGGATCCTCAATTGCATTTCAAGAAAATTTCTCTCTCCTGATCTAAATCTGGTTTGGAAACCAGATTGTATGAATCCTTAGTTTCTATTAAAAAAAAAAATCGGTGCTAAGGAATATGTTTAAGGATTTATTGTTTTCTTCAGTTCTTGTTTTTTAATAGTTTATTGTCAAATTGGTTTCCATATAACACCTAGTGCTCTTCCCCTCCTCCATCACCACCACCCCTCCCCTTCCCCCTCCCCCTTCAACCCTCAGTTCTTTCAGTGTTCAGTAGTCTCTCATGTTTTGAGTCCCTTTCTCTCCCTAACTCTTTCCCCCTTCCCCTCCCCATGGTCCTCCGTTAGGTTTCCACTATTAGACCTATGAGTGCAAACATATGGTATCTGTCCTTTCCCTGTTTTCTTCAGTTCTTGTAAGGACGCTTTTGCATTGCATTTTGAGGAAGATTTCACTAACCATTTTGCAGGTTTTGCCATTTTCCTCTCTTTAGAAAAACAATCCCTCAATACTATTGCTTTCAAGCTTTTGAGTGATGTTATGATAATATGATTTCTTGAGACACTTAAGGAGAAAAATTTTATTGTCTGATTTCAGGTTCTATAAATCACTTGTATTTATTACCATTGTTTTTACTAAATTTTATGATTTGACGCTTTTTGTTTTTAAGGTCTTCATTTGGACACATATGTTTAAAATAAGATCAATGTTTTGGGGCTTCATTGATGATTATTTGCAGTTTGTAAGTGTAGCAGGGAATTACATCAGGATTCTGGCTGTTTCTGTACCCGCTTGGGCCCCAGTTACTTCCACTGCAACATATGATACTAGCTCAACCAAACAGTCTTGTGAACGAGGTGCCTAAGAACCAGTTTTGCAACCCAGAGGTGACCACCATCCTTTCTATCAAAGCGACAGGAGAAGCTTACGGAGGAGTTGGGCACAGAGGGTGAGAGTTCATGGAGGAAATTGCAGGGTCTTTTGAAAGGGTGAGGAGTAGGCATCTCCGCTCAAGTCCACTGAGCTAGTTTTCAGAGAATGATTGACCCCATGTCCCTTCCTTTCTCCTAGGCACAGTGTATGGTGGTGGGGAGGAGAAAATGAGAGAACATGACTAAGATTTGGGAGCAAGGAGAAAGACTTCTTTGGGAATGGCCTATTCTCCCAGATTCTATTAAAGAAAAAAGATATATAAGTGTTACCCACAGGCTTTTTAGGAGAAACTTTTCCAAAGTAAGCCTCTTGAGAGACAAGACAGACACAGGAGAGACTGAAGATGCACTGGGAGATGAAGACCAAGGGGGCAGGCCTAATACCAGCCAAGGGAGAAATTTACCTTCCTGAGGGGTTTGGTTGAGAGAGCCTCAGAGTGGCAGCAGGTGTGGGAGGAAATCCTTGAGCAGTCAGGAATCAAACATTTTTCATGACCAAAAGACTCCAAGGCCAGATTGCTATCGGTGCTAGTCCAGTAAGGTCTTATGTGCCTTATAACTTTTGCCCCTTCTCAACTTTTCTGCTCCAATCCTGGAAGTATCAGGAATCAAGGGAGAAAAGCTAGGAGTGAGGAGAAACAGAAAGCAGTAAACAGAAATCTAGGGCCCCATAGCTCTTCCCCAAAAACATGGAGTTTGGGCTTGAGGCAGGACTGATAGGGAAGACAAAGGTAACGATTAAGTGAACTTTAAATGAATTAGTTTTCACTAGTGTGTTAGACTGGCCATTTTAATTATGAAAGAAGAGCATTTTTGTGAACTAAGAGTCACGTAAGGATTTTCATTATCTGGAAGTGATGAGAAAAGTCATGGGGTCTGGGTAGATAATCCTTTAAGGGGAGAGAAATGCCATCCCTATACGAATAGGTGGGAATGGAGGTGGAGGTCAAGTATAGTATTCTGTCAGCTTCACCTGGTGTAGTTCTAGTCTTTCACCTTAACATTTACTTTTATGCTTTTGGAGATTATGAAGACTTTAAACTAAGTGACGACACTTGCTCTCGTCAAAACAGCTTGGAATCTCTTGGAGTTGGCATTCTTAGGCTTTATTTGGTGTCTACTTTTTGTCTCTTTTGCTGTGGAAATGAAACCCAAATCTGGCTGTGGAGAAGTTCAGTAGGAAATGTAAACATTGAGAGAAAGTAACAGGATGATAAAGAATCTGAGATCCATGCCATCTGAAGAACAGATATAGGAGCAAGGCACATATTAGCCTGTAAAAAATGAAAAGTGTAAAGTGAATTTGGTATGTGTCTTCATATATCATGGCTGAAGGACTCTAATTCTGTATGTCTCCACAGAATTAAACTAGGGCAATTTGGGGGGAGAGATTATATACTAATCTTAATTACAATTTTGAAATATTCAGAACTGTTTTTAAATACTGGAAAAAGTTGTTCCTATGAGAATGAACTACTCTCTCTAGATGTTTGCAAGCAGATGCTAACTAGCTATAGCTACAGGGTGTTTGGGAGGACCAATGCTTTGGGGAAAATCTTGAATTTCATACCTGGGGCTTCCTTGCCAGTGCTGAGATTTTAGGTGTTGATAGGGTGAATGAAAGAGGCACTGGCTGGGAACCTCAAACTATCATTGTTCTGTAGTTGCCCCTATAACTTACAGGTTAGGCATCTTTACTCACAGAAATAGTACTGGCCGCAACATGTGTGTTCACTCAAGACCACTATGGCTACTGCCCAAATCACAGTTGTACAGCTGGATTTTTTATTTTTTTCTGATTGTGGTAGCAAGTGGAGACAAAGCAGAAATTGAATATAATGTCAATTACAAAAATATGTTGAAGCAACATCAAATTTTGATTGGTGCTACCAAAACCATCTGTGTATGTATGATGTGTAGAGCTTTAGGTCAGTATCATGATTGGTTTTACTTTAAAGACATTTTCCCCCAAGGTTATAATCATATCTGAAGTCAAAATAACTAAGTTTCTAAACAGAAATTTCTACATAAAGAAATTAATATTTCATTACCATAAAATACAAAAGTAAACCACGCATGCTTATCTCCTCGGTTAATGTTCTACCAACATATATCCTGGGGCAGTCATGTTTGAAGACGTGGTTGCATTTTGCATGTCTCTTTAGGGAATTAGTCCCCAAATTAAGACTTTAATAATCTCCTGAATCAAGGCACAGCCTTTGCTCTGGAAACAGAAATAAGACTTATAGGATTCATTCATCCATCCATAAGTACTTTCAGACATGCAAACATGCTGTTATTTTCATATATTAAAAACAAAAAAGCCTCTCTGTGTCTCACACTCCTACCTTGCTACCCTCCCCCCATTTGTCTGCTTTATGGAAAAACGTTCTAAGAACAGTCTATACTCATAGTATACCATTCTTCTCCTACCATTCTTTCTTGAACTCACTACTGGAGTGATATGAGGTTTTCTTATATTTTAAAATACTAATCATCCCTAATTTATATTACCATCTCAGATCTCTCTCTTGCCAAAGTCAGGATCAGTAATAGTTCATGGAGGGTAGGCCTTGACGTGAACCTTCGAGTTGAGATTAATAATTTAGGCAAGCTAGAAGTGGGCTGGTACAAGGCTGGAGTTGAAGTCTCCAGGTCAGATATATGGTCGCATAAGTCTAAACAGTAAACTAAAATAGTAAACAGCAGTCAACTTATGAAATTAGGGTCAGGAACACAGAAGCCAATAAGAGCTGTCAGAATTGAAGTGAGATATCAGAGTTCTGTGAGAATAAACACTAGCAGGGAGGTAACTAAGGGAAATATTTGAAACCTTAAATATTTATTTATAATTTAAAATCTTCATGTCTTTGTCCAGTTCTGTAAATTTCTTCTTCTCTATCAATTTTTTCCCCTTGGAGAGGACTAAATGACTCTGAAGGGAAAAAATAGATTTCTATACAATGTATTTTAATACATGTTAAATGGTATGAATAATAATTCCCACACTGACAGTTTCTAATCCTGCTTACTGTAGTTAGAAGGCTATAAATACATTGAGGTTTAATGAATCTTTGAAATAAATTATTGATGATCATGAATTTTCTCACACGAAAGCCAACTAGAGTTATACCCCTGCAGTTTTATGAAAGTAAATTGTGTCTGTATATTATAAGTCTATTAGGAGAATCATGATTTCCTGCTGTTGAGAGCTGTGGGTGGAATGATTTTTAGCAACATGGTGGTCAGTTGTCGGTAACCTTTAGGTTATTAGATACCAATAAGACAACTTTTCTTTTCCATGACACATCAGGGATCTAGTGAAATGGGAGCAGAGCACAATAAACAAATAACCATATGCATATAGATAGTGAACCATGTAAACATTATGTATTTCCTTAGCAGTTGGCATTGAAGTTGTGATAAGATAGCCTTGACTACATGGATTCCCTGGGTGTATTCAACATTTATCTTGCACTGAGCACTAATGTAAGTGCAGGTAGGGATCTCATTAGAGGTGTGGAAATAATACATAAGGGATGCCTGAAGGAATACTTTTCATTGGCAAGATACCTTCAACAGGCCGTAATTTATACAAGCAGCCCTGACTAAAGGTCTTAGTAATCCTCAACTGCCACAAATGGGTAGAGGATCAGAGTTCCTGAAATAGATTCTGATACTTTGAACTTGAGAAAGAGAACCACATATATGTTGATATTTTTGGTTGTGAGCATAATTTATCTTTGCTTTGCCCACCAAGTGTTCAATTACCTAATAGGCAAATTGTGAAAGTGCTCAGGGTCCTAGGACATGAGGAACACCAAAATATTATAAATAATTCAGCTTGGAAAAAAGAAAAAAACTTAAACTTTGCCACCAAAGGAACCTGAAAAAAAAAACATTTTAATTTCAGCACATGAGTGAAATTAAGGGTTTTTATGGCTTAGGTATGTTTTTGCTGTTTGGTTTTTTTTTTTTTTAATTACAAATGAAGGAAGAAGTGCCATAATCATTTCAGGTTTGAGGGCTTTTCAGAGGTCTTCAGGTGACCTTGTTCCCCACTGAAATGGAAGAAAGCCTCCCTGAAAGTGCACAGATGACCTGTGCTGTGTGGTGGTCCAGCAGTGTCTTTGTGACCCAGAGGTAATTAGTCTGAGCCCAAAAGGATGACTGGATTACTCTTATCTTCATGGGAGCTTGCAGCACGACAAACGTTATTAATGGTCATAAAATTATCTGATCTTTTTTTAACACCAGCCCTCGCATTTGTCTCTCTGACCTCATGTGGCAGTTATTCCCACAGGCTGACCAATGTGCTGGGCGAAGATGAATTTCTCTTTATTGGTTTGAAATTTATTGTCCGTTAATTTCATTGATCAAAGGGAATAAAAGATCAAAGAAAGGATAGCCCATTACATGAAGATACAAATCATTATTACTTTCTTTAATATTTTTGACATTAACATTAATCACTATGAATTATGGTAGTGTTCCTTTAGATGTAATATGCAACTTCAAACACATTTTATTTTAACACCACATTATTGCTCACCATGTTACTTAAGCAAGTTTTCTTTCCACACAGTTTTTTTCCCTCATTTGCAACCAAATGGTTGGAAAGCATCATGTTTGTATCTCTAGAGACTGTGATCACACGTCCGTGTACCTGTACCTGCTTTTGCAGCAAAATATTTAATATTTAATAGACATGACTGAGCTATGTTCTTTCCTCAGTAAACTGAACTGACTTGAAAGGCATATAAATATTCAGGATCTGTGGAATCAAAGACAATTTTGATATTTTTTAGGAAAAGTTAGAGCTGTGAATGATAATAGTATTGTGTATTTGATTTAAAAATATGAGGAAAAAGAAATATGCCTTTGATGTATCTATTAAGACCTACATTTCCTGGGCAATTGACTATTCTCCAAGATAGCTTTATGGGGATTTTTTGGAGCTAGGTATGAAAAGATGTTATATGCGTACTTTTGAGAAGATGATTGGAAGTAATTTGTTATGTCTCTTTACTCAACACAAATCTTTGGTTATTTACAACAGTTTTTTTTTTAATATCTATTCAGTCCTTTTCTTTGAATGTTGGCCCAATGTGGTTGGTTATGACCTCATATAACAAAATAGGTACTTGAGAGCTAGAGAGATTTTAGAAAGTATTCTATTCACCTCACTTTATGGGTGGAGTGCTTAAACAAAGCAGAGATTAAGTGATTTCTCCAAGGACTTACAGTTATGCCGTCATGCCATAGGCTCTGGAACTATATATTTTGAACTTCCAATTTACTGATCTCCAAGTAAATCTCATTTGTTCAATGGCTAAATTGCTTCTAAGGCATATTGATTCTTTTTTAAAACAATTGAAGTTGCTTGTGTATTTGTTTCAGCCTGAGGCAGAAGGTCTTAGGCCATCAAATGTCAGGTGAGGTTCCATAGTCATTTACTAAGCATCTAGCGTGTGGTAGGTCTTGTGCTAGGCACTGGAAATTCCAAAATGATTGAAAAGGTAGCTTTTGATTTTAAAGTCTAGTGAAGTAGATAGACTCTGGTAAAAATAAAATTAACAACATAGTATAAACTGTCAGTGTTAGATGCTTTTTCCCATTTGTATATGCATTCAAGGGAAGGGGTGCTTACCTCAAGGAAAGATCACAAACTGTTTCAAGAAGGTAATTCTTGGGGCACCTGGATGGCTCATTCAGTTAAGTATCCGACTTTGGCTCAGGTCATGATCACATGGTCAGTGAGTTCTAGCCTCACGTCAGGCTCTGTGCTGACAGCTTAGAGCCTGGTGCCTTCTTTGGATTTTGTCTCCCTCTCTCTCTGACTTTTCCCTGCTCATACTCTGTTCTCTCTATCTCTCAAAAATGAAAAAATGTTAAAAATATTTTTAAAAAAGGTAATGCTTGTCTATTTGAGAGAGTGAAGAGAAAATGCCTATTTTCTTAGCAAAAATAAGGTCATTCAAGGTGGACAAAGAAAAAAAACTGAGTGTGTAAATATCCAGGGATGTGGAAAAATTAGAGCATGCTCAGAACATTCAGTCATGCAAAAGAAATGGGACCAGTGGTTCTTTTGATAGGAGATGGGGCTGAAGAGGGAGACAAAAGCCATATCCTACATAAGTACAAATCCTATGCAGATACAAAGCATTATCTGATTTGTCTATTAGAATACTGTTCTAAGGACAGTGAGGAGGGCCAGCTAAATGGGACAAGGCAGGAGTAGAACTGGAGTCCAAGGATGCAGACCATCTATTTGGCCCAGGCAAGAATGACAAAGGCCTGAATAACATAAAGTCTGATGGTTAATGAGAGAGAATTTGGTAGACCAAGGAAGTATTTTGAAGGGGGAAAAAGCTATCATGAAGATTAAAGTGTTGGTAATTTAGGATTTGGGCTTCTATGAAAGGAAGATAGATGAAAAGTTTAATTGTAGGGTGAAAAAGTGTGGTAAGGACCAGTGAGCAGTTTTGAGTATGTTGCCTTTAAGGTTACTGCATGCATCTGTGAAGTCACTGTGGCTAACACCCAATGGGATCCACAGCTCTGGTTTTCAGATGAGTGATACTAGTTGGTGGGATAGGTAAAGGAATCATCAGTTTATACAATGTTGTGTAAGTCTGTGAGAGTTTGTGAGCATCCAGACACTGCCTAGAGAAGTAGCAGAAAAGAAGGAGCTTGGAGTGCCACTAGCATTTCTGAAAAATTTAAAGGAAGAACCACTGGTGGAAAAGCTTACTAAGGAATGGAGAGCCAGCAGGCTGATAGTTCAGAAGAGAAGGACATTAACGTTTCAAGGAGCAGTCATTAGACCCAGAAGCCTCAGGTCATGGTGATGTGAGTACTGAAAAGTATCCATTTATCTTGTCTATGGGTGGAGTATGGTGACTTCAGCAGAGGCAGTTCGTGACTTGGTACAGCAGAGATCTGTTCCAGAAGAAGAGAGGAGAAAAGTGGAATAAGCTCAGACAACTATTCCAGCACAAAGTGATAATGTTTAGAGAAAAATGCAGGGGTCAAGGAATGAAGTTGTGATCAAGCAGCAGATTTGAGTAGTTTTAGTTACTGTTGGGAAGGAAGATAAAAGAATGGGGGGAGGCTCAACCTACAAGTGAGGGGACATATTCCTGGACATAGAGGAGAATATTCCTGGATGCCATGTGTCCAATGGCACAGGTGGAAAGCTGCCTTCAATAAGGAAGAGGCAGAGGCACACTTCAGAGACTTGCTTGATGGGGAAGAAGTGACATGGAGGGGGGCGGGGGAGAAGCTTCCAAAACTGCATTATTCTGAATATAAATCTTGACTTGCCTTGTCAGGTGTGTCCTTGGATAAGTTTTATTATCTCTCTGATCTTCAGTTTTCTCATCTGTAAAATTGTGGCATTAATTATCTAAACCTTATTGAGTTATATGAATTAAATGAGATAATGCCTATAAATTTTCAGCTTAGTACCTAACACATTATAAGTGCTTAAACGTGGTGGCTATGATTAAGGCTGGCTTTTATTCCTACACTCTGCCTGATTTTTAAATTCCCTTCTGCAGGTGCAACTTCTCTCCATTCCTTTATTCCATCCTCCAACCTGTGGCCCTACCCTGGCACTTGCTTCAGCTGATCCTTTCGTGGCTGCTTAGAGTTGAACATCAATTTATTATGAATGGCATCTTGCTCTCCTATACCTAAGTTTGTACCTGGTTGAAAAGGAAAGCACAGCTAGTCTATCATTATCAAGCTGTCACTTCTTATCCAGTTCATCCATTCAACTCATTTGCATTAAGCCACTCTAAGCCAGGTGGAGATATATTGCAGTGCTAAGACAGACCTGCGCATCCATGGGGAACATACAGAATGCTGCATCAGCAGGAAAACCAATGAGACATAGGAGTCCAGTCTGTACTTTCTGAGACTGACGGTTGCCGGAGTCCAGCTCCAGCAGGTCCAGGGCTCCCTGAAGGATGGATGGTGTTGGTGAAAGTAGAGAGAGCCTTGGCTTCTTTCTGATCACCAGGCAGACATCTCTGTACTGACTGGAGAGTCAACTTTATTTATTTATTGAAAAAAATGTATGGGATACAAAGCAGGAGTGGCAATTGCCTTAGACAATGATTTCTGATGACAAATTCTTTGGTATATAAAAATTTCCCAGACCATAGATTGGTAGAAGACTCATGCATAATCTTTATCACTAGTGATTGAGGTAGGTGACTAGATGTTTATCTCATGGAGAAGGGGCTGATCTTTAGCATTCAAACACAAGGCAATGTTTTTAGCATAGCAAAGGCAAGAGTTAGTTCTTTTGTGAGCAGGGGTCAATAGCCTGTTTTCTTGAGGGGAAGAAAAACAGGTTTCTAGGGAAATGTAATATTTGCTCCCATAATCACAAAAGAAGAAACTCCTATAAGTTCCTTCACAAGGTCTGATACCAGTCAGCCAGGCATCTTGTGGGTAGGTGCTCAAGCAAAAATGAGTGGGTGTAGACCTCAGTTGCCATCTGATGGTGGGAGACCCCCCCCCCCCACCCCTGCCTTGCAAACCCGCCTTACTTTAGAAATGGCTGCCACGCTTGGTTTTCCATTTGTGCCTGAGGAGAATTAGTGATGTGGGGGTGGGGAGATGATGAGTGGAGGAAATAAAACATATTCATCTTCTTCAATTAGCTTCTTTTAAGGTGAAAGATCAGTGTCTTCAACATGATGCTCAACTACCTTTCTTAGTCCCAGGGTCAAAATTTAACAAAATTCCTTAGAGCATATTAGTATAGCCTTTTAAAGTCTTGTGCATGAGCACACAGAGCAAAAAGGTAACAAATAAAGAACTCACTAGAAAAAAGGCAAGGCTGTCACCTTCCACACCATAGTCACATGGAAAATACCCATGTGTGGACTCCTGTCACTTCTCCTCTTTCCTGTTCTCTCAAACACAAACACTCCAACAGGCATAATGAGATTTTTTTTTCTCAAATATTTCGTTTATTTCTGTGGTAAAAAAAAAAAAATCTTGTGATTTATTAGTCCATTTAAAACCCATTAAAGATCTACTTGCTTTGATTAAATGGCACCATTTTAAAGGTTAATCAGTGTCATTTTTTATATTTAAAACTTAAAGGTACAGTGCTTCTTAGTTGCTGAAAATAACTACCAAAAAGGGAATGAGAGCAATCATTGAAATGCATACTTACTTAAAATGTGGAATAAATACAGAGTGAATCATTTTTTGGTCAGATCCTATGGGTCAGTATGCTACTAATAATATACATTTTTCTCACTTCTAGCAACTACAAGGTCAGTACAAGTGTCCTTGTTGGTAGTTTTCTCTATGTAGCTCTATACCAAGCAGTTTGAAAAATGCTCCCTCTGCCCTTTGATTTCTAACAAACTGTGTTGGTAGACCTCTCGCCACCAAAGCAGAAAACCGTGTTCTAGACTAATGGAAAATACTGTTTTTCTTTATGAATGATATATTCTAATTTGCTTTACACTCTTTTGTATTCCTAATTTATATATTTGACATCAGCATGTTCTCCTTGTAAGTGATATTGGAACATCACAGTTAAGACTAAAGTCATTTTTGACCTTCATCCTGCATCTGAGTTTTCTGTCAGCTTCTTTTCTTAGTTTAGTAAATATGTAATCATTTTCATTCTTAGCATAAAAACATCCCCCTGTAGGTAATAAATAGTTCATACCTTGCATTTTTTCAACCTCTGAGGTATCCTCAAGATGCTGTATTTTGCATTCTTAATTTATAATGTGAAATTTACAAAGAAGTGTTCAAATTAGTTTGGGAACTATTGAAAAGAAGAAACTTTTCATAGGCAAATCAATTATTGGTTGGTATTAGAAAGGTAAATCTTGCAACTATTTAAGTGAATTTCTTGGTTTTATTAGGTGATAAGAGAAAGGTTAGTTTCTATTTTCTCTTGAGATCCTGACAATCACCTATCCTGGGATTCTCTGTTGAACAGGACTTTTCCCTGTTTGTCTGTATAGAGTGTCATTGCCTTGCTTGTGGTTTGTCAGCATAGGAAGTCTTTCGTTGTAAGATTAATTGTTTGGTGATGTTCCTTACCTGATTGCTGGATTTTACTTTCCACGAATCACTGTATCAGGAAACAAGCATCCTTTTAATATGATGCACAAACACTAATGTTGGATAACTCATCTGTGCTTCATCACTGGAGAGAGAAAGAAGAAAGACACTGTAGCAAAAACCCATATACAGCTTGCTCTTTTTGTGTAGAACCTATTGAAGAAGTAATACCATTCTGATGGTGCTATGCTCTGTGGTTTGGTCACAGATAGAAGACTTCAATAAGATTTTTTAAAAATCTAGATGAATTTAATCTGTATTCATGAATAATTATTTGGCTATGATTCCCTGTTTACCAAGTAATTATGGTTTTAAAATCTGTTTGGGTTAGCATTTAGCTTTTCTCCATCCAAGGGAATCGTAACATTGATGGAATATCTATCAGCCCATTCTTATGAGCTAAAGTAATTAAAAAAAATTCTTTATTATTCTCTGTATGATAGTAACCTATAATAAATTTGGAATGAGTTGTTCAAATATTGACTATCAAAGAAATGTCCTTCTGCTTCTATGAATAAGGGGGGAACAAATTTGAAGGGTTTTATAAGGCTTTAATGAAACCCATGACTTCAGAGTTACCAGACATTGGAAATGAAACATCTAAGAGGCTTACTCACACCACACATACACGGGCCCAACCACAAAATTTTATACAAATGTGATACCAATATTAATCAGAGCACAGAAATGAACTTAGAATCCAAACCACAGAAGCATGAAATTTTAGGAGGCTTCTATTATAAGTTAAGATTCAGTGCTGTTTTCTTTTGATTAAGTTTAAACCAGGAAATCGACCCTTTTGAAAGTATGCCACATCTCATTACTCTATATATGCAAGCAACCATTATAAAATGGTTGCTGCGGAACAAAAATTACTATTTGTGGTACTTTTTATCTTGAATTATTTTCTAAATTAGGACGAGAAACTATAAGCAATTAAAAGAAAAACAATCCTTCCAAGATAATGAGTGCATTCGACCAGAAGATGTCTGAGGTCTTAGTGCTATCATTATATAATAATTCTAAGACACCTGCTATCCCAATAAAGATGCTTGGATTTGTTTTCCCTTAAAAAATGTTATCTGTAACTATTTAAAATTTGCAAGTGAGGATGGTGGAGCAGAGATAGGGGCTCTCAGCAGGTACTAGGAGAACAGCGTACTTTTTTTTTTTTTTTAAAGAACCACAATGTTGAAACTACGTAATTACATAGTAACTGTTGACCTTGTAATTACACTGTAAGTACCTGTAGTGACAAGATAAATGCATGGTTATTTCAGTCTTTTAAGCTATAGGGCTATCATGCGACCCTAACAATGTAAGCTACATAGTAATTTATTTGTAGAGTAAATAGTGCTTACCCACAAGTAATACCCACACATGTACAGTGCTTGCTACACAGATCCAGAAAAATATGGCAAATTAGTGCCCTCTAGGCACTTTTATTGAAATGACATATAAACCATGTACATGTATATTGCTAACATTAAGTTATTTATGGAATATTTGGGGAATTTCATTTCTGCCTTTTGTCCTAAAATTTCCTATTCTCTACACAAGTAGAGTTATAGGTGAGCTGTTTTTAATGATAATTTTTTTTGTTACAATAATATGTAACCATATGGTTTGTTAACTGGGAGTCCTCTTGTCCTTACAAGTTTCCTTCATTTAAATAAAGCTGCTTTTGCAAGAAAGGTATATCTGTCAAACTACATTTATTTTAATATGTTTTAAGTGATAATCTAGATAAGTTGGCAGTGGAAAGGAAATAACAGTTGTGAAGGATTTTCTAAGACAGATATTTTTGTACTATAAATAATAAGGTTGCCTGGGTGGTTCAGTTGGTTGAGCATCCAGCTTCAGCTCAAGTCATAATCTCATGGTTTGTAGGTTCAAGCCCCATGTAGGGCTCTGGCTGACAGGTAGCTCAGAGCCTGGAGCCTGTCTTAGATTCTGTATCTCCCTCTCTCTGTGGCCCTCCCCTGCTTACTCACGCGCGCTCTCTCTCTCTCTCAAAAATAAATAAAACATTTTAAGAAATGATGGTGATTACTAACATTTATTGAATGCTTATTGAGCCCTCAGACATATGATAATTACCCCTAATTTTTTCATATCTACACAACTTCAGATTCAACGGACTGAATGTTTTTGTGACAATTTTATTTTAACCAAGAAGTGAAATGAATTGTCAGTCATTTATTCATTCGAAGTGTTTTTTCAGTCTCTTTGTATGCCAGATACTGTATTAGGTAGTCTTTAGCAACTATTAATCTGTATAATGAGAGAAAAGAGTGACAAATTACTTCAGGCTGTGGTGTAAAAATAAGAGCAAGCATAGGATGAAATGGAAGTATCTTAAAGCTATCTAGTCACGAGAGCAAAGATGAGGTTGTGATGGAGGAAAGGAATATTTAGTCTGAGGGGTTAGCAAGGTACCAATACCAGAGACAAATTTGAAGCCTCCATGTTTGGGACTTGGATTCTGAGGATATGAGCTTGTGGAGAGAAGACTCCAATGACAGACACCATGCCTTGAAAAAGTTAACGGTAGGAAGTTTTGATTTCATCCTGTGGTCATTGAAGAATCATTAGAGAGTTTAAGCAAAAAGAGAAGTGGACAATGTGGATAATGGATGAGAATAAGACAATACATGCCCTTGGGAGACATATTATTGAGGCCATTGCAGGCATCCAGGGGAAAGTGATGCTGCCCAGAATCTGGTATTTAGAATATTGGTGGCTCCTCTTATATTCTGTCCACAGAGTTCTTTATTCTGAGGTGGTTCATGTCACTGCCCATAGTGAATATTCTACATTTGTCAAGGTGCAGTGTAAATGCATGGAAGGAGGTAGACCAGTGGCCCTGGTATAACCAATCTGGAAGTATTAATTGGCCAGGGTTTAGCAAATATGCGTATAATTGGACCCTGAATGTAATGTAGCATACAGTAATGTTTTTAAGTTCTGTAGGTGTTAAGTTTGTCAGCCTGAAGGTGGTTTCAGCTCATGAGACATACTTCAATCTTTCCTTGTCTAAAACATTGAATCATTCAATAAATAAGCCACTGACACTTTTTCCCCTGTGGCCTCGGTGTTGATCTATTTCCTCTAACCAACCAGAGTTTTCACATGGCATATTTGTTCCTTTTTTTGACAAGGGTTTGCAAGTGAGCCTTCCTAGGAGAGACTGTATATGTGAACCATTCTGAAGGGCTTATGGGAAGCTATATTGGGACTGTTTTCCTTAGCACATCAGTGTATGATCAGGAGAAAAGGGAAAAAAAATTAAAAAGCAAAAGGCAAACTTTTGTTTGGATTCAAATGTCATCTTTGCCTGTGCCACATTTATTTTTATTTTCTCTCTGACAAGGAATGCTAACTTTCCAGGAAAACTCAACTTCTCTGAAAGAACAGCCAACACAAACAATTTTTTTAAGGTGTGATTTTCCTTGAGGCTGTGATTTTATCATTTGGAGTGAACGGTGGTTTGAAAGAAAAGAGCTTGGGAGTACACATTTCCTTTACTAAGACATCACCTTGAACCATGCTCTGGATACTGTGGCTATAGTTTTCCAGGCCTTTGCTTCTCAGGAGACCTTGATGTGAAACAAAATGGAAAACTCAGTCCACATTCTCTTTGGGTCAGATCTCTAGAGGACCTAGGGAAGGTAAGAGCAACGTCTGCTTGCTCCTGGCATATTCTGGACAGATATTGTCCCCAAACATATTTTCATTGACACCTTTTTATATTGGGGCAATGTGGATTTTATGAAGTGAAAGCAGTTTTCCCTTTTCTAAAAGGGAGAGATTTCTCTTTTCGGGTAGGACATTCCCAAAACAATTATTTTTTTTAACTCAGAGTAGTCAACTATACCCTACAAGTAGCAGAATTCCCTGATTTTTTGGTCTGTGTTTCTTCCATACTGTAGATAAAAATATTTTTTTCATTTTAAGCATAAGTAAATTTCTATATTCTGTATGTTAAGAGAAATTTTTATTCTTTTTGGAGCAGTTTCTTTGTGGTTTTGAGCTTGAATGGATATCTTCTGCTAATGATATTTATAGTTTTTAGAATTTGCACATAAACAATTGACAGGTAAGGCCATTTATGTTCCCCATATCCTATGACAAAAGAGAAAACTCATTTGTAGGTGATACTTTGCATCTTAACCCCATCTTACTGTTTCTTTCATAATCATAAACTGTACCTATGATGGTTATTTAAAAAATCAGTAGAGTATGAGAGATGGAGAATACCCCAAGAATAGAATTACACTAACAGGTATGATTATGTGACACCTTAAATTCCTCCCAATACTTCAGTTTTACTTACTCCCTGAACTTTCACTATTAATGATATTTAGGCTGAAAAAAAAACAGTTGAAATGCCAACATCATATTGGAAGACAAATTTACATTTCATTCCCAACACTGTAATTTAATAAAAGTTTTATGGTGTTATGGGTACTTAATTATGCTTAAAGCAGGGCTGAAATTTAACAATGTTCCACACACAGAGAAGTCGGTGGCGCTTTATTTTAAAAAGTTCCTTTCAGAGAGTATATGATACACCAATAACTCCATTTAAAAGACACTTTGGAAAATAATGAATTACTTATTTCTGTTACAGAAAATAAATTCTCATAATTCACTTAAGGCAGTTTAAAACACTAGGTTACTGGATTATCAGGCTTTGAAATATTAATTCTTCTCAGAATCGCAGCTACGTTGATGTTACTGTGTATGTAGTTTATACATTTTAAGTCCAGACATGAGTTTTCTGATTTTTTTTTCTAAGTAAGCATTATTAATTCTCCAGGGCACCCTTGGAGATAGTTTTTATCACTGCCTTCCCTTTTCTCTTATCTCCTCATAATCCTGCTGATTAGATCTTTTTAAAGCTCATTGAGAATCATGCTATCCTCCTTTGCTTAAAATTGTTCAAAACCTCCTTCCCCAGTGTTGACTGAATCTAGCCTAAACTGTCATTTACAATTCTGCAGTCTGGCTTCTACCTACTTTCATTTGCATACCTTACATCCCAGCCAAACTCCAGTCCCGTTGAACAGGACCCTTTCTCACTCCCTTTGCTTCATGCTGTTCCCTCTGGTAGAATTCTCCCTCTCCTCCCATTTCCACCTGGTGATTTTTTCATCTTTCAAGACTTGGTCCATATGCTACCTCTTTCCCAGACAGAAGTTTTTCTCCAGCATTGGCTTCTTTTACCATATATTTTATTTTCCTTTACATTTAGACTTATAAAATGTGTTTTTTTCTTATATATGTGTGACATCTCCCTATTAATTTCCACAAAGATTCTACATCTCACTCATCCCTTGATGCTCTTGTACAATATCTTGTACATAGTAGCCACTTAAATCAATGCTAATGGAATGAATAGATTGACTTTTCCTCCAAATACATTTCATTCAATGTCCCAGTTTAAACTGGTTATAACCTAAAAAAATAATCAGCTGTAAACTACCACCCATGTCTATCCATGAACTCATCCACCATTAGAAATTCCCAATTCATTGGAAGTACCAATTTCTCCATCTACTTTAAACAACAGGACATTTATCTTTTATGTTAGCCACCTCCTCTTTTAGTAGGGGTGTATAAGTAATACAGGTATTCCCAGGGGTAGTAACTTTATTTTGAGAGTCAGGGTTTTTTGTTGTTTGTTTGTTAATTGACTAATTTTATTTTTAAGAGCAAGTTCAGGTTCATCACAAGACTGAGCATAGATGGAGTTCGCATAAACTCCCCACACATACATAGTCTCCTTTGCTATCAACTTCCCACAGCAGAGGAGTGCAGTGCGTGTGTTAAAACTCCACGAACCTAGACTGACCTATTACCACACAAAGTCTGTAGTTCACCTTTGAGTTTACTCTTGGTCTTGACAAATGTGGAATGACATTTATCCACCATTATAGCGTCATACAAAATAGTTTCACTGCCCTGAAAATCCTCTTTGATCTCCCTATTCATCATTCCCTCTCCAATCTCTGACAATTACTGACCATTTTACTATCTCCATAGTTTGGTCTTTTCTGTAATGTACTGTGAAGCTTTTCCAGGTTGACTTCTTTCACTTCTCTCTTTAACGTTCTTCTATGTCTTTTCATGACTTGATAGCTTATTTCTTTTTAGTGCTGAATAAGGTTCCGTTGTCTGGATGAACCACTATTTATCCACTTACCTACTAAAGGACAGCTTTATTGCTTCCAACTTTTTGTCAATGATACATAAAGCTCATGTAAACATTCATTTCAGGTTTTTGAGTGGACATAGTTTCTGATTCAGTAGGGTAAATATGAAGGAGTGTGAATGTCAGACTGTGATGGTATGGTGAGAACATGTTTAGTTTTGTACGAAACTGATAAACTGTCTTCCAACGTGGCTGTACCATTTTACATTCACATCAACCAGGAAGTAGATTTCCTATTGTTCCTTTTCCTCACCAGCATTTGATAGTGTCAAGGTTTTAGATTTTGTTCATTCTAATAGATGTGTAGTACTATCTCAGTGTTTTAATTTGCAGTTCTCTAGGGACATATTCTATTGAACATTTTTTTTTCATACACTTACTTGCCATCCATATATATTCTTTGGAGGGGTGTCTGTTCAAGTCTTTCCCATTTTTAAAAATCAGGTGGTTTATTTTCTTATTCTTGAGTTTTAAGAGTTTTTTGTATACTTTGGATAACAGTCTTTTATCAAGTGTGCCTTTTGCATATACTCCTCCCAGACTGTAATTTGTCTAATCATTCTCTTGATATTGCCTTTCATAGAGAATGTCTTTAATTTTAATAAAGTCCTATTTATTAATTATTTCTTTCATGGATCTTGCCTCTGGTGTTTTATGTGAAAAGTATTATCCATATCTACATCCTTCTAGGTTTCACTATGTAAGCCTAGGAGTTTTATAGTTTTATATTTTGCCATTAGCTCTATGATCATTTTGAACTAATTTTGAAGGGAGTAAGATCCATGTCTAGGTTCCTTTCTTGCATGTGAGGTCCAGTTGTTCTAGTACCATTTGTTGAAAAAACTGTCTTTGCTTGTTGTATTGCCTTTGCTCCATTGTTAAAGGTTAATTAGCTATTTTATATGAGTCTCTTTCTGGGTTTTCTATTCTGTTCCACTGATCTGTTCATCTGTTCTTTCACCAATGCAACAGTGATCTGATTACTTTAAGTTAGTGATAAGATTTTGACTGGAATTCCATTGATTCTCTAGAACAACTTGGGAAGGTCTGCCATCTTGACAGCGTTGAGTCTTTCTACCCATAAATGTGGAGTATCTTCCCATTCAGTTAGTTCTTCTCTGGTATATTTTAATCAAGGCCTCATAATTTTTCTCATATAGCTCTAACATATTTTGTTAAATTTATACCTAATTATTTAACTTTTGGTGGGAGCTAATGTAAATGGTATTGTGTTTTTAATTGCAAATTTCAGTTATTATTTGCTGGTGTTTAGTAAAATGATAGACTTTTGTATATTATTTTTGTAATTTGCAACCTAGCTATAATCACTTATTAGTCCTAGGATTTTTTGTTGTTGTTGTTGATCCATTCATATTTTCTGCATAAATGATTGTCATCAGTGAACAAAGTTTTATTTCTTCTTTTCCAAACTGTAAAACTTTTTTTTCTTGTCTTATTGAATTATCTAAGACTTCTAGTGTGACATTCCAAAGGAATGGTGAGGAGGGATGTCCTTGCTTTGTTCCTGATCTTATTGGGAATACTTCAAGTTTTTCACCATTAATATGATGTTAGTTGTAGGTTTTTTGTAGATATTCTTTGTCAAGTTGAAGAAATTCTTCATTGTTCCTAGTTTGCTGAGAGATTTTATCATGAATGAATGTTGGAATTTGTCAAATGCTTTGTCAGCATTTATTGATATGATCCTGTCATTTTTCTTCTCTAATCTGTCAGTGTGACAGATTAATTGGTTTTTGAATATTGAACCATCCTTGCATACCTGCATCAATCCCATTTTCTTTTTATATATTGTGGATTCATTTTGCCAGTATTTTGTTGAACACTTTTTCATTGATGCTCATGAACAATATTGGACTGCATTTTTCTTTCTTGTTATGTCTTTGGTATTAGGGTAAGATTGGGCTCATACAGTAAGTTAGGAAGTACTTACTCTATATTTTCTGGAAAAGATTGTAGAGAATTAGTATAATTTCATTCGTAAATGTTTGATAGAATTCTTCAGTGAATTCTTTAGGGTCTAGTGTTTTCTGTTGTACAGGCTGTTAATTACAGATTCAGTTTCTTTAAGAGATATAGATCTATTCAGACTGTGTATTTTTCATGTGTGTCTGAATTTTGGCAGATTGTGCCTGTCAAGAGATTGGTTCATTTCACTTGGGAGCATATTGTTATTTATATTATTGTTTTATTGTCCTTTTAATGTCCATAGGATATGTAGTGATAGCCTCTTTTCTAATATTAGTAATTTGGGTCTTCTCTCTTATTTTCTTAGTTAGCTTGGCTAGAGGCTTACTGTCATTACTGATTTTTTCAAAAAAATAAGCTTTTGGTTATTTGATTTTCTCTAGTAATTTCCTATTTTCAATATTTATTTGAGAGCTAATTTATTTATTTCTGCTTACTTAGAATTTTATTTGCTTTTCTTTTTATAGTTTCCTAAGGTTGCTTAGATTATTGATTTTATATCGTTCTTCTTTTCTAATACATACTTTCAGTGCTATAAATTTTAGTTTAAACACTGTGTTTATTGCACTTTGAAATTTTGATAAGTTTCATTTTCATTTAATTCAAAACCTGGAACAACACAGGTTTGAACTACAAAGGTCCACTTATATGTGGATTATGGTTTTTTTGGACAAATACAGTAAAATATTACAAATTGGTTTTTTCTTATTATTTTCTTAATAACACTTTATTTTCTCTAGCTTACTTTATTGTAAGAATACAATATATAATAGGTGTAATATAGAAAGTATGTGTTAACGGGTTATGTTATGTTATTATGTTACATTATATTAAGTTATGTTATGTTATGTTATGTTATGTTACATTATATTAAGTTATGTTATGTTATGTTATGTTATGTTAGGCTTCCAGTCAACATTTGACTATTAATAGTTAAGTTTTCAAGGTATCAAAAGTTATATGCCTATTTTCAACTAGGGAGGAGTCAGTGCCCCTAACTTGTGTGTTGTCAGAGGGTTAATCATACTTTTCAGTTTCTCTTAAGATTTTTCTTTGACCCAGGTGTTATTTAGAAGTATCTTACTTAATATACATGTATATTAGGATTTTCCAGGTTTCTTTCTGTTACTGATTTCAAGTTTAATACTATTTTGGTAGGTGAGAAGACTTTGTATGTTTTCTCTTCTTTTAAATGTGTTAGCCTGTGACCTTTGTGGTCTTTGTGAATATTCCATATGAGCTTGAAAGCAATGTGGGATTTGTTCCTGTTAAATGAAGTAGTCTATAGATATCCATTATATATAGTTGATTGATAGTGCTGTTGAGTTTAACTACATCCTTGCTGATTTTTTGCCTGCTAAATCTGTCCATTTCTGAAGGATGTTAAGCCTCCAACTATACTAGTGGATCAATCTATTTCTCCTTGCAGCTCTAACCACTTTTTATCATGTATTTTGATGCTCTGTTGCTCTACACTACACATGTTGATCCCTTCATTAGATTATTTTATCTATTAGTATGTAATACCCCTCTTCAGCTCTGCCAACTTCCTTGCTCTGAGGTTTCTTCTCTTCCTCTCTCTGAAATTAAGATTACCACTGATACTTTGTTGTGATTAGCATGTTAACATGCTGTATCTTTCCACATATTTACTTTTAATATGCATATTTTGAAGGCCATATAGTTGGCTTTTATTTTTGATTCACTTTGGCCATTTATGTCTTTAATTTGAATATTTAGACCAGTTACTTTTAATGTAATGATTAATATAGTCAGATTAGCATATTTTGTTTGTTATTTTCTATTTGTTGCTATTGTTCTTTATTTCTATTTTTGTCCTCCACATTTTTCTGCATTTTGTGGTTTTAATTGAATATTTGTATGGTTTCATTTTATCTCCTTTCTTATCATATTAATTGTGACTTCCTTTTTACATATTTTTAGTGGTTGCTCTAGTGTTTGCAGTATACATTTACAAAATCCAAGTCCACTTTCAATTAACACTATGTCCTTTTATGTGTATTGTAAGACCTCAAAAGTATATCCTTCATTTGTTTCCTTATAGCATCATTGTCATTCATTTACTATTACATAAGTTACATAAGAAACAAAATATGTACATAAAATAATATATAAAAGTATATTTTAAAAAGTACATAAAAGTAAATACATAAAAATACTAAAAGTATACATAATCAAGTACATTTTTGGTATTATTATTTTGAACAAACTTTTATTAGATAAATTTAGAATAAGGACAATAACATTTTTACTTTATTTTCATTTATTCATTCTGTAATTCTTTTATTCTTATGTAGATCAAAGTGTCTCATCTATGTTCTTTTGTTTCTCTCTGAAACATTTGTTTCTCTCTTTTAACTTTTCTTACAAAGCAGATCTACTGGTGACAAATTCTCTCACTTTTTGTTTTACAAAATCTATTTCTTCCTCATATTTGAAGGATAATTTTGCTGAGTATGAAATTCTATACTGTTTTCTGTTTCTTCTCAAACATCAAGTATTTCACTCCAGTTCATGCTTTAATGGTTTCTGTGGGGATGTTGGATGAAATCTTTACTCCTTCTAGATGGGTAGAGTGTTTCTTTCCTCTATCCTCTTTCAACATTTTTTCTTTATCTTTGATTTTCTGAAGTTTGAACATTATATGTCTAAGTGCAGTTTTTGGACATTTATTCTGTTTGGTTTTCTCAAAGTTTCTCAAATCTGTGGTTTGGTGTGTGACATTAATTTGGAGAAATTCTTAACTATTGTTGCTTAAAGTATTGCTTCTGTTCTTTTCTCTTTTTTCTGACATTTCCATTACACGTACGTTATGCCTTTTTAATTGTCCCACAGTTCTTAGATATTCTGTTCTTTCTTGATTATTTTTTCTAGTCTTTAATCTCTGTGCTTTTTAATCTTCAAATTTCAATTGTCATATCCTCAAGTTTAGAAATTCTTTTTTCAGTTGTGTCCAGTGTGCTACTGAGCTAGTCAATCGTGTTCTTCATTTATGTTAGTGTTTTTTGTTTCTAACATTTCTTTTTAATTCTTTTAGAATATCCACCGTTTTGCATACATGATTCATGTATTTTTGCATACTGTCTATGTTTTCCATGAAAACTTGCAGCATGTAAATATAGTCTTAAAAAGTTATGGTTTAATAATTTTAACATTATTGCCATATATAACTCTGGTTTCAATGTCTATTTGATCTCTTGAATCTCTTCTTACGTTTTAGCATGCCTTGTAATTTTTTGTTTTCAAAAGTCAGACATGATATACTAGATAAAAGAGATTATGGTAAATAGATCTTTAATAGTACAGTAATAAGGTTTGAGGAAAGAGTGAGTGTGCATTCTATGGTCCTTTGATTAGGCCTCAGTAATCAGGCTGTGAACTTCACCAGTGCTTCTCATGTTTCCCATGTGAGGAGGAACAGGATGGCTAGAGGAGGCTGGAGGTATGTATTTCATTTCTTTCACATGGAAGCCTGTGAGGGCTGGAGTTGGGTATTTTTATTCCCCTACATGGAAGGCTAGAGGAAACTAGAATTGGTTTGTTTCCCTTCCCACAGATAAGTTAGGCTCTGATAAACCCCTGCCAGGTTAAGCTCTGGTAAAATACTTTCTCTTGAGGTCAGGCCTTATTAAGAAATACAGAATGCCCTGTAATATTTCAAAATGATTCCTTTTATTCTCCCTTGCTAGAAGCCAAAGACATTTTTCTCCTATATTCACTGTGGGAACAGATAGAATTCCTAAAGATAAAACTCCCAAAGGTGCTCTTTATGATTGAGTGCCCCTGGAATTTTCAACTCTGAGACTTGTCCACACTGAGCCTCCATGAATTTGTTGATTGCAGTCAGATCTTCTAATCCTGGCCCTGGTTCCCATGGAAATTTCTGATTGTGGGTTTCTACTCTGGTAAGTTGTGATTGTCTGTTTTTCCAATTTTTGAGGACAATGACTTGATCTTTGACTTCAGTTCTCTAATATATCTAAGAAGAGATGTAATTTTTCAGTTTGTTCTTATTTTTACTTGATGTCAGAACAGAGTGGTTATTTTTATTTATTTTTTAAAATAGTTTATTACCAAGTTAGTTTCCATATAACACCCAGTGCTCTTCTCCACAAGTGACCCTATCCATGACCATCACCCCCCTTTCCCCCTCCCTCTTCAGCCCTCAGTTTGTTTCCAGTATTCAGTATTCAGTATTCAAGAGTCTCTCATGATTTGCCTAACTCCCTCTCCCTAACTCTTCCCCGGCCTTTCCCCTTCCCATGGTCCCCTGTTAGGTTTCTCCTGTTAAACCTATGAGTGAAAACATATGGTATCTGTCCTTCTCTGCCTGACTTATTTCACTTAACCTGACTCCCTCAAGGTCCATCCACATTGCCACAAATGGCCAGATTTCATTTTTTCTCATTGCCATGTAGTACTCCATTGTATAGATAAACCATGTCTTCTTGATCCATTCATCAGGTGATGGACATTTAGGTTCTTTCCATGATTTGGCTATTGTAGGAAGTGTGCTGCTATGAACATTGGAGTACATGGCCCTAATGCATCAGCACTTCTGTATCCCTTGGGTAGATCCCTAGCAGTGCTATTGCTGGGTCATAAGAGAGTTCTATTGTTACTTTTTTGAGGAGTCTCCACACTGTTTTCCAGAGCGGCTGCACCAGTTTACATTCCCACCAACACTGTAGGAGGGTGCCTGTTTCTCCACATCCTCGCCAGCCTCTATAGTCTCCTGATTTGTTCATTTTAGGAGAGTGATTTTTTTTTTTAAAGAACTTACATACCAGAAAGAAAACTGGAAGTTGAAAGTCAATTTTTAATTTTTGTTGAGGCTATTACTGTTTGAGTCAGGACCTCTATCTTTGCTCTTAAAATCAGAGAAACATTTTGTTGAAAGTATTATAGTTTTAGAATTTCATAAAACTTCCTAGCTATTACAAATTTTAGTCACAGGTTAATGAATAATAATCACAATAAATATAATAAGTGGGAGAATTTAGATGATACCAGTCATTTGAGACCTCTGTTTGAGTCATATGGACAGTTTCTAAAAGATATGGAGAACCATGACCTTGAGATATAGCTATAGATGAATTATAGAATATAAGCTATTTGAGAGTAAAGACTTGGATATGTGATAGGTATTCTATAAATACCTATTGACTGACCAATTGATTGATATATGCCTATACTAAATGTCACTTATCCAGTGGTACAGTACATAATTATTTCTATAAACTTTAGTAATTAAAAGTGTTATGGAGCCCTTGTATGGCTCAGTCCAACTCTCAATTTCAGCTTGGGTCATGATTTCACAGTTATAAGATGAAATCCCACATCTGGCTCTGCACTGACAGTACAGAACCTGCTTGGATTCTCTCTCTTCCTCTTTCTCTGCCCCTCCTTTGATGGTGCTCTCTCTCTCTTTCTAGCACTTAAAATGTGTTAAAAGAAGCAAAGCTCTAAATAGCAATTGGTATTAGGTGTGTTTTTCCCCTTAGGAGGTACAAAATTTTGCCTTTTACTTTCTAGATCATTTAAAACTATATTAGTCCTATAGTTTTCAAACTAGGCTAAGGTAACTGTGTGAACTTCAGCAAATTCATTTGGGACTTATGAGATATTTTAAATATTTAAAGGAAAGCCAGTAACATCTGCTTAAACTCTTACTACTAAGCTGTTTGGGCTTAACTAATGAATAAGTGAAACTATTATGTAATTCTCTTGCCCAAAGGACACCATGGAAGTATTATCAAGACACTAAGGGTACTATGAACTAAGAATTTTTGGGGACCTCTGCTATAACCTATCATTAGAATATAAGTGCATGGCGTATCAGTCAGGGAAGTCAAGACTAGAATTGCTTATTATCATTAAAACATATAAAACATATAAAATACTATGAAATATATGGACCTCACTTTAGTAGAATAAGAATGGATAATTTAGGAATGTAGATAGTAATCCATCAGATGTTGATTTCATAAACTTCATGTCAGCTCTTTAGAGTAGTAATATGTTGGTCAATAGAGAGAATATTGACAAGGGTGCTTATGTTGCCATGTACCTTGTATAAATATCTCCTTATACGGTGATTGCCAGTTACAATAATACTGGATTATATTTAACAATTCTCTTGCCAAATGTGGCCAAAAATGAAAGGTCATGCCTTCTGGTGGGCTATATAAATACTGTCCATATATACAAATACACACACATAATTATATCATGCTCTAAGGAAGTTCATAGCTGAAAGCAAACACCAGATGCACATGGGATTTGAGAATCATTGGATGTTGAAGATAGTTAATGCTTTGTGTTTTTTGTCATTGTTTTTTTCAAAAAGAAAATACATTTGATATAGAACATTATGAATGATGCATATTATCTTTGTCAGATTTCTAGAAGTATTCAAAGAAATCTTACATACTAAAATTTTTGTCATATGCACATTGGTTCTTGTTTTGACTTAGAATTCTCTCATGACCTTTTCCTGGGAATGAGTGTGTCAACCAATGTTGCCCGAAAGAAAAATATGTCCACATAGAAATATAATGTCCAAAAGAAATACCAATATGGGTTACATATATAATTCAAAATTGTATATTATGCACACTTTAAAAAAGGATAAAAATAAATACATGAGATCAATTTTAGTAATATGTTGCATTAAACTTAATATACCTAAAACATTATAATTTAACATGTAATCAATATAAAATTATTAATAAGGTATTTTATATCTTAGTTTTCACAATGAGTCTCTGAAATTTAGTATGTATTGGTTTACATTCAGTACCCATCATTTTTGGCTATCTGCATTTTAAAAGCTTATCGGCTACCATATTTGACACCATAGGTATGAAATGTTTAATAGAATCACCTGTTGTTGCTTGTTAATACTTTGGCTTCTGGAGCTACCTCACAGTTTTTTTTTTCTTTAGTGTTTATTTTATTTTTGAGAGTGAGAGTGTGTAAGCAGGGGAGGAACAGAGAGAGAGAGAGACACCAGATCTGAATCAGGCTCCAGGCTCCAATTGTCAGCACAGAGCCCAACATGGGGCTCAAACTCACAAACTGCAAGGATCATAACCCGAGCGGACGTCAGACACTTAACTGATTGAGCCACCCAGGTACCCCTGGATCTAACTCACAGTTATTGAATCAGAATCTCTTAAGGAGAGCCTAGTGATCTAGAATTTTAAAATATTTCCAGCAGATTCATTTGCATTTTAATATATTTGAACCATTTTACTTCTTTTTAAAACAAAAAATTTAATGTTTATTTCTTTCTTTCTTTATTTTGAGAGAGAAAGAGAGAGAGAAAGAGCTCAAGCAGGGGATGGGCAGAGAGAAAGGGAGAGAGAAGGAATCCCAACCAGGCTTTGTGCTGCCAGTGCAGAGCCAGATGCAGGCTCAGACTCACAAACGGTGAGATCATAACCTGAGCCAAAACCAAGAGTCAGATGCTTAACCAACTGCCCCACCCAGGTGCCCCAAGAACCATTTAACTTCTAAGAGTGGTAAATTATTAGTCCCTTTCCATGTTCTCTTACATGCCCAGACCTCTTCCCTGTCACCCAGACACACTTGTGTTAATCTCCTGGGAGAGAGAGTAAATGCTCTTTCTTTCTTCCCAAATATGTAAAGAAAGAAAGAAAAAAAGAAAAAAAGAAAAGTGTGTTGGCTACAGAGGTTAGAAAAAGCAAATAACTTAACAATGTATAAATGGAAGAAATACTAACAAATATATCTCAGGTCAACCTGAATTTTGAGCAGTTTGTGAATCCATTTTATATTTTCAAAATTTAAATCCAAGTATTTTTGAATATAAGAATACGTAGCAGTAATTAGATGACTTTGTTAGAGTGCTCTTATATTTTAACTACAAAGGACTCAGAGAGAATAGGCATTATAGAACAGTGGTGACTAAGAACCTGGGGCTTGGTATTAGAGCCACACTCAAGGTCTACCTCTATTGTATGTCCTGGGACAAGATGTTTAATAATTCTGTGCCTAGATGTTCTCATATTTGATGTAGGAATGGTGAGAGTTCTAACGTCATAGGTATGATTGTAGCAATTGAGTGGGATAAAATGAAGACCTACACAGTGTTTAATGTGGCATGGTTCTTATATGGTTAGCGTGTCATCCTTCTTTTTCTTTTTGTGTTGCCAGGTGGTGAGAAGATAAACCCTAATCCTCTTTATACATGTGGTTCTTGTTGGAGATGTATCTGTTGGTAGAAAGAATTCATTTGTTTTCTTGAAAGAGTTTAAATTCTGAGAATGTCTGCTAGCAACTGCGGCATCTTGGCTATGCTTAGCTGCTACTACTCCTGAAGTTGGGCCGTTCTGTTCTAGTCAATTGGCGGCTACCTAATGGGATTTACAATGGACAGATAATTTAACAGGCACAATTTATTATACCCCCTTTTTTTTGAGGTAAAGCATTTTCAGTCAATTTTATGCTTAAGGGTTGATGAAACATTACTCAATACTTCCTGGATGGGTGTGGGACACTCAAAGAAATGGTAAGGATGATCATAATATTTTTTCTCACAGGGATAATTGATTATCACATTCCCAGGAGTGACAAATGGTAATGAAAGCAAAAGAAGAGAGTAAAAATA
The DNA here is from genome assembly GCF_006229205.1 of Suricata suricatta. Classification (NCBI taxonomy): domain Eukaryota; kingdom Metazoa; phylum Chordata; class Mammalia; order Carnivora; family Herpestidae; genus Suricata; species Suricata suricatta. The sequence goes on along the minus strand of NC_043705.1, from coordinate 92,995,799 downwards.
TTAATGTCTCCAAAGAATCATTCACTTTTCTAGAGGCAGGTGACTTTTTACACACTTTCTATTGGTGAAGCAAATACAAACTGAATTCTTGTGTTAAATGTGTTTACTTTTGCACCAAAAACCGTAATACCGACAGTGTGTTTCAATTAAAAGGAACCCTGGAGCAAAACTGTGTTCCAGTCAGGGGTAGAAGCAGAGTCTATCATTATCTCGTAGGCACAGCAGTCAAGATAATGAACAGCTAAGAAGACTGGACAATGGAAGGTGAAGTATGACTTGTCATGAAACTGTCAATAGAATCTGAGCTCACTTTCTATTAGTAGGTGCCGTGAAATTGCAGGGATGTGCTGAGCAGCTCAAGAAAAAACTAAAGTAAAAGTGGCCTGATAGCACTTAGTAATTTTAAGCCCGATTTAATATTTTGTCATTGTTATCAAAAGCCTTAAATCAATGATTTCAATGTTTAATTCCTCTTATTCTGAATTGATGGCCTGTGTTTATCCTCTATCGCCTTGACCTTGAAACAGAAATTCTTCAGGTAATTTTCCTTTGAGGGATTTTTTTTTTTTTAGTTGTGTTTCTTTAGTATGTAGTGTAAGATTTGAATAAGGTTTGGAATTCTGTCACTGCTAGGGGGCAATGGTATATTTTATAAATTATAGGAGAGATGGACTGAAGATGTCTTGCGCTCACATAAAAATGGGTTGCTGCTGAACTGAGTCCAAATGTAAACATTCTCAATGAATGAAGCTGGATGGCAGATAGGCTCAATTAATCTTAGAAGAGAATCAGGTTAGATGTCAAATGAGAAAAATCACCAATTCTATGAATCCAAGAATATACCTTGAAAAAACTCCATGTCTGGTGATAGAAGGGATAAAGAAATTTAAAGTATAACTATATCTTATTCGTTAATTCTTTCATTTGACACATATTTGGATACCCACTTCATACCAGGTATGTTCTAGGTCCTGGGGACAGGTGAATGAGAGACAAGGCCTCTGCTCTGAATGTAGGGAGATAGGTAAGAGACGGATAAACACATGAACACAATAATTTCACAAAGCAATAAATGAGGTGGGGAAGATGGAATAGAGAAAAAGAGAGAGTGCGGGGGGTCCAGGACAACTATTCAATGACATCCTTGCTGAACAGAATATTTTCATTGCAGAGGAAGAGGAAACTAGAAGAAAGGAGAAGAGAAAAAAAAAGTTACAATATCCTTAGCTTTCTCCTTAATGCTTAAATTCAACCTCTTCCCCTAAGAGTCAGAGCCCCTCTTGGACATAGATGCTGATATCTTTTTTTAAGTTTTTTAAATGTTTTATTTAGTTTTGAGACAGAGAGAGACAGAGCGTGAGAGGGGAAGGGACAGAGAGAGAGACGGAGACACAGAATCCAAAGCAGGCTCCAGTATCTGAGCTGTCAGCACAGAGCCTGATGCAGGGCTCAAACCCAGGAATGTGAGATCATGACCTGAGCTGAAGTTGGAGGCTCAACCAACTGAGCCACCCAGATGCCCCAGATGCTGATACCTTTTGTAGGAGGTCTAGTGGTTTCTTCCTCCGCAGAACTGCCTCAAGCATCCAATTGGTGGACAGTTTGTAACATTCTGGAAAGTGTCTCTGGGTTCTTTCATTCCTTTTAGTTCATATATAAGAATACCTGTTCCCTCATATTAGGGAGCCTGCTGTCTATACCCAGAGCCATGTATTATTGGCTCTGCTGAGATAAAACCCTGTGTCTTGCAGATTCTGTATGTACCAAATGCCCAGTTCCAGGCACAGGATAGACACTATAAATATTTTGTGTGTAAAACAAAGAATGGAAAGTCTCAAAAAGTCAAGCTGTTAAGTCATGTTCTCATGACTAGTTCCTGAATATACTGCCAGGATTTACCATGGTCAAGGTCTAGAATTGATCTTGAGAGAATTAACAAGGATGTTTTAAAATTCCTGGTTATTGGGGCATCTGGGTGGCTCAGTTGGTTAAGCTTTTGACTTCAACTCAGGCAGGTCATGATCTCACAGTTTGTGAGTTCAAACCCCACATCGGGCTCTGTGCTGACAGCTCAGAGTCTGGAGCCTGCTTCAGATTCTGTCTCCCTCTCTCCCTGCCCATCCCCCATTCCTGTTCTGTTTCTCTCTCTCTCTCTCTCTCTCTCTCTCTCTCTTAAAAATAAATGAACACTAAAAATTAAAACTCCTGGGTCTCACCCTTGGAGATTCATTTGGAAGATGTGGCGTGATACCTGTGCCTATGATCTTTTTGTTTTGAATTCTCCAGTTAAATCTTAGCAGTAAGTGGTTTCTTTCACTAGTACTATTAGACTAAGAAGGGAGGGAAGGAAGAAATGAAGATTTACTCTTTCCATGGCTTTCTTGACTTTTGTTGTCTGTTTACCCTAATTTACTAATTTGCCTTTTAGTGAGTGATGTATCTGAATTGTAGCCAACAAGCAAGATTATTCTTACTGTATTTAAAAATTTAGCAGATAACGTGAAGGTAAATTTTGTTGTTTAAATTAAAAATGCAGAAGCCAAATGGGGCAAGACCCATACCAGCTCACCTGCCTACAATGAAATCATTTCTTTTAATAGCCAGAAAGTTAGACACATTGACGGATATTTAATAGTGTATATGTTCACATGCTGAAAGATTTGGATAGTTAGGATTTTAGATTAGAATTCCACTTTTTCCCCTATTAAATGCCAGCCGGCTACTTGCATTACTGACTGTGGTTATGTCTGATGTAAATGGGGGACATCTGGCGATATCAGGAGATCAAACATCGGGAATCTGCGTGATGACTCTCATCTGTTTGTCACCCAGCAGGTGTAATGGATGGCAGGCATGTGGGCTCTTTGCCCAAGTTAATGTACAGACCTAATATATTGAGGGGAGAAGTTTTTAATTTGCAAGTTTAGAGGATCACAGCTCAAGATAGGTGTTTCGGGGTGGGGATGAGTGGAGTAGATATTTTCCATAGCACCAATTTCTTGAGTAAAATCGTCGCTTTCTAGCCTACAGGCATTTCCCTTGTCCCGTTTCAACAAACTTCCACAGCCCAATTTGTTATTCAAAAATTTATGGAAAATGTATGTTAAAGTGAAAAGGGTACATTGTGCAGAAAAGGGAAGCAGCTTGTAAGCATATCATTATGCGTGAGCCATGGGGCCCGCAGATGGCACTTCTACTCAGAAACGAGAGCAGTGCCAAAAGCTAAACTCTAAATACATTTAAATCACATATCTTTACTTAAAAATGGAGTATTTTGGAAGGAAAAGCAGATGATATTTAAGTACACAAGTGGTATTCTTTTGTTCCTCATATAATAGAGCCCTTTACAAAAGTCCTTGCCTTCTAAGTGTGCAGTAAGCCTTTGATGCCTCAAATTCCCCAGAGGATTTAGTTTAGTCGTGGTGCATGGCTCAGTTCTTAATAGGATTAACCATTGAGGTAGTACCTTGCTACCTCAAGAGAGCGGCTCTTCAAGTATCCTTACAGTTATTGAAAATTAAAGGATTTTTTCGATTATTATGTTCAATGCTAACAGCAAACCTTTGTTTTGCACATTAGAAATAGTAACAAAAATTATTATCATGACATACGGACTTCTTATTTTAATTGAAAATAAATTTAGTTCTTAGACTGTGCCAATCTTTAATTAATTAGGGGGAGGGTAATGCCAAGGGATAAAACATTTGTTTGCTATTCAATATAAAGATTTGGGGGGAAATCTATGTTTTTTAATATAGTAATCATGCTGATTTCTTGTTTGGAGGGTATTTATATTTACACTTAATGGAAAAATTATATTTTAAAGGGCACAGTTCAGGGTGGTGATACTAACACGATAAATAAACAGTTTGTTTTTGTTTCTTCTTTTGCAAAAGTGGCATTGTTTCTACTACCACCTTTACAATGAGTATTTTACCTCTGAACTTGATTGTGAATGTGCATCCTTAATTTTTATTGATGCCGTTAGATCTGACACACTATGATTAAAACAAGCATTACTTGCATTTAGAAATTTAGAACACAACCTTTTATTTTAATATTCTAACAGCTTCATCTGTTTAATGACTGTACTTTTAGGAAATCCAAAAGTATAATTATTTCTGTATGACATTTGGTATATGGAATCTTTAATTTTCAAAATATTGCAAACACGTTATTTCCTTGTTTCTCTACCTCCTTTTCTAATTTCTGATTTTGAAGTACTGAATATAGAATAAATCTCTTCCGATTTTAATTCCTGTATTGAGTTGATGTATATGGATGTGTGTTTGCATGAGTGTGCATATGTACACACCTCTGTATAAGTACAGTTAATGGAAGGGAGAGATAGGAACTATTTTTTAAAGAAATGCAATTTTCTTGTTTTCAACCAACCCCATGTAAAAGATAGTGATGGCTGATAATGTGATGGGAAACAGAAGCTCACTGGCAGTTATTCCTGATGGAAATATATGAATCAGTTATGAGTTTTAGTAAACTGATAATTTCTGAGTGCTGATAAAGCAGATTTAAAGGTGCTTCAAAAGTTTTTGTATGCCAGTGGGATGGCTCTCTGTATTGATTCTGTTTTTTTTTTTTTTTTCTTTTCTGCAAAAAAAAATCCTACTTGTCTTTACTGAAAAGATTTATCATAGACCAGCACTGGTCATTGTCCATGTACTTGGCAACAAAATCCCTTATAAACTGAATGCCCCAAGATTTTTCCTTTGGTTTCTTTTGTAGTTCTATAGTTTTTGGTGGAATGCTATGGCTATTTGTATTCTATGGTTATTCAGCATTTCTCAGACCTTGCTCTCACCAATGATAACTGTTGATATAAAGTTTTAGGTGGTGGGCTCACTTGATCACTTGTTTATGTGCTCCCTTGAGTAACCCTCCCTGAGTGGTGAGGATGTAGGACCATGAGTGAGCAGGAAGAGGTTCAACTGTTCCCATAGCAGGGAGTGAGTATAATGAATAACCAAGTAGCCATTGGAGGGTATTGTGGGTGATAGGTGATATGAAGAGCTAAACAGTTTACTCATGGACAGAGGTCAGATATGATGATTACTGTATCACACAACTGAGTAGGTTGGAGCGTCAGTTAAGAGATGGCTACCATGCCCAAAGGTCAGACTCTTATTTATGATTTCAAAAGCATTCTCATTCCATGGGTTAGTTCTCCCTCTCTCCATAATTAAAAAGAGATGATGATAATTTCACAAATCTCCTTATGTGTGCAAATACAATGTCCCAGAATGTTTCAGTGTAAATCAAATCTCAAGCAATGTCTTGGGGCAAGTTTTTGTTTTTCCTAAATGATTTAAGTATTTCTCAAAAGGACCCATGTACATTCCTCAAAGTAAAGGAAATAGTTAGCAAGAGATTCACAGTTTCTATTGACAAATACAAGTTTCTGCTCACACCAGTTTATCCTGAAAAACAGTCTATTGTATCCTAAAGCTATAAGAGCAGTCCTTGTATGATCAGGTACTCTTTCGCTTGTACTCTGGGCTTCCATATGAGTACTATTATATACCTTAGCCAAAGCAAATAAACCTCAACTGACTATGAATTAATTATAATTAGTGACCGGTTTAATGTTTTCTTTTGTGTTCCTTTTTATGTCTCCCTCTGAAACATGCTAGGGTATAATACACAATTATTAGTTCAAGTTGAAGTGATTCTGTATAAAATTGGCCTCATATTTATTCATTCAGAAAATGAGCAGGGACAGAGTGCATATTTTATAAAACCCCAGTAATTTCTGTATCAGATAACCCTTAAGCAAAATAAGATTTGACCCCTTCAAAATTGCTTAATGAATTGGTATTATATGGAGTATCTTTTTAAACTTCCGTAATTTTTTTTTCCTTTTATTGAAACTTCAAACATAAGCTTTGGACCATAGATCCTGCATTTGAATGTTGAAAATATGGTTGTGTTTTGATTGGTGTAGTGCATCTTTATGATAGAAACCATTTATTTTGAGCAAAATTATGCCTGAATTTGACAGATTATTGTGGGAATCTCTGCATGAGAGATAAAATGTTTTAAATTAATTGAAATGTGATCCTAGAGAGTGAAAATTCAAAGATTCCATATAGCGAGAAAAGAAGATTTCTTTGGCCTGAAATGGCTTTGGAGGAAATAAAACATACTGTAAAAATAGAGATAACTTATTTTAAATTTATTCTAAGCACACCTTGTTGTTACTATATGGCTTCTGATAATTTCTTTGTGATGTTGGTCAGAGCCACCAAAGATAATACTCTGCTAATTAATCCCTAACATATACTTGACAGTTCTGTAATCTATTTGTCACAACCACAGTGGGCCTTCAGATCCTTAGGGAGGCTTTGGGGACCTCCGGGTGATTTGAAATGTTTTCTCTTGGCTCCCTCCTAAGATCCAACTTAGCTAGCTTGGGGATATCAGAGAATTTCAAATAGCATTTATGATGAAGCCATTCTCTTGATCCACTGTACAAATTTGCCATTAAAAGCAAATAAAATATGAGCTTCTCGCTCCTCTCCCAAAGCCCGAGGAACACATCCACAACCCCAGCAGTAGTTCGGAACAGCAGGTCGGCCTCATGCTCCCCTCGTGATAAAAGAAGTGAGATGTACTGAACAACCATAACTTTATGAGAAAGATTTCTCTGCATAAAGCAGTGTTATATTTTAGGTTAGTGGATTTAATAGCTTTGCGATTATGTAACTTTCATTTCTTTCTGATGCATGTTACTAGATGGCAAAATTTCAGGAGTTGGCGTGCACCTTATACTTTAACATACCTTCCTCAGCATCTGACATGGCTCCTAGAGCAGAATTAGCTCTCAACTATAAGCATACAAACATGAATACAAAGACTTCTTTTCCTTATTAACCATTATTATCATCCAGACAAGGGCCAACAGAAGTATAATGCAAACCACGTGTGTTATTTGAAATTTGCAAGTAGGCAAATTAAAAGTAGTCAAAAGAAGCTGGTGAACTTAATTTTCTTAATGCATTTAATTAAACTCAGTATATCAAATAGTATTTTTCCATGTGTACCCAAGATACAAATATTACTGAGATAGTTTACTTGTTTATATTAGATCTGTGAAATCACATATGTGTTTTACATTTACACAATGTCAGTGCAGACCATCCACATTTTAAGTGCTCAATAGCCAATGACCCCATAGCTGGTGGCTCCTCTATTGGACGCTATAAACCTGGGGGTTGAAGTAGTTTCTGATAGTTGGGAACCACTCAATTACATATTGATCAAATAAGTAAGTAAATGATACTAGCTAACTGATTTTAGTACACCCATATCAAATGATAATTTTCAATCTTTTAAAATTGTCTTATTACTGGTCTAAATGCCTAATTATAAAATTTTCTAATTAAGGAATAGAGAGAGCTTTTATTTGGCCTCAGAATATTTCTTTTTTATTTAAATAAGGCTACAGTTCCTAAACAGTTACATGAACAGTAGAAAAATCAAAGTGGCTTGAGTATGCTGTAAGTCATGCATTCTGTCTCATCATTTCATTTCCTGCTTTGTGGAATGAAGCTCACATGCTCATGTTTTTAAGTCTCTGAAATCTTCATTTTTATTCATTAGAAAGAAGTCAATTAATTTGCATTTACTAATCTCCCATTTCTCACACTGTACCATCTCTCTCTTTATATCTAAAGGGATGATTGTTAATATTTCTTTTAAGCCTATAAACTGGTAGAATGAAAATAACATCTTGCAACTTTTACTCCTAGTGCCTGGCATTGATAGGTTTGTCTATATCACTTCATTTTGTGGTACTTCCTGTTATATGAAATAGGTAGACTGGTATTTGCTTAATTTTTCTGATTTGCATGTTTAATGATAGAAAACTCCATCTGAAAGATGGAAAGTAAGACATTCCTAAATTATTTCTCAGATGTCCATAACGTTTAGTTAATTTAAATAGCTTGTTTTATAATACTTTCAAGTAAAATATTTAAATTCCAAAATTTTTGATGAACATTAAATGAAAAGTTAAAGTGGTTTGATTAAATCAAAAGGGGACACAGATTAACTGCCTCAGTAATCTAGAAGGTGCATTTCTAGCATAGGAAAGGACTTGGAATAAAAACAGATGGCTGGCATTGTCCTATTTCTGCATAGTTTTGTCTATTCCAGGTGAATTTATTTATAGAGAAAGATCTAGAATAATGCCCACCAAAATGTAAGCAGTAGTTATCCCTGGATGGTGTACTTTCAAATGATTTTACTCTGTTTTTATTTAACTATACAAGTTTTTTACAATGATACTACAAAAAATATTTGAAAATACAGGTTTCATTGTAGTTCTATAAAATCCCATGTGTAAAATCTAACAGAAATATATGTTTCAGGAAAAAAACTAAGTTTTGGTTTGTTAGTTTTATTATACTTTATCAACATATTTAAGTTCAGTCAATACATGTCAGATATATTGTAATATAGATTGAAAGCCTAATAAATAGTAATCCTGGCAATAAATATATGCCTTAAAGCATGCATCGTTTGTTACTGAATATTTGATGAGTGACATACACTGATCAAAAATCGTTTCCATTTATCTATTTGACAAATATCCATAATACATATAACAAAATGGGGGTGAGTTTCCTATGTTAGGAATTAGTGTATTTTTATGTAATTCTATTTGAAAATAAAAATGATTAATAATAATAGCAAACATTTATTATGGAACATTCATTAAGTGAATTATATATGCATTCTTTATAATAACCTTATGAGTTAGTGTAATTATTCCTATTCTACCTAAGATTCTAAGGAATCAAGATTAAAACTTGTCCTGGGCTGCATGGCCATTCGGAGTTTTTGTCACATGTTAAACACAAGCAGTTTAACTGTAGAGCCTAGCAAGTTCATGATTACACTGTACTACATATACTATGTTTGCTGACCATACATGTTTTTATTTTATGTTCCAGCAGCAAGCTTTTAAATTTGTAATTAACATGATATAAAATAACAAAGCAAGTACCAGTTCTCTTGCCTAAAATGTATAACTGTGTTATTATAGTCTTGCTATTATAGAGAGGGGAAAGTGGGTGATGGGCATTGAGGAGGGGGCACTTGTTGGGATGAGCACTGGGTATTGTACGGAAACCAATCTGACAATAAATTATATTAAAACAGCAACAAAAAAGAGAACTCTTAACTAAATATGCAATCTAGTTGAGACAAGTATGTGACTCAAGTGCAGGTTCATCTATAGTTCCAAAGATGAAGGTCAGTGACTTGCCCAAGGCTGCACAGCTAGTCAGTGGAAAGGCATGGAAGCTTCCTGTGTTCATACTATTGAGGCTTGTATTATTTTGTAGTATTTCTAATTATGAAAGTAATTTTTAGAATCAACCCATTGGTTAATCTTCTTCAAAATATTTTTACAATTTTATTTAGTAATAAAATTGTTAAATTGTGGCTTTTATAGCATTAAAAAGTAATATTCAGGAGAGATTAAAGGATCAGAACTGCACAAGTGAGTAAACAGACTTGATTATAAGGACACCTAATTATTACAGGGTAGAATATAATTAAGTGCTAAAGTTGTACGATGCAAAGACAATAAAGGCTGTAGAGTTTGTAAGGAAGAAATCAGAGAACCATATTGCTCTGCTGGGCTCTGATTGCCAAATTGGAAACTTGAAAAAAAAAAAAACCCACCAGGTTTGCATAAGGTCTTACAATTCTGTCTGGTCTTGTCAGTTTGTCTTTTAAAGATATAGTCTTGGTTAGACAATTCTGTATCATTCCTTTATAGTCAGAGTATCAAGCTACCAAAATAAGGAAGATAGCATAAGAAAAGCAGAAATTGTGATTAGCATTTGTTGAATGCCTACTGTGTGCCAGAAAGATTTCTTTCCTTATTATTTCCTATGCTCCTATTTTAGAGTTAAGAAGACTAAGGCTCAGGAAGGGGGGTCTGAGGAACCTGTTATGAGGTTGATTAGTGAGAGAGTCACAGTTCAAACTCATGTCTGCTGTGATTTAAATTCATACTCTCCATTGCACTGTGACGAGCCAGCCCTCTTACTGTCTGCTAGATCAGTATGCTAGCACCTAATATTGATTCCCCATTCCAAGAGTGTTTCAGGAGGACAGAGAGGCTTTTCAGAGTGGTCAGGAGTAGAGTCATCAGTCTGAAAATATTGCTTGCCCTTAAAAGGAAGGGGTCCAGGAGTGTGGTATCCAGCTGTGGCCTTAAAGGGGAGCTGGAGCTAGGCTCAGTAGGATGGAGGCTCTAGCTTCCCAGAGGATTTTATACCCTGTCTTAGAAATGCTGGTTTAGGAAAAGCTCCTTTGTTTTACAGGTGGGAAGACACATTTAATGTCCAAGATGAGAATGCCTTGAGCAAATCTAAGTGACTAAAGCTATTTGTTTTCCATTGTTGTCATTTCTTTTTTTGTGGACCTCTCATTCTTTTTTTGTACTAACACCAATCACTTTGTGATCTTAAGAAATCACTCTTTGCCTCACTCATGGCCTCAGTTCTACTGGCCAGGGGAGAAGAGAACATAATGAAAAGCAAACGACTTAGTGTGGATTCATTTAATTATGTGGACTTTTATGGGGGAGGAAGAGAGGCTTGTGTTTTTCAAAAGAGTTCATCATTAGAAGTTGAGCTCAAAATCTCTGTTGATGACATTCCAGGTATAGCATTGGGGTGATGGTAACAATGACAACAGTGACAGGTGATGTGTATTAAAATGATACTATGTGCCAAGCACTGTACTAAGTGCTTTTGATGGATTTTTATGTTTAATCATTACAGCATTTCTATGAAATAGGTGCTATTATATCCCCATTTTAGATGATGAAAGCTTAGGTTATTTTCCCAAAGCAAGTTGTATTGGAGTCAGGGGACTTTCCTGTTATGTAATATTACTCCTGCATTCTATTGACTGTGGTACTAATTAGTAAGTATTTGAATTTAAAAGTTGGCAAGACAATGGTCAGATTGTATGGATAAGTAAACTGTATATTTGAAGATGAAATAATTCATTCATAAATGTGAAGAGCAAGCTTCAAATCTGTATATGGCTTGAAAGATGTGCTTAAACTATTCTCCATTTGCAATACTATGTATTTCAGTGTTTATGTTATAAACAGCATCACATTTGAAGGATAACAAATGGATATAGTATTGTGGTAATTTTGTCTTAACGATAATGATGTGCCATAGTCAAAATGACTGATTTAATTAATAGGTTTTATAACCATATTTTACATTTCTCTATTGAAAAATATTCTAAAGGGTAAGGTGTACGATTTAGCTCATTTAGCTCCTAATTCCACCTTTCCTACATTTTGAAAAGATATAGTATTTATTTGCATTTTTATTCTCTTTTTGTTTTATGTGCTCATTTGAATCTTATCTATTTTCTTTTTTCTTTCTTTCTTTCCTTTTTTTTTTAAACAGTTACATCCAGCTTTTCATCGCCTAAGCAGACTGGGGCTTGCTTCGTCGCTTGGCTTTGCTGTGGAGCACTCCTGTAAAGCCGGCTGAATTGCACATTGAAGATCCGCCCTTTTGGTGAGTGGAATCATAGCTACAATTTTGTGTTTTGCTCTGCCTCATGTTGTTTGTATTGTTGACCAAAGTGCTTTGATACAGAGCACAAAATAGGGCTTTTCCAGCTCTGTGCAGGAAAACTGGCTTCTTTTTTTCCTTATGGACAAAAGTAATTTGTACTGTCATTTTCTTTCTCTGAAATCTGCTATTGTGTCTCTCTTCCAACCCAACTGAATGACTACAATTCTTCAGTCATGCATCTGCCTTCTCTCCCTGGATGTGACCCCCTTTGATAGCCCCTCCTTATCCCCTGGCCTCTGCAAATAATTTGGTCATTACACTTTTCATATTTGCTATGTACACATGGAATAAAAGGTGATGGCTGTGGTCAGTTGGGCCACATAGCATTGCATTGAAATAAAGAACTTGGCCTCCTTGATCTGTTTAATGTTAATCTATGCATGCTGTAAGACAACAAGCAAAAAGGAAACCAGCAAGCCTTTCTGATGTTCGTAGTAAAATGCTCTGTTTTTATTGCTCCTGAACTGGTATTCTAAATATATTTCTATAGCATCCAGCACCATATATCAGAGGGCTTCCTAAGGCTTTTTCTTAGGCTTTCTGCATACATTTTTCTCTAGTCTTTTGCTTTTCAAATCTTGCTTTTTATATGTTTACAGGACACAGCTTACCAAGACAGTGCACTTTGGGGGTTGAGAAATTTAAAGAATTCTATGGGGATAATTAAAAATACATTTTGCAACTCTAATTTGGAGATGGATCATCTGACTTAGCTAAAACCTCCGTTATAGAATATTAGTAATTTGAATATATAAGCAGATATTGTAGCCATGGATAAGATATGGGAGGAGGTATGGTAGAGACTTATAAGTGATAAGATGGATAAAAGGAAAAGTTATCTGTAGTAAATATTTTTTCTTCTTCTTTCTTCGTTTTTTTATCCTTTTTTATTTCTAGCAGAAGATTTTGTTTGCTTGTGTTTGTTTTTTGCTTTTTGTTTCTTTTTTCCTGTGAAAATGAGTCAGAAAGTAAAGGGAAGTTCTTAGGTGGCAAAGTGAGTGAGAATGGGTTTAAGGGCAAGGTTGATCATGTGAGTACCTTCATGAAGGGGGTGTGCATAATGCAATAATCAGACAGCCTGGCTGGAACAGTCAGTTTAGAAAGTACTTACAGAGCAGATAATATTATGCTTGGATGGAAATCTCATGAGGCTTTAGTGAGAAGTAAAGTAGATGATGCAGTTAGGTACTTAACATGGTACTTGAACACACAGTCAGAGATAAATTAATGTTATCTGCAGTTTTGGCTCCATTTTGTTGGTGAAGAAACTGAAGTCCAGGCAACTTGTCTGAAACCTACCTTTCTACCATAGCTAGTTTTCCACATTTTTTTTTTCCTGTCCCCATATGTTTTCTTGGCCATGCAGTCTGAGCTGAGGGAATCTTGTATTTGGGTAGTAGGGACTTCTTTTTGGATTATACTGTTTTTGGATTCTGAGAAAGGCACTCAATGGGATAATGCTCAGCACACTTTAACTTTCTTTGAAGCATAGTTGTTCCCATGTCTTGGAGGTCAGATCCAAACTGGGTTGTGTAAGGAAGGCTTGAATTTATTAGAACACATCTCTGACTTCAAGGACACTAACAAACAGATCAGGTGCTATCCGTTTCTAGAAACATCCCCTGGTACCACTTTCTTTCTTGGAAATGTGGGTCCATTATTGTTTTGGTTCTTAAGGAAACATCACTCAGTGCTAAGGAAATCCATTATAAATGTAGAGCTGTCAATTTTGGTGGAAAAGGGAAGGGGTATGGTGGAACAGACCTAAGACTCTGACATATACTATGTAACCCATTTGTCGTCTCTCAGAACAAGTCATAGATCGGAATGCTGAAGAGTAAGAGGAGGTAGGTTAGGTGGAACCAGACCTCGAAGAATAGAGCCTACCATGAAGAATAATGCCCATGTTTCAGGTTGTAGAGGATTTTCTTGATCTTGTTAGATTCAGTGATCATTCCCTATTTTTATCTTTCTTATCATCCTAACCTTATCATCTAAAATTAATTCTCTGACTCAGTTTCCTGGAAAAGATGTGTCTTTAGTATCTGGTTGTCAGGGAAATAGGCAGAGGAAAATGAGGAGTATTGTATCAATGTAGGAAGAGAGAGAAAAGGCTACATGATTATGATTATGAACCACCTTGATAATAAAAGGAAATCTTAGAATGTCGGTGATTTGCCTAGCATGCTGGCCTGGAAACTCATTGAGTTTTCTCAGTGCTCTCATTAGGTCTGGCCATCATTTAGTTAAGCTAATTGACGATTGCAACCACAAATGTTTTGAATTCTGGCTAAATAATAATCCAGTCCATGAGACAGGGCTTGGCTTGCAGAAAACTGCTGTCAACTTTCGGAAGTCCTTCATGCTAACTGTCTGGCACTGTAGTTTACATTCTGTTGAACCTGTTTTCAAGAAATACTTACCTACTTTGAAAAGAACACTGCAAGACTTCTGCCCTCTGCTGTTCAGTTTAAAGGGTCATGTTCATCCCTCATAGAATAAATGAGAGTAGCTTAACTAGATAATGGGTGTTATAAACATAAACCAGTGTTTGCCCAAGTTTTTAGTTCTCATCCATACTATCTTAGGTTCATTTTCTCTTTTCACTCAGGTTAAGACTGAAAATTTAAATGCTACTCTCTTTCCTCATAAAAGGTAATAAATATATTTACTGTAATCTGTATAATTAATTTACTAGATCATAGCTTATGAGATCATATTCTTTATACTAAAGTATAGGCTTTCTCAAGAATAATCATAATTTTGCTTGGTCAAAATACTTCAGTTAGTGGATCAGCACATTAAAAATTTCTATGCAACTTCTTTTGTGTAACTGGAATTAGTGTATAAAATGATTTTTTTATCCCCTGTTGAATTCATAGAAACCATTAGATTTAAATGTAGATTTTCATAGTTCTGGGACATTCATATATACTTTTAACCAGACTAGGATGAAATATAAGATGTGATTCTGTCATCACTAAAAATGTGGGTTTTGGGCTATTTTTCACTATTTAAAAAATGAAGATAAAAGAAAAAAAACTTAAAAATCATGGGGAAACTCCTGATCTTTTGAAAGATTGCCACTGATAAGGGCTAAGTAGAACCAATATTTTTCTGTTTCTGATAGTATTAAATTGAAACCCTACTTTAGGAGAAATTTTGGGAAAATTAACAGATCTGTGTTTTCAGCAACATATCCTGCAGTGGATGACATGTGGATTTATTTCCCTATCAGTGGAATACAAGTTGACATTTTTCACTTTCCTTCCATTTAAAGGCTTTGTAATAATCAATATGTACTGAATATATAAGTGACCTAGTCTCTTTAGAAATAAGATTAACTTTCTTCTCTAGTTTAAAATTCATTTCTGTGTAAGCAGTAAAACTATTAGCACCATGTTGAAAGTATTACATGGAGCTCTTTTTCCTTTTCCTTTTTTTGCCAGCATAGAAACACCCTTTCATACTCAACATCTAACCTTTAAGATGAGAGCAGTCTGAGATTTTTTTTCCTACACTGCTGGAGTTGCCTTTTAACGTCATGAGATTTACAACAGATTTTCTTTAAATATTCCAAATTATCCTCTCCAATATATAGTCATGCAACATTATGTAATTCACAAAATATTTCCTTGGATATTTAAAGACTAAAATAGAACTTATATAACCAGAACTAATATATGATGTGTGTGTGGTGTTTTAATAAAACAATTATGAAGGGATAGGTAGTAGGAACAGTTATTAAATACATGCCATGTACTACCTTTATTTTTTTCTCAAGGTAAATTATTTTATTTAACATAAAAACAAACTCCTCTTTAATCTTGAATATGAGGTCCCAGGAAGTTAAATATCTTGCTCTGTTTGCATAGCTAAGAGTGAGAAAACTTTATGTTTTTAGTCCAGTCTATTATTCTAGATACTGATCCACTAATTGAAATATTTTGAACAAGCAAAAGTATATGGGATTATTCTAGAGAAAGTCTAGGTTTTATTATGCAGAATATGATATGATAAGCTATGACCTAGGAAATTAATTACATCAATTTTTAAATTATGAAATTTTTGTAAAATCCCATTGTCACTTATACTGAAGTATGAATAGTATGCTTATCAATGTTTGCCAACTATCGTTGGATGTAGAGTTTGGTTTCCGAGTCCTGGAGTACATAAATCAATAAGATCTTTGTGACATGGAATAAGAAAAGTAATTATAAAATGC
The DNA here is from genome assembly GCF_006229205.1 of Suricata suricatta. Lineage (NCBI taxonomy): Eukaryota > Metazoa > Chordata > Mammalia > Carnivora > Herpestidae > Suricata > Suricata suricatta. The sequence continues at coordinate 92,979,935 of NC_043705.1, read as the reverse complement.
TATTTAAATTTTTGAGTAGCTCATTTGGAGAATTGAGTGGAAATTTCTTTGAATAGCTTAGTTTACTATTACAAAACAGTTCAAAAAAAAGTGTCTACAGAGGTTTGTTGCATCATTAGAACTATGCAAGCTGGGATGAAGAAATAGATCAGAATTTGGGTAAAGTCAAGCATTTTAATGAGGTATTGAGAAAATATGGAGATATTGTGGGTTCAGTTCCAGACCACTACACTAAATATCACAATAAAGCAAGTCAAATGAATTTACTGTGTTTCCAATACATAAAAATGTTATGTTTATACTATACAGTAGTCTATTAAAGCATTATGTCTAAAAAAAAGGACATATCTTAATTTAAAAATACTTTATTACTAAAAATTGCTAACCATCATCTGAGCTTTCAGTGAATCATAATCTTTCTGCCGGTGGAAGTTCTTGCCTCGATATTGATGTTTGCTGACTGATCAGGGTGGTGGTTGCTGAAGGTTGGGTGGCTGTGGCAAGTTCTTAAAATAAGACAATTACGTTTACTGCATTGACTCTTTCCTGAGCAACTTCTCTGTAGCTTGTGACTCTGACAGCATTTTACTCCCAGTAGAACTTCTTTCAAAATTGGAGTCAATTCTCTCAAACTTTACCACTGCCTTATCAACTAAGTTGATGATGCGATATTCTCAATGCATGTTGTCATGTCAACAATCTTCACAGCATTTTCACCAGGAGTAGACTCCATCTCAAGAAACCAGCTTCCTTACTCCTCCACAAGAAGCAACTTCTCATCCATTAAAGTTTTGTCACGAGACTGCAGCAGTTCAAATACAATAATAATGAAAAAGTTTGAAAGATTACAAGAATTATCACAATTTGACAGAGACATGAAATGAACAAATGCTATTGGAAAAAATGGCATCAGTAGACTTCCTAAATGCAGGGTTGCCACAAGCCTTCAATTCATAAGAATGCATTGTCTGTGAAGTGCAATAAAAATGAAGCACAATCAAATGAGGTATCCCTGTATAAGGAAATTAAGAACACGATGAGTTCCATTTGAAAAACCAACAGATTAAAAATACATTGTGAAAAGGTCAATTTGATATAAATAAAATATCATACATGATATAAATTATAAATAAGTCAAAATATTATAGGTGAGATATTTTAACGGATATTTGCTTTTGTGTGGGGGTTGTGTACCTGCATACTATATCCATGTCCAGAGAAAATGTGTTATAAAAATAGGCATTTTAATAAAAACTGTAAGAATATAGATAGGGCCATAATTAAACAAAGAATATCAAGAACATGGGGAAATAAATAAATATAACAGTTGATTCTCCTTACTTGTGGCAGTCATGTTCTGTGAAGTTGCTGGGAACACTGAATTAATTACCAAGTACAGAACCATTGCCTCTAGGGGAAATAATAGGATTGGAAAAGCGCATTTTCATCAGCCCATCAAAAGATCAATATGTAACCTTGTTTTATGTGTGTTTCTGTTTAAGAACATCTTATTTAGTATATGTTGTTGGTTCATTAACATTGAACTCACAGCGACAGTACTGTAATTCCTGCCTGACCAAAGCTTATCTAGCACATGTATTTTCTCCATAAGGCACTTGAGATCACTAGATAGCACTTAAGTACTTGGAGGGGGGGGTCATTTAAAACAACAAAATCAGCAAGAAAAAAACCCCAAAAATGTAAAAACTGTGGCACCAAATAGACCATGAAAAGGACTTGTTAAAATAATAAAAGCAATGCAAAAAGAAGGCAGGGATTACCTTGTTACAGCTCAGCCCATCTCAGTCTGGAACGTGTATATTGAGCAACTCAAATTTTTCACTGCCTTGTGGGTGACTATAAAATACCAAGAGTCTTGATTATGGGGTTATAAATTTAAAAATCCAAAAGTAGATAAACCTGTGTTCAGTAATTAATGTTTTAGTATTTTGTCTTATTTGGAAATAATCTAGATATTCAGTGAATATCCAATATTTAACTTATCTCAGTATACCTTTAAGGTTTATAGTTAACAAAAAGATTTTGGAAACTGTTTTAAGTAGACATACCACAAGCATAAATGTATTTGAAAAGTAGATTTATAAACTTTTACATTTCGTACATACCTTACTTATTAACAATTATGTTTAGATTATTCATGAAAATTTCACAAGATACTGAAAGTCTAATCATCATCTTATCTGTTATTTTTCTTGCTGACAAATTCTATAACTGAGACATGAGACTGCATTTCAGTAAATCTGGGTAGAATAAAAGTATTATTATATCCAATGCTGGTAACTCTAAGGACATGCCTGTTTCATTTAAGCCAACAAACTTAAATCAGCTTTTATTTACCAAATGTTATCCTAGATCACACGAACTTGAAAATCATTTAGGTTACTGTCTATATTTATGAGAATATACTTGATTTATATAAATGCTTGTTTGTCTTTACAAATCAATTTTGGCAATGCCATCTGGAAGAAGAAAACTCTCACAAATCTATAACACACATATATAGATGCATGTAAGATGTAGACACATGCAGGGATCTTAGAGCTTTCACTTCAAAGTTCTAGCAATGAGAAAAGTATGATAATGGAAAGTTCACTAGTTTATGAAAGGGGAGTTGAATCCAAATAGTGTTTCTGGCCAATAGAATAAGTTAAAGTTACCTGTTCAGATGACTAGGGCTTTGACTAATATTTGTGGAAAGGCTTTTAAAATTTTTTATTCATATTTTCATATAGCTTTCTTTTTTTCTTTTTTCTTTTTTCTTTTTTTTTTTTATCCCCTGTCCCCCCAAGAATTACCTCCTTGAAGTTTGCAGATCAAGAGAATGCTCTGGGTTCCTAGAGAAGACTAGGTAGAATACGTTTATCTCAAAGACACAGGGAAAGTATTTAAATTTCTCCAAGAAAGGCTTTTATTTCTTAAATCCAGATCTTTCACAATGTATGCAAGCCTTTTGATATGAATAGAGGAAGTTTGGGAATTGGCAAAAGGGATAGGTGGTGTTAGAATTGTTTCTAGAACCACATTTGTTCTTATAAAGACTCAATTTGTAAGACAAGTACATTTTTTAAGTCCTCAAAGAATTGGGTTGCAGTCAGAATGATATCTAGAAGCAGACCCAGCCATCATACTACATTATCTGCAATTTGCTTCTTTATATCAGGGAGAAGATCTAAACTGAGATTGAAATCAAAAGATTCCTATATTCTAGATTTAGAGCTGTGTTTCTTTAGAATGGTCTGGTAAATCCTTCTACAAAGACTTCAGAATGTTCTTCTTTTCCTCTGGGTACATACTTTCATTTTAGCTTTGGGGAAAAGGCCTAAAAAAGTTCCTATCAAGCTTTGAATATCAGCTTCCAATTTGGCCCACTTTTGATTATAGAGCTACTCAAAATCTTTTTAAATATCTTCTTAGGTGCTAGCCAGGAGCAACAGTAAATATGCCTAGCAGTATTGAGCAACTGCATGGGGACACAAGAAAGGTCTTGAAAGAAGGTGCAAAAAGTACTACCCTCCCAAAGTCCAGAGCCACTCCCAAAGATAACAAAAAGAAATACTTAGACAATTCCCCTGAGGGTTGGCAATACTTGGTAGGAAGTCAGCTACAAATGTAGTGCAACCCACATCTTTATCTAGCCATATATCTGGGACACCTGACCTCATGGTTGCTAAGCCACGCTCATGGAACACAAAATTAGACAAATGAGGCCATAGCTATTCCTGGGTAAGAAATGATGATCATTAATCAATATCTTTTCCTGCCAGTGTGAATTTGGAAAGGAAGACACATGAAATTTTACCTTCTCTCTACTGGGTACTACAAGTAGAAATTTGGGAGAGCTGAGTTTATTTATTCTTATCCTTTGCAGGCTACCCGTTTTCCTAGAATGTCATCTGCAGGTTCCAGAGAGAATGGAGTGTCCCAGTGAGTTCTCATCCTGGTCCCCAGAAACTACAGAGGAGAGAGATTTTTCCCCTCAGTTTCTCCTTTATAGTGAGTGCGTTGTTGAGACCACTTTTTCTCTAGGGCACTTCACAAATGGATAAGTTTATCTAAAGTGGTTAAAAATTCTCCACTGTGGCTACTGTAATTCAACATTATCTTTGGTAGGGTTACCTGCTTTTTCACGCTTAAAACAAAATTTTATTCACCTGAGCCCTTGCAGCGGCGCCCAGGTCAGCTTCAGTCGGACCCAGCCCAACTCCGGACCTAATCAGGGTTTTAAGTCAGACCCAGACAGACCAGGGATCCATGGGTATTTCTAAGGTGGGCGTGGCCTACTTGATCTGATTTCCGTAACTACTGGGGCAGATCAGTGTCGGGCAAGTGCCCAGATAAGTCCTGAGGCTTCTAAGTCCTGAGGCTTCTAAGTCCTGAGTGCAGAAGCTGAGGATCCAGGATCTAACAGGGATGTTCCTACCACCTCTACAGCTGCCTGAAGCTAGAGAGCAGCGAACTCAAGCGGCTGAACAGGTAGCTTCTCCCTGGTTCCTTGTTGCTCCTGGGGACTATCAGGGGTCTCCTTTGATTCTGACTTTGATATCAGAACTGTTAAAAAATAAACTGAGGCATAAGAGTTTGAGTGAAAATCGACTTAAATTGGCAGTGCCAAAGCAGAAGTGCTAAGGAGCATTCTGTAGGCTGGAGTTCAGGGACTTTCATGAAGAAAAACCTAAAGCAAGGTAAGGAAATGATTGGCTATAGCTGAAAGCCTGATCAGCTGTTGGTGATTTGTTGTCCTTAGCATTTTGATTTTGTAGCGTTGAGGCATTTACAGGCTGACTTTGGTTTGCTTATGTCAGTCACCATAGCGTTAGAGCCACATCAGTCAAATGTCCTCTTTAATTAATTCTGTGCTTATTTAATTAATGTAATGAATTTGCCTCTTCCTCCACAAGTGCAGTATTTTTGATTTGGAAGTCATTTGTGAGCAGAAGATAGAATGTCTAGAGCATTGTGTCTGTGCAGAGTTAAGCAGCATATTTTTAAAAAGTCCATAAAGTGCATTATACCAGCATTTGTCTTCTAGGAAAATTATGGAAGATTTTTAAAAAACTCACTGTCCTTGGTATTGGTACATATGTGGTGTGGGGGAGGGGGTTAACAATCACTGACTTACCGGAGTGAGTAGTGCTAAGGGACTGAAGAGACTTCTAACTTCAAGCCTCTTTTTTCACATTTAATATTTTATGATAAGAATTATCATTGGACAGACTGATATATTTGGAAGGATGTTACCTAAGGGCTATTTGGAAACAATCATTTACCAATAAGAGTTTAAATAATAACAACAAAATGTTGAAGTACTATATAGCCCTGAAAAATATGGTTTGTTTTTTTTTTTTAAAGAACATATAAGAATGTGGAAGTATTTTTCATAAGTATATATATATAGCCTTATTTATTTATTTTATTTTGACAAAGATACAGAGAGCAAGGGGGAGAGGGACAGAGAAAGGAGGAGACAGAATCTCAAGCAGGCTCCACGTCATCAGTGCAGAGCCCAATACAGGGCTTGAACTCATGAACAATGATATGATGACCTGAGCCAAGACCAAGAGTCGTACACTCAACCAACTCAGCCACCCAGGTGCCCCAATTTTTTTTAAAGAAACCAAAGAACATTAAGAAAAAGGTGAGAGGGACCTACAAGGATATATTAATAGTGGCTAGTTCTGGGGAAACAGATAACAAAACATTTGTGTTTTCTTATTTTTTTCTCTGTAGTTTTCTAACTTTCTACCATAATTTTATATTACTTTTATAATTAGAAAGTAAATAAGTAAGGGTGCCTGGGTGGCTCTGTTGGTTAAGTGTCAAACTTCGACTTAGGTCATGATCTCATGATTCATGGGTTTGAGCCCTGCATCAGGCTCTGTGCTGACAGCTCAGAGCCTGGAGCCTGCTTCGGATTCTGTGTCTCCCTCTCTCTCTGACTCTCCCCTGCTCGCACTGTCTCTCTCTGTCTCTCAAAAATAAATAAAAAAACAAAAAAAATTTAAGGAAAGTAAATAAGGAAGAAAACAACTGAGCAGATATTAGAATGTGATATGTTTTTGGATAGATTGAGATGCTTGTCTTGGATGTTAAACCATCTTTTTCTTAACAAAAATGTGAATACCTTTTTTTAAGTTTATTTATTTTGAGAGAGAGGGAGAGAGCGTGTGTGTGTCCATGCATGCCTTAGCGGGAGCGGGGGGGCACAGAGAGAGAGAGAGAGAGAGAGAGAGAGAGAATTCCAAGCTGGCTTAGTGATGCCAGTGCAGAGCACAAGGCAGGTTTTGAACCCACGAACCATGAGATCATAACCTGAGCTGAAATCAAGAGTCAGAAGCTTAACCTACTGAGCCACCAGGTGCCCTTCAAAATGTGAATATCTTATTGTTTATGGGGATTTAATATCCTCCAGAGGAAGATGGTGGTGTTTATATCAAGTATTATGGACAGACAACATGAAGAGGAAAAATACAATCGGAAACAAAAAACAATATTTTTTCCACTGTTATTTAGATTGGCTTTTCAGGTTCTGTTAATGAAACATTTCTTGTTTCATATACTTATTAATTTTAAATTATTAAATCTTATTGTCTACCTTTTAGGGAGTATAAATAGTATGTGTAAAAAAGAAGTTTGTAAGTCTTATTTTCTAAAAGTCTCAATTACTTTGGAAGAACAAACTGGTTCTTTAAAAAAATGAAATAAGTGACACGAAATTGAGAGGAAAGCGTTATCATTGTAGTTATCATTGTGGGCAGAGCACATAAGGGAAAGCATCAGAGAATGGCTGGCATAGAATGAGCCGTGAGTAATGGCTAGGGATTTGATAAGCACACTGCCGAATAATAACACGGACTACTTATTGAGGGCCTATTACATGCCAGCTACTGAGCTAGACTTTTATTGTAGCCACTTCAAAACATTTACCACAGTATTATTATCCAAGAGCTGATATCATCTCATTTTACAGATGAAGGAAAGTAAGAGTCAGAGATACTAAACAACCTTGCCGAGGTTAAACAGCGGATGAATGAAGGCAGAAGGATTCAATTACCCTTCTCCTCCTGCTCCTTCTCTCTAGCCTCTCTCTTCTCTTCCTCATTGAGTCCTTATGGAAGGCATATAATGTTATTCAATTGTCACCTCTCAAAATGTTGGTTTCTTCTGCAAAAATGGTGTTAAAGTGGCTTGCCCAGGGTTGCAAAGTAAATGGTGGTACTGGGAACAAGGTTGACTTCACTTAGAGCTGAGGTTTGATCAGTGACTGCCATAAACATGACAAGTCTATGAGCTTGAGCACGTTACTGAACTTTTTTAGGGCTATGGGATCCCATGTGTAAAAGTGCTTTTTTCATATACTCTTGGAAAGAGTCAATTAATTGTTACGTGTAAAAGTGCTTAAAACAGGACCAGGCATACAATAAGTACTTGATTACTACTTTTAAATGATTATTATTAGCAGCAACAGTAGCAACAACATCATTGTTATTAATGTTATTACTGTAGCTTTGTTATTAAAAAAAAACCCAAAAATGAATATCACTAGTGGCACAGGAGGACATTTTAATAACTAGTGAAACAAAACTGAGAAATGATTCCCATGTCAACTTTATCTGATATATCCATTACTTCAAGGAGAGCATCTCAGTTTATGTCTACTTTGACCTTAACCACTCTCTTACATTTGCTAATTTCTCTATTCTAGAAAAAGATAGCAGACTCAGAGCTGTCATTAGCTAATAGTATCTAGTTTGAAATTAGGAACATTAAAAAAATTAAATTTATTTGACAGCTACCCTCTCATCATAGCAAATCGTGTGGGTTTTTCTGTTTTTATATTTAAGGTGTTTATAATTGACTTTTAAGCTAGTGTCTGTAGGAAACAAAAGTTCATGAAGATAAGTAAAAATACTAAGAAATAATGACAGTGGTATGAGATGGTGGCCATTGGGAAGGGAATGATGGGAAGAGGGTGGAAAATACTACTCTAGAGGAAGCTGACAAACAAATGGAGAAAGCAGACTCCAGGGAGGAACCCCTGTATCAGAATGGAGGGTTTAGATGGGGAATTAGTGGGACAGAAGGTTGGTAAAGCTCAGATTTTTCTCATTTCACTGCATCAAAAACATTTCACTATGGAGTGCTGTCCCGGAGGCAGCACTGGGCTGTAGGCAATCATTGGGGAACCTCTTTTCTAAACCACAGCATTCATGTGAGGGCTCTCAGTGGCCACTTCTCTTTGTGACATAAATTGAAGAAATCTTTTTGGAATAGCCAATTTTATCCAGGCTTTCCACATTATGAGTCTAATCTCCTGGAGGGCAGCAGATGTGTCTAATTCCTTTTACTTAAATCCTCGTACCTAACCAACTGCTTGAGACACTATAGATGCCCAAGAAATATTTTCTGAGTCAATTCTGTCCACTGAGGGTCTTTTACTGAGTTCATTTTGTATTTGTGTAACTATATCTAAGAACTTTGATGGGATTGGCATAGAGAGAAAACGTGAATTAGTTCAAAATGTAATTGCTATTTGACCTTCAATGAGGTCAGTAGTGTCACTGTAGAAGTGTTTTAGAAGCCTGCCACTGTCAGATGAAACATCAGTAGCATAAATTGAAACATTAAATCCACTCATGAGGCCCAAAGCGCACACCATTGTCACTCCTGGCGTGCCATATAAGGGACTTCAGGAGAGGAAATGATACTGACACTGAGTGTCCTTAAAGGACCACATCAGTTTTAATCATCAAGAATTTTCATGGATTAACAGCAGTGGGGTGGAAAAACATGTCAGTAGGGTCATGGAGAGCAAAGGGATCATGCTCCCACATGGCTACATTGCTACTTTAACAAAACTCAAAGCAGGATGATTCATGAAACAATTTTGTTACTATACTGTGTGTATGTGTGTTCCAAGTCAAGGTTGTCAAGGGAAATTCTTTGAGAAAAGTTACCTCAGGGCTCTAGTCCATCCCTCTAGAGCTTCTTCTTTACATAAATCACAAACTAAGGATCATCAATTTAGATAAGGACTTGTAGAGTTAGCCATTTATAGGGTAATTGTGCTTTTGGTGTGCTTCCTAATTCAGGTATAAGAAATGGTAGTGACTTTTGTAGAGGGAAAGGTTATAGATACCTTGTGATAAAAGATGCCACATCACACTTCACCAAATTCTTTGCACAGTGGTAAATTTCAACTGCAATGATTACTTTGTCAAACAAAATCCCTCTGCCTATACTGAATAATATTTTGAAGGTATATTTCTGTGACATCCAGGATTTTGCCTCTCTCTACCCAACACTTGAGCAATTGCTTCAGAGAGCCATTTTAGCTCCTTATGTATACAAAACAGGTTGAGACTGGTTCCAAAATGTAGATATAATGTAGACCAAATGTTAAAATTCAGCAATAGCAACAATAGTAATAATAAATTCTGGAACTTAATAATAGCTAACATATGGAGACCATATATATAATATCATGGGCCAGCTCTGATAAGGATTACATACACAGATCTCATTTGATTCACACAGCACTGCATGGAACATTCCAGACTCAAACCTTCTACTACTCAAACCTACTCCCTAAAACTTCTCTTAATGAGACTTACCTGAATTTTTTCTCAGTTTCCAACTCCTGATGAAGGTGGGCCCAGCACCGAAATAGCACTTGTTTCACAGTGTAATTAAAGGTAGCGTTATATTTAATATAAAACAGATCAAAATTTGTGTCAGTATCAAAGCCCAGGCTCATATTCCATTTTGTGTATGACAGCTTTCTGAATAAGTGATACTCAATGAATGTCTTGATCTGACATTATGGAGGAAGAAAAAGTATTACACGTACACTTGTATTTTTTGAGGCTCTTAGCCACGTCACCTACAACTTCTTTAATATAAAGGCCCTAGTAAATACTTTACCTGACTCAACTATGATAGATTTATTTATTAAAAAATTTATCAATTCCAGATCATGAACTCCCAGTTGTTCTTTTATATTCTTGAAGGAGACCTTAAATGATGAAGAAATTCCCCCAACCTTGGAGTGACTCCAAGAGGCAATTTAAAGGCAAGACAGAAGAGCATTAAAGAAAAGCTCAATGTAAATTTGAATGCACTCCAAAGAGGGGGTAGTTGTCACCATGGTGATCTTATTCTTTCCTAGACTGAGCTCAGAATGAAAGGGGAGGAGTTCTAAAAGGAAAGATGCTGAAATAAGTAGACCAAAAACCTGGATACAATATCTAGCTATTCTTAGAAATATGGTGCTTAGGTTGAAGTTTTGAGCCCATGCTTGGGTTCAGATATTCAATTAAGAAAATTATTGTTAGGTAGCCTGAGAAAGCCCCATTCTATGGTTAAAATATTTGCAAGTAATTAGAAAGTTATCTTATTATCACCAGTACAGTGCTAAAAAGCATTATACTCACACTGGCCTTTATTCAACAAACACTTGGAATGTATATTATTCCTATGCAATGTGCTAAGTGCATTACATCCATTATTTCTTTTAATGCCAAAAACATATATATGAAGTAGATACTATAATCATTCCCATTTTTAAAGATGTGGAAACTAAGGCAAGTGAAACAATTGTTTTTTTGACTTTCGGTTTGGATCTGATTTTAATTCTTTTTTTTTTTTTTTCCCCAGTGAGGTTTCCTTAGAAAAAATCTGGTAAATACTTAATATCCAGCTCTTGATTTCAGCTATGTTCATGATTCCAGGATTGTGGGACTGAGCCCTGTGTCAGGCTCGGGGCTGAGCATGGAGCCTGCCTTCAGGAGATATTCTCATTCATTCTCTCTCTCTCTCTCTCTCTCTCTCTCTCTCTCTCTCTCTCTCTCTCTCTCCCCCTCTCCCCCACCCCCCTACTCATGCATGCTCGCTCACTCTCTCTCAAAAACAAACAAGCAAACAAATAAGAACATCTTCATGGAGTTTGCCATCTACTGGTTTGCCTAGGGGACACAGCTATGTAGTAGCAAGAAGCCAATATAAGAGTCAAAGCAAGGGTCAAACTCACAAACCCCACCATAAATAACTATAATCTGCATATCAAAGCATTTGTCAATATTATTGGCCAATAATATTGGCCAAACTGGCCAAAACCTACACATCAAATGTTTGGATGATGCAGGTAGAAAGACTACTGGCATGGGTCTGGAGTACTCATAGCTGTCATTACTTGTGTTCCCCATTTTGAGAATTTCAGGATCAACTACCAAGAAGGTAACTTTTTTCCTGTTGCATATTACCCAGAAGACTCTCTGGACTTCCATCAATTTCTATAGGCCATAAATGGAGGATGATTCTCTTCTAGTTAGGCAGGGCCTTCCTCTCAAACTGAGCATAAGAAGCAGACATTTATCAAAACCAACCCTGGCTGCCATAGTAGTGACAGACATCACAGTTAGACCTCACACAATCCTGGAATGACTCTCTGGAATTCTGTGTGTGCCAACAGTCATTTTCAAACACAACAATTTTTGCCCGTGCTTTGCCCCTTGCTTTCCATGTGACCTTCATCACCTAGTTCTTTCCTCAGTTACTCTGGTTTCTTCTGACTTTCAGAATTGTGGAGACCAATTATTTCCTTTTAGAGAAGTCACTGTGACTCCAGCATAATGAATATCTAGGTAATGTTCATTAACGTTTGGGAACAGTGACCCTCTCCCTTATGGCAGGGAGTTCCTGGTATTGTTCACTTTTTAACTAAAAAACAAACAAACAAACAAAAAACACCTTCTTTTGTTTTCATTTCAAACACTTCAGAGAATTTCTAGCTGGTATCTTCATTTCCCTGAAGGAAATGCATGGGAGCCAGCTGCTAAGTGCTGGTGTTTGCATCCACCTGTTTGTTTATTTTTTAAAATGTAATTGGGAATATGCCTAGAACCATGAGTCTGTTTCTGTAGTGCACCCTAAGCAGATTTAGGCACACAGAAGACAATCACAGTCTTGTACTGTGCATTTCCTGCATGCATAGTTTAGTTGCCATTTTGCAGAGATACAATGGTCAGAAATGTCTGGAACACAAATTTTAAATGGGGAGATGAAGTACTAAAAAGGAACTGAAAACATTAACTCCTTATCAGGAATTGCAGCACTCTTTACCATTGGCTTTTAATACTGGCTGTACTTTCAGATCCTCTAGGAAACTTTGAAACATGCATACACAGCCTGGTCTCTACCATTAGTGATTGTGATTTCAGTGGCTGGGGGTGTGGGCCACATATGGATCTTTGCCAGAAGCTATGTGGCAGTATTATGTAATCGAGCCTAGAACCAACTCAAGGCCTACCTTTCCCACCTCATCTCTGGGCATCTGCCTCCATGTTCATCCACCGCAGTCAACAGTCCTGCTTTCTGTCTGAGCCCACAAAGCTCATTCCTTCTTGATAAACTTGGTTCTGTCTTTTCCCATCTACAGAAATGCACATCACCTAAATCTTTGCATGGCTAGTGCTTTGTGTCATTTAGCTTTCAGTTCCCGTGGCATCTTCCTGGAATCTATATGAGCATGACCTTCTGGAATTCTGCATTGCTGAATGAGGGTGGCAATACACAGGAGCACCATCTTTCTCTCAATATTTTCTCTACTTTCTCTCAAATCAACTGGCTTAATTTTTTCTTTTCCAAGTTAAAAAAAATTATTATTATTATTTTGATCTTGTATCACTGAAAGGTAGGGACCAAGAGAGCAGGGACTTCTCTGCCTTCGGCTCCGTATTGTGTTTATGGTACCCAGAATAGTACCGTGCACCCAGTAAACAAATGTGAAATGAATGGTCTGCGTGTGGTACATAAAGCTGAGCATCTCTGCTATAAGGCAATACTGTAAGATGTTGAAGTTCATCAGCAAATCTGAAGCTGAGGTAAGCTGAGGTAAGCTTCTGAGTAGATTTCAAATAAAAAGAGAGTGGTCATGACAAGATGTTGGAAGGCTGCTCTTTGTAAGGGGAATAAGATCTCTTAAGAGCTGAAGCAAGTCATCTCAGAGTAGAACAAGCTAGTTAGCTTGGCTAGGATGAAAAAATTATGATTAAAATGAGCCTGATCTCCTGATATGACGAAATCATTCAAACTGAACACAGTACTTGGAAATAGATCACAATTAGTATCTAACGCAAATATTTCTAAATAATATGATCATAACCGTCATGGAGAGCATGCAGGGTCCCCAGTTCTCAGGAAAACTTTGAAAGCTATGTCTTGATTTTTAATTAATATTCTGAGAAAAGTGAGAAGCAACTAATGATAATGATAATAATAGATAACTACTGGAATTTATTGAATGCATCTCAGTGCTGGGCATTACATCACATATCTATACTTGTGATACCATTTTAACCCTCACAGCAAACTTAGGAGGTGATTAATACCCTCAATTTACCACCAACAAAACTGAGACTTAGGAAAGCCAAGCAATTGACTGAAGTCCCATCCCATGTAAGTGGTTGAAATGTAATTTGAACCCAGAATCATGGACCCCAAAGCTATTGCAGTCACCTCAAATGCTGCCCTGCTCAATTTGGGCCCAGCTTCATCCAGTGTGACTTTGATGATGGTCTGTCTTCCATACTAATGGCATCTCACTAAGTTAGAATTTTAATAGAAAGTACAGAAAGTCTTTGGATTATAAATTCTTATGAACTTTTCTTTAAGTCCCCCATTTGGAGCTCAAAATATGCTATCATAAAGAAAGAATGTTAGGAGTAGTGCTTAGACCTCAGGCCACAGAGGCCAGACATTGTATTACTTAGAACATTTTCTTGAGAAAAACACTTTCATCTTGCATGTTGTTTTATATATATGGTGATTTTTAATTATGGCAATAGCATGTAACATTTAAAAATACATAGTTTTCTTATGTTTTAATAAACTATTTAATAGTTTAATACACAATTTTGCTAATATTTAACCAAAATATTACTAACAAGAAAGGCTCATAAAGTGCTCAATTTTTAGCTTATACTTAAGTTGAATGCTAATGCCTGGTTAATGATTTAATTAGAGCAAATAAAAAAAAAGGTGTTTGGGTGATTTTTAAAGTCCAGACTGCTACCCATTACACCATGGGGCCACCGGGCTTTTTGGGTGATTTTTAGATGAATGCTAAAGGAGATCAGGGGTTCTTTCAAATAATTTAGGTGGATTGCAATTATTTTTATTACCCATGTGAGTTCATTTCAGACTGAATTAGTTTTTTCTCTTTGTGTGAGGGTATCATTCCTCTTCAGACATCCTGATAGAACAAATGGGATTGTGGGAGGGTTTGAACCGGATGTGCTTGTCCAGGGCGTATGAACATGGAAGTACATGGGGTGTATTGTGGAGCATCAGACATTGGAGACAGCGGAGGATGAATGAGCATGGAGAGAGATTTTAAAAGAAAAAACTTGTTTGGGTTCGGTCCAGAGGCCAAGACGCCATGGTTGGATCACTTGTTTTCCAGTGTCTGGACTACTGGTCGAAGGTCTGCCCGTGAGATTGGAGCTCGGTGAAGAGAGGGCATGAGCTCTCTCTACTCCACAAATGAGGCTTGTGTGCAGGGCCCCGGTGTTTCTGACTCAGGGGAGGGGCTGCTTTCTCTTTAGTCATAGAGGATTGACAGATTATATAAAAAGGCAATTTCTGATGAATTCAGGTACCAGTACAAAGAAAGTACCAGTCTCTGATAATCAGCCTCAATTGATATTGAGTGCACAGGTGGGCCTATTTTTCTTTTCTTTTTTTTAATGATTTATTACTGTCAGAGAAGAACGGTAATAAACCATTCTAATGCATTTCCTTTAAAAAGTGGAGCTACTGCTGGTTTGTTTTTAAAACAAATAGTTAATTCAAAACCAACAGAATTCTCCTTTTAAAAAAAAGATGGTAGTTGCTTATTTACTTCATTTCAAAGGTTTTTTTTTTTAATTCAGTCTCCCTAGCAACAGAGACATCTGTCTCTATTCTCTTCGTCATTAAAGCCAAAGAAAGTAGCTGCTTCAAAAATAATAAAGGCAATTTCTATGAATTGGGTAACTGTTAATTGTTGCCAAGAAATCTTAGTGAGATAATGAGGCATACAGCAATTGACAAAGATCTTTTCATTGATGTATGAGCTTCCAGCTAGCCCATGGTGGTTAGCTAATATATACCGTCCCATCGATGAGGTATTGTGTGATTCACTATGTAACACACATAGCGAAGTGATCTTTACTCTTTCTGATTTCTTTCAGAAGTATGCCTTGCTGTGATTTCTCTGATTGCTTAGTAACTAATCATAACTCGGGATTCCAGGGAATGTATTTGTCCATTACATTTCGTAAAAGTAGAAGGTTTGAAGCATTCACAATGGAGATCAATGCGACAAATAGCATAGTAGTCGGTGGTGGTGTTAAAACACAATATACTTTTTATTTGGGTTGTAGATTCTGCAAAACCATTTGAGTGAAAATACTTAAAATTGCCCTTGATTCTAAAATGTATATTGGCATTTGTGCTAAAACTGTTTGCAGGCCCCTTATAATGAAACCCCAATCACCCTCTACAATAGCTTCGCTAATAAACACAAAACAGTTTTTCAACGCTTTCTGCTTTCCCAGCAGCCAAGGAAGCAAATTATATTAAGTCAGTATTTTTTATTATTGGCCCTATGTTTGGCACATGCCTGGCTGTATGTGAAACTACTGTTAAATGGGTAATAACAGAAGGAGAAACCAGGCGTATAAAAACAGCTTTTTGTGATTTTTTTTTTTAATCAGGAAATATGCCTCCGATAACCAGATGTGGAATAGCTCATTTTGTTATTGGCCCCATAAGCCTATTTTAGTGTCGTAAAGGGGGGGTTGGGAAGGGAGGATTACAAATGAGAGTGTAAAAAATGCTGAATCTTGTTTCAAAATTTGGATGTTTATTAAATTTACATATACATGGGTAACTATCGAAAAAAATAAAATGAATATTAAATGTACATCAATTTTAGTAGAAACTTGAAAACAAATTTTGATTCTATTGGTGCATGTGTGATGTACTTATAGTACAGATAAGAAACAGAAACCAAAACATGATTTTAACCTCACAGTGACATTCATTTCATGTCAGACTGTAGGTATATATAGTTTGGTACATCATAGAAGAAATTAAGGCATTGCTGACTGGAAATTAGGTAAGATCTTGGAATATAAATGTAGACTAGTTAAGCAAATCTTTTTAGTTTTGAGATATTTTTATCATTTGTGAAGTATTTTCCTTAAAAATCCTCTAAATACAGATATTTCTAGTAAATGCTTATGAATATAAATGAATAAAAGACATTATCTTTTATAAATTACAGTATTCGTCTGCATAATTTCTCACTGTTAAGGTGACAAACTGTTAATTTATCTTCAAGATGCCTTTAATATAATGAAAGTAGAAACAATCTTTCCAACAACCAAGTAGAAATAGACTTGACTAGCTGTTGGTGACTTTTTATCAAAAGTTTAAAAAATTCAGTGTAAAGAAAATCTTGGCACTTGATGTAGCATTTATAACATACTCCGGAGGATCTCAAAGTTACAGTACTGGCTTTGTTGATCGAGTTGTACCATATTGTCTACCAGCATGTCACTTAACAGCAGGCGGAGGCCTTGAAATGAATATTTGCCTCGCAC
This sequence comes from Suricata suricatta, assembly GCF_006229205.1. Lineage (NCBI taxonomy): Eukaryota > Metazoa > Chordata > Mammalia > Carnivora > Herpestidae > Suricata > Suricata suricatta. The sequence continues at coordinate 92,963,271 of NC_043705.1, read as the reverse complement.
AGTGGCCATATATGGCATTTATCTCTTTCTCCAGATGCGAGATTAGAAAGCTGTGGCCTGTGGACCACATTTGACCCACCGTCTGTTTTTAAACAGTCTGTAAACTAAGACTTAATTTTCCACATTTTTTTTCAGTCCTTGGGGGAAAAAATCAAAAGAAGAAAATTAGTTTGAAAAATGTGAAAATTATATAGACTTAACATTGCAGCGTCCAGAAATGGAGTTTCGTTGGGACACAGCACACCCGTTTGTTTACATATAGGGTGTGGCTGCTCCAGTGCTCTAGCAGCAGAGGGTGAGTAGTTGTGGCCAAGACACTTGGGGCTACAGAGCCTAAAATAGGGACTCTGTGGCCCTTTCTGGAAAACATTTGCTGATACCTGCTCTAGATTTAGGTTATAGTCTCAGAATGAATCCAACAAAATATGACTAATAGTGCATCTTCTAATAGCTAATAGTTGCAGTTAACATTTTATGAGAACCTGGTTGCCTCAGGGAGTGTGCTACATATGTCGTGTGGCTCTTCCCCCTGAATTCATACACCAGCTCTGCCAGGTGGATAGGAAACTGCAATCATTCCTATTTAGCCGATGAGAAAACAAACTTAAAGGAAAGGTTTGCACAAAGCCATACAAACAAGATGGAAGGAGCTGGGATTTGGAACTAGGTTTGTCTGCGGGCAAAAAGTCATATTTTAACAAAGGCTCTATTGCTGTCCCTAAATTTAGGACCTCTTACAGATTAATGCCAAAAAGACAACCCTTCATTAGAAAAACAACAGAAATGATCAGACATTTCCTCAATGAAGAAATAACAAATGCCTCTTTCCTACGTAGCTGTTAATTTAGGGAGGGAGGTGAGAGAGAAATTATTGAAGCTCTCTCTGGTTTTCAGACTTGAAACACGAGATTTGGATTTACTTTCCCCACAAATTATAGTTAATAATTTGGCAGGGTCTCCAGAGTTTCTGAAACATGACCCTCAGGTCACCATTCTGGCATTTCTGCTGGCTGGAGCATAATTGTGTGGCTACCACAAGATTGGGAGAACTGTGTTATTCTAGTGGACTTTTCTATGAAAGAGAATTCACTGGGAAAATCAAAACATTGTTATGACAGAGAGCAAGAGTGTTTCACTTAACTGGTCATCTGGGACATGATTCTGTGGTAATGGGAAAGTCACTTAACCCAGATTCACTTTTATGACCCAGGATTTCATGGAAGCAAGCACTCATGGGGAGGTTCTAAAGGCTGTAGGCCAGTTCTTATCCCCTTTTTCTGGTTCTGTGTTTTGTGCCAGACTGTCTTTGTATGAGCATAGGATTCTAATTGATAAGCAATTTAAGCAGAAAAGGAATGTCTTTGAAGAATGTCAGGTAATTTCTAGAATCATCAAGAAGCCAGGAGAACATGGCTGATAAAGGAGATAAGATCAGAAGATTTGGCAAGAAGAGGTATAAAGTTGGCCTAACCAATTGAGACAATGTCACTAGTATTAATGGTAATGAGTGATGCCACTTTGATCAACTTTTGACCTCTTCCTTCCCCTTTGTGTCTTTTGTAAAAAATCACAGTCATGGATGGGAATAGTGAATCGCCCAAGTTACAGACTAAGTGCCTTATCTTATCAGCCAAGTGTAAGAAAGAAGGGCTAGGTGGATTGCTTCCATTTCCAGAGTCAGAGGGAAAGGGTTTGGATATCATGTAGAGAAAATGGAAGTGAATTTATCAGTATATTTTGTGAGAGCCTGGAATGAAAAGATGATTTTCTTAGTGCTTGCTCATAGGAGAGATTGATCTACAGTCATCAAAGTGCCGTGGGCAGTGTTTCTTGGAAAGCTCAGTCAAGGGATTGGGTACTGACCCCAGGGATGATGAGAAATACCCTATGACCTCTTTGTAAGAGGGGAGGATGGTGAAGCCTCAGCTGAGTTTCAGAGGGGAAATATAAACATGCTGGACACAAGGAGGAGGTGATAATGCGTTGCAGCAGGATATTGGCCAGTAGCCAGTAATTACCAAACTTACAACTGCTAATTTGATGGCATATTTAAAGTTTTAAAAATCATTCCAAGTGGAGACTTTTGTTTTATTTTTATATATAATATAGTTTTATTGAGGTATAATAAATTATACGGATTTAAAGTATAAAATTTGATGAATGTTGACATATGTGTACTTGCCATGAAAGCTTCACCATAAGCAATTCCATTAGCTTCAGACTTTCCTTGTGCATCCTGCCTCCACCTCCATTCACAGCAAACCACTGCTCTGCTTTCTGTCACTGTACATATATAGGTTTGGATTTTCTAAATTTTTATATGAACAGAATCATCCATTATATACTATTTTGGGGGATGTGTGATTTCAATTCTTGTGTGAAGATATTGGCCCACAATGTTGTATGAATCAATAGTTCATACTTTTTCATTGCTCTTAATAATGCTCACAGAAGAAATGGAATAGGAAACTACATCACTTGTCACTATCTAAAATCTAACACGAATTTTTTCAATATGTTCATACAGTCCACTGAGAGTGAATGAAAAACTCCTCCAAAACTGATCATTGGAAATGGTTTGATTAAGTATTATACTTCTAGAGTGGGTCACCTGGATGGAACCTGAGTGAATTCACTGCAGGTTGAATTTCTTATCCTTTTAAGTCAGGATTAGAATCCGCAGGTGGGGAAAGTCCCTATAAAACTTCAGCTGCTGTGATTTAAAATTAGCTAAATCACGTCTGAGTTGGTTAAGTCATTTAAGCATCTGACTTCAGCTCAGGTCATGATCTTATAGCTTGTGAGTCCGAGTCCTGCATCAGGGTCTGTGCTGACAGCCTGTACCTGGAGACTACTTCAGGTTCTGTCTCTGTCTCTCTCTGCTCCTCCCCAGCTCACGCACTCTCTCTCTCTCTCAAATATAAATAAACATTACATAAATTAAAAATAAAAAAAATTAGCTAAGTCAGTGCATTCTTAGGGGCAAATAAATTTCCTTACAAAATGAGATATTCTGGGAATTTGTTGGACAAGGTATGTTAAACCTAAATTTAAGCATTTATAAATTAGCAAACATTTCATGGATTTATAATATGTGCCAGGTATTGAGCTTGGTAGCAGAGATACAGAGATGACAAATAGATGGAACCAGACCTAGATAGACTTCTAGTGTAATAAGGGTATGTAGTTAGAAAAACTATATATGTTGATTTATAAACAACTAGTTACTGAGCATCCATTGTATGCCAGGTCCTGAGTTACACCCTGTAAAATGGCCTCCTCCCTTCAACAAAACTTGCTTTCCAGTGTAAGAGATAACTGATAGGTAAGTAAGCTCATAAGTGAGCAGGATTACTTTAGTTTGTAGAAGTTTTATAATAGATTTAAGCAGGATGAGGGGATAGTAATTTAGGAAGGCCATTTTATAGAAAGAAATCATGAATAGTTTTGCTGAGGAGCAGGAGAGTTGGCAAGAATGTTTCAGGAGGCACAGAGAATTGCAAGCAAAAAAGACTGATGTGGGGAGGACTTTTCCAGTTAGCGGGACACAATGAAAGGAGATTAGTCTGGGAAGAGTAAACAGGTGAAGAGTGACTTGAGGTAAAGGTGACGACGTAGGCAAGGGGAATCCTGTAAGGCTTTACCAGCTATGGGCAAGATCTGGGTTTTTAAATTTTTATTAAGTGAACCAGGAAGCCCCCGGAGAAATTTAAAGGAGAGAGTATCTGTTTTTTCCCCTATCTTTAATTTTTAATTTATAAATGAGTTTAAGGTAACCCAATAAAATCAAATTCATACAATAAACTGAGTGGATTTTTTTTTAATGTTTATTTATTCTTGAGAAAGGGAGGGAGAGAGAGAAAGAGTATGAGCAGGGGAAGGGCAGAGAGAGAGAGAGAGAGAGAGAGAGAGAATGTAAAGCAGGCTCCAGGCTCCACACTATCAACACAGAGTCCTACGTGGGACTCAGACTCAAGAACTGTGAGGTTGTGTCCTGAGCCAAAGTCTGACACTCAACCGACTGAGCCAGCCTGACCCCCTCCTTTATTTTAAATTTTTTTAATGTTTATTCTTGAGAGAGAGAGAGAGATAAACTGAACAGTTCTTATGTGTTCAGGTTGAATTTTGATAATTGTACTCGACTTACTTGATAACCAGTATCCAAACCAATATACAAGACGTTTCATTCCCTTGTTGCCTTTTCGAATTTGCTTTTATTTTTATTTTTTAATGTTTATTTATTTATTTTTGAGAGAGAGACAGAGCACAAGCTGGACAGGAGCAGAGAGAGAGAGAAGGAAACATAGAATCTGAAGCAGGCTCAGAGCCTGACAGCTCAAACCCTGACACCAGCCTTGAACCTGTGAATTGTAGGATCGTGACCTGAGCCAAGTCAGACACTTAACTAACTAAACACCTAGGTGCCCCCTGATTTGCTTTTTTAAAAGATGAACATTGAGAACTCTGGTAGAGGGTTCACCTCCATATTGTTACCTGACTATATTTTCCTCTTCATAATTGTAATGCTTTTTTAGGGTCACTGGTTTTTTTTTCCCCCCCTGGTCCTGCTGGGCACCAGACCTTCGTTTCTGATCAGTCTCTTTCAGACATTCTTACTTTATTTTCAAGGTCACTTCCTAGTGAGATTTTGGTCTCTACCTAACCAAACTGTATAAGCCTTACCAGACTCCACTCAAATCCTAACTTTTCATAAAGCCTGAAGCCTATAATTAATTCATTTCAGAATGGTCTGTATTCTCTGAACATGGAGGCTGTTCCTTAGCTATTCCATGCTGAGTTTCTATTTATACTATCTAGTGGAGGAGTATAGAGAAAGAGTGGCTGCAATGGGAATGAATGTAGTAAATAATTTAGAGAAAATAATAATGATGATAATAAAGAGGGTAAAGGCAGGTGAATTCCATCTCAGTGCAGCTTTGTAATTGTTAAAGGGAAAGTCTTCTGCAACATATGTAGACCTGGTCCAGACACACTGCAGTCTTGGTTTTGTAAAACTGCTGAAATGGTTTGGTTTTTTTTCTTTATCTTGCCCGGTGAGTCGTTTTTGTCTGCAGTCTAGTCAGCCAGTCATGAAGGCTCACACACTCCAGAGAAGGCTGAATGCCTTTCTGCCGGGTTCAGACTTCACTCTCTGCTGCCTTGTCATCCATCTAAATGCTAACTAATGCCTTTTTTCTAGAAAGTCAAACGCTCAAGGCATTGGCTTGTCAGTGGTGGGTGTTTGCACTGGTCCCTTGGCCTCCGGAAGTAATGAATCGTCAGGATTTACTTATTTTAAAAATGATTTGATCTAGTATGTCTGTGTGGGTTGATGTGTTAAAACTTCAGGATGCTATTTACAAAGAATTGCAGAGAAACCAAGGGCAAATGGGGCCTTGGCCAAGATTTTCTTCTTTATTGATGCTGCCATCACAAATATTTAATTGGCATCAAGGTAAATATTCAAAGGTTAATGTAGCGTGCTGTTAATGGATAATGAAGGTGTGCAATCCTTACTGCCTCACTTTGCTCTTGGAATGTAATGACCAGTGTAAGGATGGTCAGATGTAGAAGCAGTGTATCATCTTTTGGCATTCACCTACAAGTAGCATACACAAGAAGTGGCGGTTATTATGATCCATTTTGTGTATTTTGATGCATTAGTCACAGTTCGTTGTTTGCATTTCTGTGTGTTTAAGATCCAACATCAGTGAATTAGATAGTGCGTTTTGGCAGCAAGACAACAATGCTGGAGATTTATACATTGACTTTAAAATGGAGTTGAATTTATTTTTAGAGCAATTCCTATCTTTTGCATCTCAGGGCGGACGTGGGGGGTAGTGGAGAAAGACTCTTAAAGTTCTTTTTCATGGTGTGTATTTTTATGTTTCTCACATAACACACTTAGAAAAGAGCCTGGCACATAATAAATGCTCAATAAATGTAGCCCATGACTACTCCTATTTTCTTGCTTTGCTAGGTGATTCCTTTTTTCTGAGAGCCTTTGTGCAAATTCTTTGTAATTTTCATTGGTGTTATTTGATTGATGTTACTTATCAGAAAAATATCATGCTAAAATTTTCCTCTATTTTCCCCCTTAAAAAATTCTATTTCACCTCAATGAATTATGCTGAAAATACTACTTTTATATGGTCATCTGGAAAATGAATAGAGAAGTAGCTTATGCTATTATTTCTGGTCCAGTGTGTTGTTATTTTTTTAATGCTTATTTTGAGAGAGAGAGAGAGTGCGAGTGAGAGAGAGAGAGTGCGAGTGAGCGAGCAGGGCAGGTGCAGAGAGAAAGGGAGAGAAAATCACAAGCAGGCTCTATGCTGTCAGCACAGAGCCTGTGGGGCTCAATCTCACAAACTGTGAGATCATGACCTGAGCCAAAATCAAGAGCCAGATGCTTAACGGACTGAGCCACCCAGGCTCCCCACCAGTGTGTTATTTTTAAAACACTTAACAAGAATCATGAGAGGTAACATTTGGAAGTAGGAATATTTGATCTGATGAGCCCTATTGCATTTAAGTGCAAGCCACACAAATGACACATTAATGGAAGATAATGGTTCTGACCATACTGTCCTCATTCCTTTGCTTCCTATTTTCCACTTATGCACTGATAATAAAGGAGAGCTGGGGTTTTTTTCCTAATGTTTTATTTATTTTTGAGAGAGAGAGAGAGAGAGAGATAGAGGGGCAGTGTGAGTAGGGGAGGGTCAGAGAGAGAGGGAGATACAGAATCTGAAGCAGCCTCTAGGCTCTGAGCTAGCTGTCAGCACAGAGCCTGATGTGGGACTTGAACCCACAAACCTTGAAATTATAGCCTGAGCCAAAGCTGATCGCTCAACCAACTGAGCCACCCAGGCGCCCCAAGGAGAGCTGGTTTTGAATGGTCAGTGTCTTAGCTAAGCCTCTTTAAACTTAATATTTATTTACTTATTTAAAAATTTTTTTTTCCCATTTCTGAGAAAAAGAGAGTTAGTTGAAGGGAGGGAGACACAGAATCTGAAGCAGGCTCCAGGCTCTGAGTTGTCAGCACAGAGCCTGATGCAGGGCTCAGATTCGTGAACTGCAAAATCATGACCTGAGCTGAGGTTGGACACTTAGCCAACAGAGTCACCCAGGCGCCCCTTTAAGCTTAATATGTATAAGAAAGCATTGATACTTTAGATTCTAGGCTACGCAGTTGGGGCATTCACCCTGGCAGCCCATCAACTGGGGCAACTGCTTCCGATGATTACTCCAGCCTTGCTCTCATCATCTCCGGGCCTGCCATCCCTGTTGTTTCTGCCTGCCTTCTTATTAAAGAAGAGATTAGCAGCTGTTAAATGCATATTAGGACCCAACTGAGAGTTTATTTGAGATGAAAACAGAAAACTTGAAAACACACTGAGAAAAGGGGAACCCCTTAAGGAGGGCATGGTCAGTTTTTAGAAGCGTTTTGTCTAAACTAAATTGTTTCTAAGACCCAGTTTTCATGCTTGGGGAGGTTTTTCTATCAATAGATATGAACCAAAGTGATGCAAATTAATTGAAAACAATACTGGGTTGGTAAGCATGACTTTTTTCATTCTGTATCAACTAAGCAAACTCCACAGAACTAATTTTCTAGCCATGTCTGTGTGGTCCCTCTGCATTAGCATCACCGGGGGTGCTTGTTACATTACAGGCTTCCCAGGCTCACACCAAGGTCTCTAAAATTTCTCTGTGAGAGATTTCTTCGCCAGAAGTATGTATCTTTTGACTTTGTTAATATAAAACGGTAAGACTGTGGGATATGGAGCCTGATCAGCTGGTTATGTACTTTCCGCTCCCTGAGTATATGACCTTGGTCTGATTACCCAACCCCTCATTTTCTCATCTATAAATGGGAGATATAATAGTATCACTTAGAGTTGTTTTGGGACCTCAGTGAGACAATCCCTGTGAAGCAGTTTGCATAGTGCTTGGCAAATATCAAATGTGCTGTTAAATGTTAATTATAATTGTTATTGTACTGGTATAGGTGTTACCAATTTATTTATAATAGTTAAAAACATTACATTGAAGTTTATTTGTGACAGACTTTGAAAACAACAACAGAAGCCTCATATATTTTTAAAGCATAGAAATCTCAACCTCTGGGAGCACTTGGGTGGCTCAGTTATTTGACCTCTTGATTTCAGCTCAGGTCACGAGTTCACATTTTGTGAGATGGAGCCCCACACAGGGCTTTACATTTACAGTGTGGAGCCTGCTTAGGATTCTGTCTCTTCCTCTCCCTCTGCCCCTCTTCCACTGGCACACACACTCTCTCTCACCCATTCTCTCTCTCTCAAAGTGAATAAACTTTAAAAAAAAGAGATATTTCTGGAGGCACCTGGGTAACTGAATCAGTTAGGCGTCCAACTTTGGCTCAGGTGATGATCTCACAGTGAGTTTGAGACCCACATGCGGTTCTCTGCTGACAGCTCAGAGCCTGGAGCCTACACAGATTCTGTGTCTCCGTCTCTCTCTGCCCCTCTCCCCACTCTGAAAAAATAAGTAGGCATTAAAAAAAATTTTTTTAAAGATATTTCAACCTTTGTAGTTCCCTCTCAAGAATAACTTAAAAAATCAAAATAAAAACAAATGAGTTTTCTGCAGTGGGCATTTCCTTTCAGTGGCTTTCAGGAAAGGTACTCTATGATATAGCCAGTAAAAGGCTGCCTCAAGGCCTGGGTGACCAGCATGGAGTGAGCCCTGTTGTATTGTTCATTGGCCAAATGATGGGCACGTTTCCTGCACTGCATCTTCCAGTGGCTTCACCTTTGAGAATGGCCAGGGTCAAAACCTGTGAGCAGCCTTCCACCCCCGCACACCTGCAGACTGAAGGCTGTCCAGCTCTGGCAGTGTAAAATGTGCCTTCACCTTTCCCCCTCTAAAGATGGCCTTGTGCTTTCACTGTGTACGTTTTCATCCAAGTTCCCACACACTGGGTTTTTGGCGATTAGAGGGCTTTAATTACAGCTATTAGACAGACAGTCTGAGCAAATGACAGTGTTTTTCCTCTGGTCATGTAGCAAACACTTGAAAGGGGGAAGGCGCAGATGGAGATGGTGTGTGAATGATTCCTGCTGTTCTGATGCCAGGGGCACCTGGGTGATGTGAGTTGGTGATGCTGTTTCTCTTCTGGTCCCAGGAGACCTGCTGTGACTACTTGCAGCACACTGGCCACTGTGCCTCTGGTGACCACAATTTGGTTGTAACTGCCTCCAAAAACACCATTTTCCTCTATTGTTCTCCTTGCTGGCAGACCACATTCATTTTTCTTGAGGCCATGCTTTGGAAGGCTGAGAGGGCCCTCCAAATGGGTCTTGATAAATGCATTGAAGGCTCTGATCCTTTTGCTTTAGTAGTTGAATATATCCTCCATTTCCCATGCAAATGAAGCAACTTTCTTTCTTGCCATTTCTTTTGCTTCTGCCACGTTATTTTAACATACCTAGGGCCTGGGAAGAAACTTGACAATTTTTTTTTGGCAACAAAATAAGTTTTCCTTTACATTTATAAAATGCTTCCCTTGTATATCTGTTATAAACAGCAATCCAGAGAATTAATTCAGGCTATTTTCAGACCTATTTCCAACATTTTGATGACTCAGAATCTGAATCAGAGCAAATAGAACGCGATCTAAATACTACAAGGTGACACAAATTCAACACAAGTAGGGAAGGATTAAAAAGGCAGTAATTGCAGTTATTCATCTTTAATTAGTTTATATTGAGAGAAGTAGTGCTATGGTTCTAGGGATATATGTTTAGGTATCACTTGCATCATTTCTCAAATATATAGTCCCAGGAATATAAAAATAACTAAAATTTATGGACCCTGTAACCAAAATACAGAGCTTCTCTCTCCTTGCTTGAAGTTTGGAATGTCCTTATTCTACAGTTAATGAATTCAGGATACCTGTTATGTCTCCACAATTATCAGCAGTGTTATAATTGATCTACCTTAATTCTAATAACTTTTGTTGGCTTTGTTTAGAGACTCTGTGGTGTAATTCCTGCCCTCAAGAAGACTCTAGTTCTGGGGAAAAGACTAATATAAAACTAAGGTGAAATTGTTTCCTTGTGGAACAATCACTCAGGGAACACCAGCTACATTCCAGATGGGGCGCTGTACTACTTATGCATGAACGAACAATGTGGAAGAGGTAATGAGTTTTACACAAATATCACTTGGGGGAGATTTTCTTTTCCAAAGATAAAGGCAATAGTAATATCTCCCATCCCCTAAGCTCTTCTATGATATGGCCTAGCCACTTCCTGTTCAAGAGGTGGGGTATATTTCCACCCCCTCGATTTGGACTGGTCTTAGGAATGCAGTTATAACCAATGGACTTGTGAGGCTATGTCACAAAAGGTCCCACAACTTTTACCTGGATCTTTTGGAACGCTTGCTTGCCAGACACTCCCTCTCAGGGAATGCCTCCTGGAACCTGGCTACCATACTGTGAGGCATAAGGCCACATGAAAGGGCCTTATGTAGGTACTCTGTAGCCATTGGGTCACCTCTACCCACAAATTAGACATAAATGAAGGTAATTTCAGACGCTAGACTTTTTAGTCTTCCCAGACGTTGTGAAACAGAGGAAATCCAATCACTTGTGCCTTGGCCAAAATCTTGACTCACGGAATCTGATGTTGTTTTTACGCCGCTGAGGTTGACTGACTCATGCCAGTTTCTAATGATGGAGTATTGAGCAAAATGGAGATTGATAGAAGAGATGCTACTGATATGCCTGATAATAATAGTCAGCTACTGAAAGTACCTATTCATTATTGTTGTGTGCCAAATTTTGTGACCTGATGCTTATATAATCCTCAGATGGACTCTGGATTTGGTGTTCCTGCGCTTCCCATTTTCTGGATGATCGAACTAAGGCACAGGGAGGTGAAATAACACATTCACATAGCAAGTGAAGGGAGAGGATGTGAAGCCTTTGTGCTTAACCGCTTGGATAGATGATATATCTAAGGGCTAAATATGGTGCGGTCTGGCACTGGTGCATGAGTTCAGAGACTGTATCACTGTGAGGTGGGGTGGTTTTAAACTTTGTGAGGTTTTGTGAAGAGATAAAATTTATACCGAGCCTGGTCAGGTGTGTAAGGTTTAGATAAGCTGAGGAGGAGAGGAGAGGCAGGCATTTAATGTGGAAGTAACCATGGGAACACAGATAGAAGTGAGAAAAGAATTCATGAGTGCACAGATGGAGAATAAAGAGGTAATAAGAGAAGCTGGGAAGAAGTCTAGTATAGGGTGTTGGATAGTTCCTTAAAAGATGCAAGCATCTGGGACATTTGACCTGGTAGGAGCATCTCTAGATTAATACTTCATTATGAGGTTGTTCTAGTAACTGTTTGGAGACTAGGCGAACCTGAAGGGGGTGGGCAACCAGAAGACAAAAGCTCAAATGCTATTTAATTTGTCCAAGTAGGTGGCAATGGTGTTGAAGATGATGGGTAAATTTAGAGAAACTTCAAAGGAATCAATGGCACAGCTTAATAACAGAGCAAATATAAGGGTTGAAAGAATAGAAAGTGGCAACAGTGATTTCTAGCCAATGAGGTCAGATGTGTCACCAAAAAATTGCTTATATTCAAATATTGCCAGAGGTAATTAATGCTAGTGAAGGCCAGTCAAGGCATTAGTGTTAGAATTCCAAGAATCAAGTACTGCAAAGTTGAAAAGCCTTACACAATAATATCCTGATACTTTGATTACGTTGCCTTCTGTTTAGATGACTCGTCACTTTTCTGTATGTGACATGCAACTGTCATACTTGATACTCACTACAAGATGATGAAATGTAGGACTGGTGGCTATCCTGTGTGCAGATGTAACTAAGTATCACAGAGGTTGATCCTGGCTCAAGACCCCATGATATATGGGACCTCATCTTGGGACCATGTACTTTGGCCTATAGTCCGCTGCGATTGTCCATTTATAGTAAAAACTGCCTTTTTGGAAAGATTTTGGACTTGGGTAGGTATTGTTTTTATTCAGAGATGCTCAAGAACTTGAATATTTCTCAGTATTCTGTACTTTTACAGAGTCTTGTTTCTGACTTGAATCGGCCTTACACAAGTCCTCATTATATAAGTAGATTTGGATTAGTGGGTAAGTGAAAGAGTGAGTAAGGTCTGAGGAGGTTTTGTGAACTCATTCTGTCTACAGATTAAGTTCTGAGACTTTAAAAAGCTTTAAGTATCTCGTTTACAAATTTTGGATACTCAGAGCAAAAACCCAGGTGACACTTTAGTTCTTAACCCTTTATGTGCAATCCTGTTCTTTTCACTTCCTAATTATATCTAGAATCTTTGCATTCTCATTATTCATATTACTAATGGTTCTGCTTATATGCTCTCCATGTTTCTTGGAGTAACTCATAAGGCTTTGAATTTGTGCTCTGTTACTTCTGCACACCTGTGCTATCCATTTTCAATGCAAATCTGACTTCTACTAAATTATCATTGGTTTTCTCAAGATTTATGTAAGATTTTTTAAGCTCTTTTGCATAGAAGTCCCCTCAAGAAGGGGAAGTCGACCACTTCAATGTCTTCTCTGATAAGTCCCGCCTCATACTTTACACTACATTAATAATTGATAGAATAATGGGTTTTAAACACATACACACACACACACACACTCATTTTCCTTGTACGATGACACATGTGTTTCCCTTCTTGAAATGCCTCTCTTCATTCTTCTGGAGATATCCACCGGAAAACTGCTGTTCAGTCTTAAAATCTACTCATGTTGGCCTATTAAACACATCCTGCTTTTCTCCAGTTGAACCATTTAATGGCTTTCTGCCTTTATACTGTGCATGGACCCAGCCACAAACTCCATTTGGCTTACGACAGCCTTTATTGTAATTATTTATTTTGATGCCTACCTACTCTGCTTACTAGATTGCAAACCCTTGAAAGCAAGGACCATGATTGTCAATCTCTGCATCCCTTGCAATTTTTTAAAATGTTTATTTATTGTGTGTGTGTGTGAGAGAGCGAGTGAGCGAATGAGTGCCTGTGTGCTTGCTCCCTTGCACATGCAGGGGAGGGGAAAAGAGGGAGAATTTCAAGCAGGCCCCATGCTGTCAGTGTAGAGCTCCATGCGGGACTTGATCCTAGGAACTATGATATCATGACCTGAGAGAATATCAAGAGTCAGACTCTTAAATGACTGAGCCACCCAGGTGGCCCCCTCCCTTGAAATTTTTATATGATGCATGGCACATTGTAGGTGCTCACTACATGATTGTTGACATGAAAAGCAGAATGTTTTGGCAATAAATGATTTTTTGGCTAGGAAAGGTCATTATCATTGTGTCACAGCCATGGATTGATTAAACACTTATTTTCATAAAGCACTGTGCTGAGTGCTCCTCAGAACAAATTATACAGATCTGCTTCTTGACCTCTAACAACTTATTTATAATTTAATGTGTATATCAGATATGAGGGCAAATATGAGAAGGAATTCAATAATTGAATTATCAACATTAAGCAGATATACAAATAGGTTAGATTAAATATTTGCTTTGTATGTGCATTACCTTGTAAAGGGTAATTGCATTTTAGCAGCTGGTGAGTGTATGGGAACCATTTGAGTTTTATGTTTAGACAATAGGAACCTATCATGGTTACAATGTAAACTGAATTTTGAGGTTTCTATGGTGAAGATGGACATTAATATTCCCTCTGAAGTTAATTTACATGATATTGAAAGAAGAAGCCGTATACTTAGGATAGAATCCAAACCTAGACACCCCGTGGCCAATTTAGAGCAAAGGGAGCTTATCTGTAGAACTCCACCATTTAAAAAATATGGATTCTAAGAAATACGTGTTTTTCATCAAAGGCAGGAAATAGGGTATTTGACAATGTGCATTTGTCTACTGAATGTGATGGAATACGTGATGAAATATGTTTTGTCAATAAAATAAATTGCCAAACAAAATGTAATCCTTTCTGCAAATGCATTTAGTCTTCAAAATGAAATAAGTTACTTCCACAAAGCACATTTTTCCTTTGAATTCTTTTAGATTTGTTGCCTATCAAAAACTATGGAGAAAATGTGTTTTGTCAGATACTGTATTTCCAGGTATACAGATAAAATACATTTAATTAGAAAAGAAAAAAGTAGGTTCCGTCCTGGAGAGTCAGTAAATGTTGTAACACATTGATGTAGTTTAAATGAACGCATACGTTTTGGCTGAAGGGACTAAGTTCTCATCCCAGTATTGGTTTTATTCTTGAAAACAGTGATACCCTGCTGATCCTTAAGCATATTCATAACACTTTTATTGTATCATGTTATCACCATATCACTGAAAGAGTTAATTACATGCCTAATTAGGTTCTTTTGTTTCATTCTCCTCCTGCTCTGTGAATTGGTGCTTTGCCCCAAGGCTCCTGAGGAATCTTAACTTACATAATTAATTAATGCATTTTAACCCTTCAAACGTGACTCTAACACCTCACCTAGTTTAACATATTTTAGACCTCTGGTTAACAGCCTGTGGTGCTAAACAATGGACAAGTTAAAGTCAAGTAATCCCCTGTTGTTAGGGTAGGAAAAATATAATTTTTAGAGAATTGATCAGAGAAGTAATAGGTATGGAAGCAGCTTTGAGGAGAGGGAAGCCTTATAATATGGATGAATGATGATGTGAAATGGGAAGGTTTTCTGTCTTTTTTTCTTTTTCTTTTTGTTGTTTGTTTGTTTGTCTTAATCAGAATACACTTCCTTGTGATATCTGCTTAATCTTTAAGGATTGGATGAGATAATGTCTATAAAGTTCTTGTCGCTAAGCCTGGCACTACTTCTATATTGATTTATAGTTCTCTAGTATTAAATAAACATGTTCAAACTGTTCCTTTTTCTGGGTGGGACTCATTTATTTCCATTTTGTGGGAAAGTAAACTAAATTTCAGAGGGTAGTATAGTGATGGACGCAAAAGAGGGACAAATCTCTACTGGTGGGTGGGAGGGACTGTCCTGAACTCTATCCTGAAAAATAAGGAAATAAGAAGACAGGAACCACATGGAAATGATCAATGTAGCTGGCATGTTGAGTATATTGACAATAACCTGTATTGCTAGGAAGAGGGCTTAATTTACTGGGAAATGAGGCTAGAACAGTAATTTGGAGTCATAAAGTACCTTACATGCTAAGGAATTTTGACTTAGTTCTAGGGGTACAAAGAAGCTACTGAAAATGTTTGAAGCAGGTGGCTGATATGACTCAAACTTCTGTTTTAGAAAATTAGCTTTGATAGTGTGAAAGGGATGAGGGCAGGGAAGAATCCAATGGGCAGGGAGTGTGTTGGTATATCACTGCTATACTCCAGGTGAGTGACAGTGAAAGCCCAACTGGGGCTGTGGCAGGAGAGATAAAAAAAAAAAAAAAAGTGGGAGAGAGACTTCAGAGACATTTCTCAGGTCTCCTCAAGGAGAGGACATGGTGTGGTAGACAGGGTATGTGGGAGAATGTGGGAGTAACTGCAGAGTTGCATGGGAGAAGAAGCCGCTAATGTAGACAGAGAATGCACACAAAACCAAACCAAAACAATAAGTTGATATCAGTGAAATAGGTTTATTTGGTTTTGAATATAAGGGATATGTCTGCAGGATCAATAGACACGTGTTATAAATATGGTCCTGGGTCTGAGAAGCTGGAAGGAGGAATGACAATTTGGAGCATTATTGTTGTATTAGTTTTTATAATTTGCTATGATGTATGAATGAAATGCCTTTGATAATGTCAATTAGCATTCAAAATAATATATCAAATGAAAGTTACATTTGAAGGCCTAACTCTCTGATGTTCCTCTTGGCTTTACTCTGCACCAGTTCCTGAGAATGTGCCAGGCTCAGGCTTAAGATGTTCATGAGTTACCTCATTTAATTCAAAAATCTTGGAGAAAACTGCAGACATAGGTATTAACATTCCTCTTTCCCAATGGAGAAACTGAGGCTAGAGAGGTGAAATTAATCTCCCACTGTAGAACGATACTCTAATTCTTATTTGTCTCCACAGTCCATAAACCATACCTATATGGAAATGTTTAAGTCTGATTAATCTTCAAGGCATTTAGTTCTCATTGGTGACTCTTGTCAGGGTTTCATGGGTAACCTAAATTTATTTTAATATAACAATTTGCTATATACTTAAAAATTGCTTTTATATGAGTCTAACAAAATTATTACAATTATTTGGATGAAAATGTATACCTTAGAGGTACTGGGTGAGTCAGTTAGTTAAGCATCTGACTCTTGATTTAGGCTCAGGTCATGGTCTCAAGGTTTGTGAGACTGAGCCCTGCTTGGGATTCTCTCTGCCCCTCACAGACTCACTCTCACTCTTTCTCTCTCTCAAATAAGTAAACATTTATAAAAAGATAAAAAAGGAAAATGTATACTTTCCAGTAATAAGATGCTAATAATAATAATAATAATAATAATAATAATATAAAAACAGTAACCTCTTTTTTGATGTGAAATTATTTACAACGACCCAGCAGAGGACTTGACCTACAAAAGGTAGCCAAGGAATATTTATTTCTGTTCTTTTTTCACCCATATCCTTTTCTTTTCTCTTAAACCTTCTAGCACCCCTTCTGGGTATCATTTAAGACCCATAATTCTCTCTACCTTCATTGTAGACATTGCTACACATTATTTCTTTCCTCCTTGTCTGTATGCATTTTGGATGCAAGCCTTATCTTTGTCTTGCCTACAGTAGTTAGCACAGGGCCTTACGCTGTGCTAAATGCTCCACTTGTGTTGCCTCATTTATAATCCAATGAAGTTAAACTGTAAGTAGCTCCATTTTTAGAAGAGAAATATGTGGCTCAATCAGAAATATGCCCAAGGACTCACAGAACTGAGTCACACATGAAGATATGAACATCTGTCTAAGCAAGAAGAGTGCTTGGTGACTATTGCCTTCCACATAGTAGGCTCCCATCTTTGTGAGAACAAATGAACAAAAGCAGTTTTCATAGGCAATATTTTGGGGGCATGAGTAAAGTTCCATTATATGGCAGGCTTTATTTTTTTTTTTTAATAAATCAGTGTCCATGGTAATAGGATTCTGCCTAATATGACTCATTTCAGAGAAGGCTTGAATAAAGGAGCTGGGTAATAATGCAAAAGAAAAAAAATTAAATCAGTCTTCTACAGTATCTGAAAGGCGCACGTTTGTTCCTTAATCTCACCGATCCAAATAATGAACAGAGAAGTCCACAACAGAATTACAGAGATTGTTCCAAAGCTTAGTAGCTAAT
Organism: Suricata suricatta; assembly: GCF_006229205.1. NCBI lineage: Eukaryota > Metazoa > Chordata > Mammalia > Carnivora > Herpestidae > Suricata > Suricata suricatta. The sequence goes on along the minus strand of NC_043705.1, from coordinate 92,945,947 downwards.
TTGATTTTGTATGGAATGTTAAGAAAGGGCTTTAAAGAATTTTTAATGAAAAGGCAATTAACGTTGAAACCTTCATTAATGGATAGTTGAGAGGAGGAACTGGACTTCTTGCTGAGTTTTTGACTTTTTAACTAATAGCAAAACTTTATGGTATTTTTACTGTATATTAGAAAATGGTAAGGCACTATCTGTTTAATACAGCTAAACCTTATGGGGAAATAGAACACTTTTAAAGGCTTTTAATTTTTTTTTTTTTAAGTAAAGAGGCCAGAACCCCCAAGAACTAATTATAACTAAACAGCTTTCACTTGATAAAATGGATGCAGAGTAATGAAATGTTCACCAAGAAACAGTAATTTTGACTCAGCTTAAAAGATTCTTGAAACTATTATTTGTTCCCCCATATTAGTGTACATTAACCAATGTTGCATACAGCACAAAGTGGACATTTTGTAAGAAAACTATAAAGAGCAATCCTGAGCATTGAACAACAGAAAATAGTTATTACTTATTGAAAATTGATTTACCAGAATCTATGTCTTCTAAACTCTTTAGTTGCAATTAATTTCTCACTTTAACCCTAATGATTAAAGTGAGTGGAACGTCCATTCTTTGGCTTTTCAGTATTTAATTTTGGTATCCTCATCTCCAAAATTTGCCCTGGAATGTTAGTAACTATTATGTTCCCACTCCTTCCTATGTGTAAGGTCCTGAGGGCCTAAGAGTAATGGAAATGAAGACAAAAGTCTTTTTGCTGCAGATTATTAGAGAGTTTTATTGGCTGTATGGTATACCTTCATTCACGGTGTTAGGAAAAATCTTATTGTTTTTCAGAGCAGTTTAAGTAAGGAATTTTTATAAACTTTGGAATTAGAAGAACTTTCTAACTTGTCTCCCACGAATTTCTTTTACTTTACCTGGATAACTAACCACAGTATGGCAGGACCCAAGGGGTGGAGGTGAGGAAGCTCAAGGCCCCTAAAGGAGATAGTTTGTTACCAGCCTAGTTACCCTGTGGCTAGTATTTTTTTTGTAATTTATTTTAATTTATCTGTTTTATTTTTATTAGAGGGCACATAAAGGAGGGAGAGGGGCAGAGGAGAGAGAGAGAGAGAGAGAGAGAGAGAGAGAGAGAGAGAGAGAGAGAGAGGTCTCAAAAAGACTCCACACAGCACAGAGCATGACACAGGGCTCCATCTCGCAACCCTGAGCCAAAGTCTAGTGTCAGATGCTCAACCGACTGAGCTACTCAGGGATTCCTGGCTATTATTTTTATATGTCCTATTGCCTACCTGGTGACAACTCTGAAACATCCCCAATTTTAGAGTTGATATATCAGAAAAGGTGAAACAGTCTTTCTTTGCTTTTTTCATTTTTAACCATGTCTACTGGAGGGGTGGGTTGGGGAGGGAACTGGCAGTGTAAAATGACCAGAGGCACGTTCCTTGCACAAAACCAGTCTAATTCCATTTGTCAGCTATAAAGAGAAAAACAACAAACAAAAGAAAAACAAGAGACCTGTGCCTAACCAATCAAAGCCATCCCATTTTGAGAGGCTCCATATTAAAAAATGAAAGAATTGATTGGAAAAGTACCCCTTCCCTTTGAGTTCACTACTCATTCTTTATCACTTCTAGAATTCGTTCAGTTTAATTATGTTATGACCTAATGTACATATTGTTAGCATTCAGCATATCTATTTCTAGATTATCTGGTTAACTGGTCAATTCAGTACATCAAATCCATGAATTTTCCAAAATAAATTGGAAGATCTCGGCTCTACCTGTTCTACTTACTGGCTTCATTACCTTGGACATTCTTTAATATTTTTTCTTTTGCTTGAGATCTTCACTTTCTAAATCTATGTTTTTATGAGTTGAAACTATACTGTCTTATTTGATTCTAACTAAAGCATTTGGAGGCTCAGAAATAGGCAAAGAATTTCTATCAATGAAAAATGTGTGTACAAGCATTTGTCATGCACCTGTTTTCCTGTATTTGAGAATTTGTACTTTGAGTCATTGTAAGAAAAGAAATACAGCAGGAAAGACAGAAATGTGACAGGCAGATGCATTCTTTCCTGTGGTTGTTTGTTTTGCCCTAGCATAGATTCTTCTCAGTTCTCTCTCTCATATTCAATCTCTCTCTCCCCCCCCTCCTTCTCTCTCCCTATCTCTCCTCCTCCCCCTCCCCCTTTCCTCTCTCTCTCTCTCTCTGTCTCTGTCTCTGTCTCTGTCTCTTTGTCTCTCAAAAGAAGTAACACCTTGAATACCTTTTTTGGGAAGATGTAAGCAAACAAAGCACTTTAGCTGACAAAATTTGCTGAACTTAAGTTTTCAAAGAATGTTTTAAATACATTATATTATTTTATGGGGGTGGCTCAGGTGGTTGAGTGTCCTACTCTTAATTTTGCTCCTGTATGATCCCAGGATTATGGGATAGATCCCCACATTGGGCTCCTTGCTATACTTAAGATTCTCTCTCCTTCTGCTCCTCTCTTGCTGTATTTCTCTCTCTAACAAATTAAATTAGATTTTTAAAAAATTCATTATATTATTTTAAATAATCTTTTGGAAATCTTTATACAAACATCCCCCTATATTTTTACTTATTTAGGTATAATTATATGCACTGTTCTCACTTATGAACAATATTACTAATTTGTGTGCTGTAGTTCTTTGATAACTCAGAAGAGAAAAGTACTACACATTGGACCTTGAGCAAGGTAGCAGTGATGCCAGTTTTAACTAGACATGAGTCTAAGTAGTTGTGTTAGAACCTGTATAAGGTATAGCTCTTTTCTTTTTAGATATAATAATTATTATTAACATCAAAATCTGGCAAATTCATTAAGTTGCAAAGAGCAAAAAGAATTCAAAAATCAATGTTGTAGGGAGTGAGGGCTTACTGAACTAATAAAACCAATAGGAGTTCATAGCTGTTTTGTATGGATAAAAGAGTCCCCAAGTCTTTTCTCTAGGCTTAGGGTTGTCATCTAGCCTATGTTTGGTGTCCATATTTATTGTTGTTTCTATTAACATATATATCCAGTCTGCACTCCAAACAATAAATGTAGATTTGGGTACTTAAGTTTCTTTCTCATGCCACAGAAATCCTAAAACATAGGCATTTTAAGTAAACCTTAACGCTCAAATGTAAACTATTTAAGTGGACAAGGTATGATAATTTTATGAGATTGTTTTATATACTAGTACAATATAATTGTTGAATTAACTTATCTGTATCATGTCCTTTGTGATTGTTTCTATTCCCTTTATTGTGCCTTATCCAAATTATTAATGTAAGTAAGTGTTCCCTTATTTTTGCATTAGATTTATTGATTTGTTCACTTGGCCATATGTTTGGATGCCTTGACATGAACTGGATATCAATTCCCTTGTCACTTTTTTCTTTATTCTGCCATATTGTGAGTTGACACCAAAATACACACTGCAAAATGTATGTTAGGCTGGGACATTAAAATGATTGACAGTTAACTTGCAGGGCAAAGAGGAGGCTAATCCATATATGACACACAGAAGCTGTTTTCCTGGCAACAACTTCATCATTGTTTCTAAACATGAGAGATGAGCCAATGTACCTAAAAAATCATTCAGGTAAACAGCAAAGAATTTTGTTTGGCAGGGCATGAATACCATAGTCTTTCTCCCTCTCATTTCACTGTGGTAAATGGAAATAGATTGTTCCCACTTAGACTAATAGCTGTTTTAACTCAATAAAAGATGTGTAAATTGTTGGCAGTTTCCTATTGAGTCATATTCAGTCATCTTATGTGTCTGTAATAACATCTCAGAGTAGTTAAGATATAAGTCAGGCCCTTGGGGAAAGAATGTTTGTGTACATTCAGAATGTAAGCTAGAAATATAGACACATCTTGGGGGTAATAAATTGTTTTGAGAACAAGTCAGAATCTGATGATAGCCTCTATCAAATTTTTAGGTCCAATATCTCATAGATTCGATAGTTCACATTACATGAAGGAAAGAGAAAATCGGAGGCTAAGTTAGTTCAAAAAATTATATGAGACCTAAGAAAAGACTGTTCCCAGATGGAATTCACTGAAGACTCTGTTTCTGTGCATTTTCATTATAATTAATTCTTTAATATTGCCAGTTGAATCTCACGAATTGAAAATGTTCCAATCTATACAATCTGGCATCATGCTGCTCTTCTGAAATTCCAGGGAGCTTTCCTAAGGAAGATTGGGAAATTCACAGTATGAATGGAGCAATTAAAGCAGAGGTGTGGCATCAAAAGATATGGGCCAAATTGATATAACATCATGACAGTGGCCTCTTTCCAAAGCACATAGTCAAATTAGCACATGGTAATAGGAGTAGAAGAAAGAGAGATGCTGGTCTTTGGAAAACAGTATAAATTTAAAAATTTTAATTCCATGGTCTCCAAATCATGTCCTGAAAGTGATGTGCATTGAGGGGTTTGGAAACAGTGTCAGATGAGTTGTCAAAATACACAGTTTCAGGTAAGGGTGCATGAGAGTCCAAGAGAATGGGAAACAAGGAGGGAGACATGCCATTGCCTGGAAGATAACTTATTGACGATGGACCCGCAGGCTTAACTGTGATGGAGAATTAACAAAGGTGAGAACTTGATGGTGTATAATCCAATTATTTGGGAGAAGAAAAGGGTGAACCACAAAGGGGCTCACATACGTAGGCAGTGGCAGTGGCAGGGTCCATTATTTCATGTTTGGTCTCTAGGATTGCCAGGAAGCTGTAGAGTATTGACTCTTTGAAGAAGTTAAATACATAGGAAGTGTCAGTTTCCTTGAATCTTATGTAAAATTCATGTCATCTTTTATCTTACCGTATGACATTTTAATTGTAGTAGTAATACATAGTCATCGTCAAAAATTTATAAAACTTTTAAGGGAATTTTTTTTTCTCATCCAAAGATAACCATGGCTAACTACCTTGGTCCTGGAAGACTGGGAATGAACACAAAGATGGTGGGAATTAAATACAAAGACAACTATCCACTTTTATTTATAAGCTTTATGAGTCATAAATAGAGTTCTGAAAATCAATATAAAGGATACATCTGAGCAAGCTTGTATCCCCATTCTGCTTCTCAAAGCAATATGAACAGAGGCATGATGAAGATCTGTATCTTTTGTTAGCCCCCCAAATGATCCCCCATCCTTAAACATCATGACTCTCCCCCTCCCTAAACCACCACTGAAAAAGACACCACATCAGTTCCCAGAAAGACCATTTTATTTCTTTCTTTTTTCTGTCAAACTTTTTAACTCTTTTTCATCCATCCATATTAACAAGATTGAGCTGATAGTGTATATGCAGTAAAGGACTCTGCCCTTTTCATTTCTTTAATACTTTGAGTATTTCACATATCAATATGGGAAAACTCTTCAAAAACATGATTTTAAATTATTAACTTAATTTTGCAAAAGCAAAAGTATACCCAATTCCATTTTTATTTACTTGGGAAAAATCAGGAGTCAAATTAGAAAGCTCTCATATGTAAAAATTCAGTTGCCACATTGTGAGGGCTAAACTTACTGAACTTTACACTTGTATTATAAGGAAAATAATCACTAATATTTCCTAGAGAAGACATCTGTTAAAATTGACCATGATGGGACACCTGGGTGAGTCTATTGGTTGAGTGTCCGACTTTAGCTCAGTCATGATCTCATAGTTTGTAAATTTGAGCCCCACATCGGGCTCTCTGCTGTCAGCGGGGAGCAGAACACACTTCGGATTCTCTACCCTCATTCTTTCTCTGTACCTCTCTCGCTCACTCTCTCTAGCTCTCAAAAAGAAAATAAACATTAAAAAATTTAACCATGATTATGAGAGTTCACCTCTACAAGGAATGAACAAATATTCAGAGGTTTCACTCAAATAAGTTAAAATTCTTAGTGAGAAAATTCCACATCTAAATGTTTCTAATTTTATTTTTACGTTTTTAAATTAAATCTTTATTTGCTTTCTTTTTTTAAAATTCTCTTTCTCTCTTTTCTCTTGAACCCTCAACAGCATCTGTATTGTATACTAAGTCATGTTAATGGATTTCATAGATAATTTCCAAAGGTTGAAAAGGCTTTTGACTTGAAGAAATTGAAGCAATTTTGAAAGAAGCCAAAGAGGTGTATATTAGAATCCTCCCATGCACATGAATAGTGAGTGACATTTGAATTTGTCAGAAAGAGTGAAAAGATCAAGTTGAAATGTGGCACTGGAGAAGGGAATGCTGCCTTATCCGTGCCTTCTCTGTTTGCTGAAAGAAGATAGTCTGAAACTTTGAATGAGAAGTAAAGGGCATTAGCATCAAGTGAGAGTACAGGAGTCAACCTGCATTTGCAAATAACAAAGTCATACGGCTAAACTCCAGGAAGACCTTGAAGCTGAGATCCAAGATCACAGGCTTAAAAATAAGTAACTTTTGTTAAAGAAGAGTGTGTAGGTGACCAAAGTTGAATTTGCACAATAAAGGAGAGATCACAGAAAGGAGACTGAAGGAGTCAGGCTACCTGGACTGGTTCTGGGAGTCTAACTCAGGAGGCTGGGCTAGACTATAAAAATGACATCGGGCTCTCTACCTATAGAGTCTATAAAAATGATTTCTGAGAAGTGAACAACTTATACTTCAGATTAAAAAAAAATCTGAGGACACCTACGTAGACATATATCTCCTTTAAAAGATGGACTCATCACTGCAGTTATATGTATTTATTCTTAATAATAAGGGCTGCATTTCCCCCTTGATTCTCTTAAAATTTAGGGCCACTCTAAATGGCCCACCATTTATTCACAGCTGAACACAGGAATTCAAATTTTAAGTTCAGATATCACTGCACTTGACTCACTTGGAATGAAGAATGATTCAGATAGGGAATTACTTGTTGAAATTTACCTCTTTGAAAGCCATGGTCAGTAGTTAATTGGTTATGAACAGTATTTCTGCCTCTATATTGTTTGATTCTCTTAGAATACATGTTCATGTATTTGGAAATCTAAAAAAAGTTTAAAAATAGAAAACAAATTATAGTGCAAGAAAAAATAGCACAGGCGATGTTGAAAAAAGAATTTTAATTAGGGAATGAATTAAACATGCTTTAGTAGTAATGTTTATAATAAATAAAATGGGGTGTGAGAGTGTAGCACAGGGGTTAATAGAACGTGGGTCTCCTGTGTCACACTGCCTAGATTGAGGCCTAGCCTGGTCAGCAAATCACTCTAGGAAAGTGGGAGATCTCGGGAAAATTCTTCATTTATAAACTTGGAATAATAATACATGCGCACCTAACAGAGTTGTTTTGAAAATTAAATGAGATACTTATAAACTAATTAGCACAAAGCACGGCACACAGTAAGCCTTCTGACAATGCTTGTTCATTTATGAAGCAGAAAAGACCTGTGTTACCTCAGATCCTTTGAGAGGCAGATGCCGAAATGGAGATTATTCATGCAGGAGATGTATTACAGGGAACATTTGTGAAGGATAAAGGGGAGGAACCAGGAGTAGCAGGGAAAGGCTTCAGACCATAATATAAGTCTGACACCTTATAAAAGAAGGGGAGGAAGGGAGGCAGATTGAGTAGAAAACATCTCAGAGTGCTGCACAGTTCCATGAAACCTTGGGACAGGTTGATACAGAGTACTCGAGCTGAAGTCTTCTGCTGGAGGAGTCTCATCCCACAGGAGTGAGCCTGTGCAGTCATTGACAGGGAACATTCTGGAAGAAGCAAGGGCTCTGTGTGAATGTAGTAATGAATCCAGAGAGATAGTAGCCAGGGACACTGGGGCCTGCAGGAGGAGGTGTGAGTGGTTCATTTCTGTGATTGCCACAGGGACATGCTTGAGCTGATACTTCGGTACCATAGCTATAAATCATTAGTACTGATTGATTAAGGCATCTCATCACTCCAATTGATTGGCAGCATTGGTTCAGGGTACTCTGTCTCTGGACCTCAATTTTATCACCTATGAAATGGGTAAAATGAACTTATACACTTATTTTAGGACGGATATAAAGATGTGAGATATTACATGTAAAAGCTTTTTTTTTTTTTAACAAAAATGCTTTGGGAATGTAAAATAACACAAAACTATTTCCTTTAGATAGCTTATAATTCAAATATTTTCTTCTACAGTCTGGCCTTTCAATTAGCCTGACTTTATAAGACTTTATTATAATTAATTCCACATACAAACATGTGTCTGTGGGAACAAATATATTCTCTTATCTTTAAAATTACTAAGAATTTAAGGTTTACCACCGGAATGTTTTATTTCATGACAATTGTAAGTATGGATGATAGTGAATTGGCCTTCACTATTCAATATACAGCTTGTGGAACCTGAAGAACTTAACCCACTGAATCCAGAAACTAGTTTTAAATGTATTGTAGATTTGGACTCTGGAATATCAATGCATCAGTTGTTCATGACTGTATCATGGCGCCTCACCAAATGTTCTGAATACAGAAAATCTTCAATAAGTATCTGTTGAGTGATTCACTGAATTAGTTAGTGTCTTGCTTTTTTTAGGTTTCTATCTGTGACTTTTTCTCTACAGAAATTAGGGACTCTAAACATAAAAGCAAAGAAGGAAACATGATGCAAACCCAAATCCCTGATGGGATGCTGGTGGAAATGAGAAAGGGATGAGTGTTGTATTTGGACAGAATCACAAAGATGATGGAGTCTTTAGAGCTCATTTGATCCTACTTTATTGTAGAGCAGGTTTTCCCAACATGGGCCAGATAATTCTGTGTTGTGGAGAGCTGTCCATGCCTTGTAGAATGTTTAGCAGCATCTCTGGCCTCTGCCCCTGAGATACCAATAGCATCTCTCCCTCTGTTCTCCAGCTGTAACACTAAAAATGTATCCAGCATTGCTAAATGTCCCCGGGTGGACAAAACCTTCCCTGGTTGAGAATGGCTGTTTCAGAGATTGGTTGACCAAGGAAACCTTAAGAGTTTAAACAAATGACTAAAAGTTTTGGCTAAGCTAGTACTACAACTCTAATCCTAGGATTAAGTGTCCATCCACTTCTTTTTCTACTCTCTGACACCACTTCTCTGATTCAATATGTGATTAAATGTGCCTCCAACATAGTTACTGTTATTTCATCGTATTTATTCATAGCATCTGTCTACTTTGTAGGCTGTTTGCTGTTATACACATTTTTATTGCATGAAAGGCAAGGCTTGATATTTCCTTCTGTACTGGATTAAAAATGGTTTCTTGTGGAGGTGAAAGGGGCATGTTTTGAAGTCCAAAATTGACGGGGGAGAGAGAATTCAACAATCTTTCTCTCAGGGATTGGCTTGGAAATGTGTTATGCTTTCTTCGCCAAGCTTACACTAGAATAAAATATATATATATATGTACACACATATATATTTGTGTATATATATATATATATCTTTTTTTTCCATAATATTTTATTGTCAAATTGTTTTCCATACAACACCCAGTGCTCTTCCCCTCAAGTGCCCTCCACCATCATCTTTAGACAAAGATTTATTTTTTAAAAAGTGCCGCCAAGTCCAGAAGACACCTCTGTAAAGTGGCAGAGAACCGAATGATCTTGTAGGAATGGTCGAGTGTAATTTCAGATAATTCTATATCAGGTTTCTGAGAATGCTTTTGGAAAGCTCTGCTATATGTTAGTGCTGGGTCTCAAAGAAATGGAAAATTAGTATTTTCTTTCTCAGCCTACAATTTATTGATCAAAGAAAACTTATTTTTGGCTTTGTAGCGTTGCAACAATCTGAAGCATATTAATAAAGAAAGAGAGTTGCTTCTTGGGGAGATAACCTTGATGACTGTAATTTTTCTCATGAGTATCAATGCTGCTTATGTGCCAATATATCACAAGTGAAGGGGACGGGAGGGAGCAGATGTTGCCTAGCAAGGGAGTGCAGCGTTCTGTGTATTTTGCTTTTTCTTCCTCCAGCCTTTCTCAAAGAGCTCTCATCCTTCACTCTTTATTCTGGAGAAGGTCTTGAAGAGAGAATATTTTAAGAAAGGCTTTTTGAATGTAGAAGTAGGAAGAGCTGGCAAGGACTTGCCTGGTTCTGGTGATTGGCTCTGCCCAGTATAATGAGGACTATACCATGCTTTATTCCTGTATACAAGGCATGCGTCCATTCCAAGAGCCACCGGGGTCACATCCTGCTCCACTGCCTTTTCACTGTGTCACCTGGGCCAATTACTTGAGATTTCTCTTTGTCTCAGTTTTCTCATCTGTAAAATGAGGATATTAGTTGTAACTAACCCAAATGCAGATCAAATTAGTGAATGCTTTAAAAGTATGTAGAAATTTGTTGGTAGATAACTTTGTGTTAATTACATGAAAATGATGTTTAAAATTCATAACGGTGTATAATACCCAGTGAATACAACAGAGAAGAAAATCTTCAAAGAAAGGCAGACCTCCAAAGCAGGAATTGGTCACATTTTTAGAAGTTCACTTTTTGGTTTGTATTTATTAAAAACGTGCTTCAGAAAGACTGCTGTGCTAGCCACAGAGAAGATAGAGGTAGTGGTCAGGATTTCTGTTCTCTAAGAACTCTGTCTGGTGGAGGAGGGAAACTGGAATATAATTATATGCTAATGTGATAAGTGATAAGCATAGACACAGTTTAGTCTGATTTCACAGAAAGACTCACATCTCTCCCTGGGGATAAGGCTGGGGATGGAGAAGACCTGAAGGGGAAGCAGCCTCTGAGTCTGGTCTCCTTGGCTGAGTCAGGCTGGTTAGGACAGGGAGGAAGACACTGAACACGCAGAGAGAAGTGAGCTTTGGAGCATGGGGGAAGGAGGTTAGTGCCGAGGCATGCCTACATAGGTAAGGGCTCCAGGTAAAATGTGTAGGTACTGCCTTGGAAGAGAAAGGAGGACATTAAAGCATTTTAGTTGGAAAGAGATATGGACAGAGAATGAAGGGTTTTATTTAATAAACTGCAGCCTTGTCCTGTGTGGAAGAGGTTGGGGGAAGGCCAGACTAGAAAGGCTGAAAGCCCAAGTTGGTAAAGTTCTGGTGAGGTTTGAACCTCATCACTTTGAGAGAAGTGAGAAAGTAGAGACAGACATGGAAACAGTTCCTAGTAAAACTCCAAAGTCATCCTGACTGTTTTCCCAGAATGGAATGTGAATTGAGAAAAAAGCATCAAAGTGAAATTACTTTTTCTCATAATATTGAAAACTCTAATGAGACCTTTTCAGACCTTTAGAAGAGAAGGAAAATACATAATTAGTTGTTACCAGGAGTTGTCTTTTTGAGTTGCCATCGTATAATATTGTGAACTTAGATTTCTTATTGGTAGCTCTTGCCACCCTCTTTCTAAGTCCTGGTGTGTGGCCCTAATTTTTCAGCACTCTTGATTTGACTTAAAAGAATTTTCACATATGACTTTGGACTTAGACACAGAAGCAGAAGGGACTTTAACGTACGATTTTCTTTAGCCCTTTTCTTAAACCATAGATCTCTGAATAGAGCCTAAAAGGATCACTGGAGATCATCTGGTGAAGCGGTAGCAGAAAACTTTTTATCTCATCTCACATGCCATCAGCAAAGTCTTAATAGTGGCTGCTTGGAGTGCTGTGTTGACAAAGAATGTGAAGCCCATATGGTTTGGTGGAAAAGTGACAAGATCAACTAAAGATGCCCATCATGGGTGCAGCAGGGCGGAGCAGAGGCACATATGCTTCATGTATCCACTTCTTGGGTAGAGAATCCAGGCTCTTAGAGCTAATGGATTTGACAAAGGTCACAAATTTAGTTAGGAGGATAGCTACAGGGGAAACTGGGTTCCGTGGCTCCCAGTGCCAAGATACTTCTTTCATTTCTTCAGTAAATATTTGCCAAGATTGACTGGGCCCAGATCACTTTTTCTTGTTTTTGTTTTTAGTGCTAGATTTTCAGCCTTTAGCAATGCAGACCAGATCCCTGCTTTCGTGGTCCATTTTCCAGTAGGAGGCGGATAATAAATGAAGAAGGAAGATAATATCAGATGGCTGTTGAAGATTATGGAGACAATAAAAGCCTGGGTGTGGTGATATGAAACAAATAAAACATGGCAGTGGGCAGCCAGTCAGGAAAATTGCTTTAGAAAAGAGGACTTTTTAGCTGAGGCTTGAATGAGAAGGAAGAGTCAGTGAGGCCAAGATCTGACGGAGGGATACGCCAGGTGGTATAGACAGCAGGTGCAAAGACACTAAAGCTGAAAGTAGCCTGAGTCTTTGAGGAACAGAAAGAAGGCCTGCAGGGCCAGGGCACAGTGGGCGAGTGGAACAGCAGTGCCGGGAAGACGGGAGAGTCTCACAGGGGCCAGATTACCAATCACCGTCTTTTGGGGAAGAGAGTCTTAGGGTCCTGCTCAGTGGCCCCAGCGAGTAGAAAAGTGAGGGGCTAGACTCTAGGTCTCCAGTTTCTTAGTGCAGTGTTTTTGAAAGTCTCTATGAGTGCGTGGCCCTTTCTTCCTTTTTAGAGGAAACTCCTTGATTATAACTGCCAAGATCAAACAGCTGATAAGATCAAAAACTTTGCTCTATATAGATTAGAGTGGGAAATAGAAACCTGGAATAAATGTGTTTCCTTCAGGTGACCTTAGTAAAACATTCATGGGGTGCTGACAAGTACTTTGAATTTATACAATGGGGAACACAGTTTAAATACTTTGATATATTGCAAGCAGCTTCTACAGAATCTCAAAAAAGATTGCGAAGCTCATTTAAATCTTGTACCAACCCTGCGAGAATTGGTAGGAAATAGCTATAGCTATTTTTTTTCCAGATGGATAAAATGAGGCAGGAAGATTAAACTATTTGATTTCAGATTTCTTTCCATAGTCTTGCATTCAACCTAATGGATACATCTTACATGCCTTAATTTATAAATAAATTTGTGGTTGAAATTTAAATGAGGTAAAGCATTACTCCTTGATTTTATAGTCCTAATTTATAAATTCACCTTAATAATTATGAGTAACAAATACAATGAAGTGAATCTTTCAAGATTCATGTGTTCAGCTCATGGTGAGCCTGCTGAGTTTATTTTATTTGGCGACTTGTTCCCAAATATTTTCTGCTAGGGTTTATAGTGGTCAAGTTTCAGGCTGCCCCATTTGATATTTGCATATATTTCATTACCTCCATTGCCCTTTTCCCTTCCTCCCTTTCTCCCCGACTCTTCCCCTCCCCAGGCTGATTACCTGTTCTGTGCATTCTGTTCCTTATAGGCTGTGCTCTCAAGTGACAGCTTATGAGCTTAATAAATCCAGGCAAATGTGTAAATGGATGTTAATGGCCCACACTCCCCTTCAGCATAGCATGTATACACTTTAATGGTGACCTTTGATGGTTAATACCTAACTCAAAGGGATGACTAATGGCAGAATTAGGAAGCCAAGTAGATTTGGAGGTCAGTGTTGTAGCTAATTGAAAGTAATACATTTGGGGGAAGTCAAGGACTTTGTGTGCCCCTCAGATAATCAAGATATGCCTTTTCCCAGAGCCAGCTCTCCTCCTAAAAGGTAAGTCTCATTACACAGAATTTTATGGACCTCAAATGGTTTTTCTGATGCACACATATAAAGGTGTGAGCTGTACCTAGAATGTTTCTCAACAAATTAACAGAACTCTATATTGATGTGCAAAGTAATATCTGGAGAAGAAGTGGACTTTAGGAAGAAAATAATTATCTTCTGCAGAATCATTTCCTCCTCCACTTCTTAGAGAAAATAATTGTGCTGTTAATGAGTCTTTTGTGTCCTACCATATTCTTTTTATGAACAGACCAGATTCTGGTCCTTCTTTTATCTCATTGACCCAGGATCTTGACTATTTCAAGTTTTAGTGAACTAGGGATATAACATAAAAGGGATGAGTCCAGAATAAATGGACCTTGAGGTTTTGTTTCACTTTATCTCCTAGTGTATAGCATAGGATTAGATGTGTATAAGAAAACTCATCCTCATGGGACACCTCACATTCTACTTTAAAAGTATATCTATTTAACTAAGCTCTCAAAATATTGAATTTCATAATCTCCCTGTGTAATATTTTTTCCTTAAAGGAAGATAAATGAAGTTTAAATCTGCTTTCTATATAAAGGTATATGCAGGTATATGCAGAAAGGAAATGATTCTGCCAAAAATACAGAAAAAGAAAAATTATATTTATATCCAGAACAAGTTAGGCCATATTCCAGAGCTTTTGATATCAGCAGTGCATTTTCTAATTCTATTGAGAAAAGTAGTTTTGTTAGAATACCCTATTCAGAATAAATCTGGTTTGAGCCCTGAGTTAGTAAAGGGATTTTATTTTAATTTTAAATGATGTAAATATGTATCTCTTGCAGTGCTATAATTTAGACCAAGAGTATCTGTATGGAGAATAGCCTCATATGCCAACACTTTCATCTGGTTAGGAATAACACTAGTCTAGGATTCAAGTAATGTGATTTTTTTTTAAAGAATATTCACTTTGTGATCTTTGGCTCTTTACTTTTCACAGGACCTCGAGTTGCTCATGCGTAAACCAAATGGTTAGGTAAAAATTTATTTGGGGTTGTCTGGGTGGCTCAGTTGGTTAAGTGTCTAACTTTGGCTCAGGTCATGATCTCACAGTTCAAGACCCACATCAGGCTCCATGCTGGCAGCTCAGAACTTGGAACTTGCTTCAGATTCTGTCTCTCTCTGCCCCTCCCCCACTCATGTTCTTTCTCTGTATGTGTCTCTCTCTTAAAAATAAACATTAAACATTTTTTTAAAAGTTTATTTTGAGGGTACCTCTCATCAATAAAATTCTAGGATTCAGGGAAATAAAAGCAAAAAACATAAATATATCCATAAGGACAGAAGGAGATTTAATGATGAACCATCCAGGGTCCATCTGCCTGATATTAATTTGTGACTCCCATAGCAATTTGTCTGTATTATTTTATAACCATCTTGAGATATAATTATTTATATGTTTGCCTTACTTCTCCTCCTAGACTGCAAGTGAAAATTGGTATGAAATATGACTCTACATAAAACTGTGCCCCTGATAAGGATTCGATACTCACATTTCTCCTGGAAGGTTACCTCCCACGTAAATGTCTTGTGTGGCTTATAGAAATGGGCATCATTGCTTTATTTTTAACTTATGATATGGCATTCACTACTTCCTTTGGTAAAACTTTCCTGAACATCTGTTATGAACAGAGCACTATGCGAGATGTTGTGAGGCTTACAAGATTCCATCTCCTACCCCAGCGAGTTCATAATCCAGTGGTAGTACATGAAGATTTGCAAATGAGGGAGTCACTAGTGTCAGGGGCCTTGGCAATGCCTAGCAATAGCCAATGTTTCATAAATGACAGCTGGTATCTTCATTGCCTGCAAGTACAACTTCTAGTGTTATTATTATATTCATTCTCTATAGAACCTAAGGTAATCAAAAGTGAAAAACTACATGAATATCCTAGTAATTAGATAGTGCTGATGTGTCCTCACCATAGCTTTCTGGATTTGGTTAAAACTGGTTGATGGTGCTTTGAAAAACATATGGCACTTCCTCACGGTGGAATGAAATAGCTGTACCAGTTCAAGTATATGTTCACTGTGGTTCCTGGAATAGTATTAACACCGTCACCCAGGAACTTAGTAAAAATGCAAGTTCTCAATGAGTGGAATCAGAAACTCCAGGAATGGAGTCTAGTAGTCTCTGTTCAAAAAAAACTCTAGGTGATTCTGATGTGCTCTAAAGTGTGAAAACCATCTTTCTAGAACGTCTGTAGAGATGTGGTAGATGTACCTGATGAAGAGCATGTGGCAGTGAGATACCAAAGACAAAAATGGGTTAAAAGAAAAGGAATTTCATCACCCCTGCTCTCACCGAGTTTACAGCCTAGTGAGAAAGCAAGTAATCACTAAGGTAAGTACGCAATCACAAATTCAGATGCATGCTGCAAATGCAAAGAGCCTTTGTAATCATGGCCTGGACCAGGAAGAATTGAGGAGCATAACTTTTACTCATTGCACTAAGGAATGGGTTTGATCGCAGTTTGTGCCTTTGATCCTATGAGGTAGTTTAGAATCAGTTATGTGGTCTATTTAACAAAATGGTTTTGTAGAGTTCTTTTTCCTGTATTTTGTATTTCTCTTGGAGTTAGTGGCCATATTCTGAATGATTTTTCGTAAGCTGATCTGATAATTATTTACACCCAGGTGGCCCTTTCCACACAACTTTAAAAAATTTTTTTTAAATGCTTATTTGTTTATTTTAAGAGGGAGAGACAGAGAGTGAACAGGAGAGGGGAAGAGAGGGCAGGAGACAGAATCCCAAGCAGGCTCCAGACTCTGAGCTGTCAGTGTGGAACCTGATGTGGGGCTTGAACTCACGGACTGCGAGATTATGACTTGAGCTGAAATCAGGGGTCAGGCACTTAACTAACTGAGCCACCCAGGCGGCCCTACACACAACTTTTAAATTAACTTTAGCAACATTTCTTCAAAAAGGAATTGTTGACTCAATTTATGGTAAGTAAAATGACTTAGTGAAATTAAGTCAGCTGCCCCAGGTCACACAACTATAAGTGATAGAGCAGGGTTCCATCAGGTGGTCTTGTTCTAGTTTTCTGTCTTAGAATGCATGGGATGGAATATGTTTCTGGCTAAAAGTATGCACACAAAAAGGGAAGGTCTGCCTCAGAATTTGTATTTTATCTTGGCCTGTAATTTTCCTGTCTCAGACTTCTTAGGACTTGAAGGAAAGATACCAGGTGCTATAGTTCATTGGATTTGAAGCAACCTCATAAAACCTCAAAAAACATCATATGCACATTCAGAGAAGCTGGGAATTTTAACTTCTACAGATATAGAACTCGAGCCATTTCTGAAAAATGGCAAACCAGGACATAGATATGAGGATATGAGCGTGGGTTTGGGGAGAGGAGCAATATAAATAGATGATCAGGCGTATTTCAAGGTTGCAGCCACTGGGGAAGAAAGGAGGTGCCTCTACCAGCTGGCAAAAAAATGGATCCTACATCTTTCCTCTCCAATTTCCAAATTTTTCTCCATTTCTTGGCAAAATGGATAGGGTGTCCTCTATTTTCACATATTTTCCTCCACTTGCCCTTTTATGATTTCCTCCCTCTCTTTAAATACCCGTGATATTAATTTATTTATCTTTATGTTAAATTATGTAAATAGAATAAGTGGGGTACCTGGCTAACTCAGGGCATAGATCATGTGAGTCTTGATCTCAAGGTTGTGAGTTCGAGCCCCACAGTGAGTGTAGAGTTTAATTAAAAATAAAATCTTAAAAAGAAAATAAAATTAGAAAAACACACAGTGTATATTGTCCCAACTGCTAATCCCTCTTTATCCATTTAAGATAGAAGAATTATAAACTAGAAAATATACAAAAGGACACTCATTTATTTCTAGGAGTGAGAATGTTGATGGCATAATAGTAATAAAATCAAATAAAATGATGATGATGTTACCTTTATGGAACTGCTTTGAATGCTTTGCAAATTACAATTTTTTTGGTTAAATTTCTAAGGTAAAACATATCTATATTATTTAACCTTAAATAGTGCATTAAGGAAAACCCCAAACACTGTCACTTTAGATTTCAGTTTTGCAGTTAAGGAAAGTTTTAGGCAGCCAAGTCGCCCTGGAGTTGCTAACGTATAAGGTATTGTTCAAGATCAACTTCTGTGAATCGGTATGGCTCCAGAATATTGTGTTAATATTTGAACTTAAATTTTCCTGCATAGCTATTTTGATAATCTCTAAATCAGTGCACTTACAGTGGAACCAAAAATTGACCAGATAGACCAATGAATTTTCAGGTGCATTTTCTTTACCTGCCTTAACATTTAATTGAAAACTGCCCTATGTCCTGAAGCTTCCCAGGCAGGGTGACATGTAGCCACCAGGAAGGCATTTTTGTCCGAATAAGATTCATAATTTTGATTTGGCCTGAAAATATGAATTTGATTAGTTTAGAAGAAGCAAAAATATTTCCCAAATTTATACCTTCTGTATGAAGTTCCCTTTTAAAAACTAAGCTCTCAATGAGAATTAGGGTTTTTCAAAATGAGCAAAAGCAATCATCTATAGGAGATTCAAAAGGCAATTTGTATGCAGCTTTCCCAATACTAAATAGCTCTAGTGAAAACAGCACTGCTTTTATTCAGTTTCTTTAAATATCAGGTTATTAATACATTTTCAAATTAATAGTTTAGAAATTTTCTTACCCTTCCATGAGTTGGTAGTACATCTTTACCTGCAAAAGTGACTTGATACATTCATTTTACTACAATGAAAGTGCCATTTAGAAAGCCATTAAAACATAACCTTAAAATTAACATTGTGACCCTACAAGGAAATATTAAATGGGTTGAAAAGGAATGATCTTGAAAAGGAAAGGCCGGTCTTTAGAGTCCAAGTTGAAAAGAAAAAGAAAAAGAAAAAGAAGAAAGAAAAAGGAAAAAGAAAAAGCCACTAATGAATAATTACTGTAATGAGCTTCTGGTCTCATAGCCGCTCACAATCACTTGCATTAATGCTGTAAAATGCTGGATGGTGTGAACGCATTAAAGTATTTAGTTTTATTGCTTTCTTATACAACAAAGCACTGGCATATCCTAAACTCCTTCATGAGGAGCCACGTTGACATTTGACCTTGTCATCAAGATACTTACGCTGTCCAAGATCCTTCTGGAGGAGCTTCCTAAAACATTAATAGGATCAGGGATCTACCTCAAACCCTCTATGATCTTAGTCCCCTCACCTGAGACCCAGTGCACAGGGCCTCTCTCCAGAGAAGGCATTTTAGCAAAGCAGTTAATACTGAAGGCTGCAGTGTATGATGCTAAATACAAACATTGCTTTTGCAATCTGGGACAAATTCCATGGCCTTCTTGTGCCTCCAAGGTCATATATGTTAAATGAGCAAAAATACAGCAGTAGTAAAAAGAGTTACTTTGAAGAGTGAATGAAATGACCTAGGCACGACCTTGGCATAGTGACATCTTTAATAAGAAAAGGGGGATCATGATTAGGTTAAGAATGATATTTCTCAGCATGACTTACAAGGTTCACTGTGAACTGGCCCCAGTTTACTCTAGAAGGTTCTTTCTTGCCATTTTCTTTTTTACCTTTTGCTTTTTCCTCTAAGACTCTTCTCTGGCCCGAGAGAGTCTTAGACTCGAGTGTGCATCACAGATTTCTTTGAGTGCTTGTTAAACACAGATTGCTTGGCCCCACCATTAGACTATCTGAGTCAGGAGTGTGGTGATGGGGCTCAAAAGGGTATACTTCCAACAAGTTCACATGTGACATTGATGGTGCTAGTCTGTGGACCATATTTTGAGAATCACTAGTCTAGTGTACCATTTCTAGAAAATGCCACTCTTTATTCTATCACCTGGAAGGGACAGGTACCATATCCAGGTCTTTGTTAATTCCTCCAGCCAGAATTGGCTGTTCTGTGCTTTGTACCTTTATAACTTAATTCTGTTCATTTTATAGCACTAATCACCTTGCACTATAATTGTTCATTTTGTGTGTTGCATGTTTATCTAGCCACTTGGACCATGCACTCTTCCAGGGCAGAGACCATGCCAAATTCATCTTTGTATTTTCGGGGTCATATGTGCTACCTGGTACATGGTAGCTACTAAGTAACCATTGCCTAAATAAAATATACACCTTGTGCCCTTCGTTTATTCCCTTCTTTCTAAGAATAGTTTTGTTCTTCAGAAATGCTGTTATTTATTAAGCCTGATAGTCCTGATCTGTTATTTTAGACCCTGCACTAGTACATTTTGAAGTCACAAGCCTTCCCTAACTTGCTAGAATAGGCACTTCTTTCCTAGGTACTCATTTCTCAGAAGTTTTGTTATTTTCTCCCTCATTTTAATTGAATTTTGTTAGGACTGCAACTGTGCTTTGTTGATCTCACTGCCCCCAGGACCTGGTAAAGTGGCTAGAACTCAGGAGACTCTAGGAAACTGTGTGTGGAATGATGGAATGTTGAGAAAGCACGTTCTAGGCCAGGACAGCCTAGTCGGGGAAGCTGACAGCATCCATCTCAGGTAGCCCCAGCTCCCCTCTCCCTTCCTGGGACCCTTTCCAAATATCTTCCAAGGTCCCACATCCACCAACTCTCTAAACCGTATAGAGAGTACATTTAGAAAGCTACTACCATAGCTCAAGCAAGTTAGGACAAAACCCCAAATTAGGCGGTAGTGCAAGAGCAAGGCAGAGAGGCCGACTGGAAGAGCAATCATGGGAAAGTGAATCTCTAACTTCACCAGTTAGGAATATTGAGCTTCAGGCTCTGGGGTGAACGTGACCTGTGTTTGATTTTCTACAGATCTTGTGTTCTAACTTTCTGAGTCTTGGTTTCCTTATCTGTAAAATAGGAATGGTATATTAATAAGAGTATTAAATAAAATGACACAGGTAACTTGGCACAGTGTTTAAAGTATGGAAGTCTATAAGAAATAGAAGTCTGTGGAGTAGCTGTAGTAAACCGTCACTGCTTACTGGAGTCAGGCCATGTCCTGTACACAAAAAGCATGTGATGTTGTTCTTTATCCACAAAGAGATTACAGAATAGTTGAGTAGGAAAAGCTGACCACCCTCAAAGAACGCTTTTGTTATATGTTGTCTGGTATTTATTACCATTGAAATCATCCAGTGCAGATTTTAATGTGGTTGGAATTCATAAAACATAGTGACCAGTGTTGGACAATTTGAACATTTATAATCCATAGCTCTGCAGTAGTTGGGGAGCTGAAATTTAGCAATTAGTTGAAATGTGGGAAGCAAAAGGAAGGATCTGGGACCTTAGTAGAACTTTCTTGTATGTAAGGTTCATTGTATATTATAGCATACTGGTATAAGCGTTTATCTTTTAAGGCTAAACAGTGTAAATTCAATTAGATGGCTAGGGCACAGCTAATAATTGAGTTATTTGAACCCAGTGTACAACCAGCCCATGCAAAGAATGACACAGGAATTTTAATGGACTTATACAGACATAGAAATATAGATCATTATGTGTATATGTATGTGCTTTTATAATCTGCAGATGGTGCTACTAATGAAGAGATTTCCTAAACATCTTAGTTTGGGTAGACAAAAATAATAGTAGCTAACACATATGGTGATGACTATGGGTCAGGCCAAGTTCTAAGTGCATTTACATTTATTAAGCCATATAATCCTCACAACAGCATGAGGTAGGGACTGTGATGATTCTTAATTTGTGGATGAGGTAACTGAGGCACAGAGAGGTTGAATTATTCACAAGGTTCCGTGTGACCCCAACACAACACGGCTTCCAAGGCTGTATTCTCAGCCAAATGTCTTTGGCAGT
This sequence comes from Suricata suricatta, assembly GCF_006229205.1. Taxonomy (NCBI): domain Eukaryota; kingdom Metazoa; phylum Chordata; class Mammalia; order Carnivora; family Herpestidae; genus Suricata; species Suricata suricatta. The sequence goes on along the minus strand of NC_043705.1, from coordinate 92,924,546 downwards.
TTCAATCTCTGTTTCCAATCTGAAAAGCTCTGCCTGTATCCTGTCAGCACAGCCTGGGGTAGCCGGATGGGACCACCCAGCCCTGTTTATGGCCCAGTAGTGAGAGAGATTCAGTAAATTCTGTGGTAATTGTTTATCACCACCTTCCTTGGGATACCCACATATTCCAAATGCTAGTCCCATCCTCTTATTTGCTCAGACAAGTAGATTTGTCACTTGAAACGATCTTTTAATTGTTTATTTTCCTCTGGCTTCTTTCCAGGGCTTTGTAGCAAATGTTAAATGCTGTTTAAGAGATGTTTTTCTTCCTGTGGAATAGGTTAGCATGTATGTTGGTTAACTGTTGCATTTTGAACTTCCTACTTGGTAACTGACAGCCTGTAATTAAGCATAACTTGAACTCTGACCATGTCTGCATGTAGTTTTGTAGCCTGTCACTAAATTTCTGTTGATATTCTATGTGAAAATGGCACAGAACACAATGCTTCCTGGCTTAGCAATATCTCAGTGTGGTTAGGTTAAAACACTGATGAAGGGTTAGATATCTAGAAATTCTCTTACCATGTTACAAATATTTTTATTCCTTTTTGAAAATGTAGTTTTTATATAATGCATCAGTTACTTATTTTCTGTAAGGACACAAAAGCTCAAATCAAGGAATAGAAGGTAAAGAGAATGACACTTCTTGAAATATCTACTAAATGCTAAGCTGTGGAAGGGCTAATTGTTTTCCTGACTTAGAGTTAGGTAATGGAACTCCTACCTATCTGGTGGTGACAATTCTTATTGAGAGCCTGTGTCCTAGCACCTATGACAGAGCACATGACTGTGACTTGGGTTTTGTCATCTCAGATACCACTGTGAGTCCTAGGCCACAAACTCACCTCCACCGCCCTATAGGAAAGGGTACAAGCCAGCCAGCTCTTTCCTGAAGGGATCCACATCTTAGTTACTGAAACCCTCTAGAGTAGCACTGATTAACAATATTTCATAGTTCTGAAGCAACAGAACAATAAAAAGGTGAGGAATATTAGATCAAAATAGCACCCTATTTACTGATAAAACTGATATTAGAAAATAGAAATGGAAAAACATACTCTTCTAGGCATAGACAGAATTGGGAACGTCATAAAAAGTGCTTAGGAAAAAGAAGTACCAACCCCTCTTTTAAAAATTTTTTAAATGTTTATTTATTTTTGAGAGAAAGAGACAGACAGGGTGTGAGCAGGGGAGGGACGGAGAGAGAGGAAGACACAAAATCTGACGTGGTCTCCAGGCTCTGAGCTGGCAGCCAGAGCCTGACGCAGGGCTCAAACTCATGAACCCTGAGATCATGACCTGAGCCAAAGTTGGATGCTTAACCACCCAGGCACCCGATCAAACAACTCTTTTTAAAAGTTAAGTTTTTGTTGTTGTTATTGCATTTTTAACTTTTGCAGTGTTGTATAGCTTACAAAAAGTCAAAAGTCTTCTGCGGCTTGATGACATTTTGGATATGCACGTACATGCGTAGTCACCACCTAGATACAGCGACTGCCTAGCGTCCCAGAAGGTTCCCTCCTGAAGATGAACCTTGTTATGACCTCAATCACCATAGAGTTGGGACAGGCCCTTTCAAGCATTATGATCTAGAGAAACAAAGAAACTTGGTATATCTTGTGAGAAGCTTGCTATGGAGCGAGAGAAAGGGAGGAGAAGGAGGAGGGAGGGAGAAAGAGGGGAAGAGGAAGAGAGAGGCAGAAACAGAGAACAGGAGAGAGATAAAGGGACTGGGTGATGGCTGAGTACTTCTTCCTTTAAAATTTGCCAAGCAGACTAAGTCCCTCTGGACTCCCCTGGAAAGATATTGGGAGAGTGAGGTATACTCAGAGTTGCCAGGGAAATTATGCTTCACGCGGGAAGAAACACCAAGACTGAAGAAGTCCGCCCCTACATGGATATGTGAATCCCTAGGGGGTAGATGATACTGTAAGAAGATGTACAAAGTATTATAGGATTAACATGATCTTCCAGTCGCATCACTTTTACTCAACAAGTTGGGGGATATATTATTTTAATATTAACACAAATATGGAGATATTTATGGAACAGAATATAAAATTCACATGAATTTTTAAAACAAAACATAATACTTTAAAGTTCTTTTAGGCTTGCTTTGGGCTAAGCCCCCAGGTCCCCCAGGGGTATATGTTCATTCCTTTGCCTAGGGTAACTTCAGTGGAAACAATCTGGAAGCTCTCCTACGACACTGAGTGTGAAACCTTTAGTAAAGCACTGGCATAAACTTGGCGATGCCAGCACACTGAAATGCAGGGAAGAGAGGGATTCAGAACTATGGAGAGATAGTCGTCAGAGGGTCATGGGGCCCAAGAGGCAGACATACAGCACAGCCTCTAATGGGTAAGGTGAGGCATGGCCGGGAAAGAGGGAAGGAGGAAGAGAGGATGAGAGAGAGAATATAAAATCTAAGGACGGGGAATGGCTAAGGTAACAAGGGAAGGGAGAAGGACTTGAGGGTCAGAGCTGAGGCAAACACATGCATCCTTGTCTGTCCCCTGCTTTTATAATCCAGGGAGCCAAGCCACACAGCCCTGCCCAGCTCTGTCAGGGATGCCTTCTGAGTGAAGTATGCCGCATAAGATTTTGTTTGCAGAAAGGTGTTGCTCACTCTTGTTACCTGGCAGCTTAGTCTGTGTACACTTGGTGATCATATCTGACGACTCCATAGAAGAGAAGGGATGGGAATCCTGATCCTTTCAAGCACGACTTGCTGCTGGAAGTTGAAAGTCAAATACCAGTGGAGGTTAGGCAGACAGAATTATGGTAAGGCTGCTGAGTATTATTTATTGCAAATGCAGGGCATTGTGTAAACTTGAAGGTGGGTGCATTGTTTAAAGGCACTCAAATGGAAAAACAAAGGAGAAAAAAACAAAACCAAAGAAAAAACTGGCTGGCTAGCCAGTTCCACTTTTCTGTTATATTTGGTTTGTAGGGCTTTAGTTTTAGCTTTCCTGTCACCTCCAACAGACCTTTCTCTCCCTATAATCTCACCATTTAGGTTGTTTCATTTCATTCCCCTAATCATCAGTGAAGGCCATGCTATTATTCACACTTTCCAAAAAGAGAAATTAAGGCCCAGAAACTAATTTTTCCCAAGGCCACAAAACCAGTAAGAGTTAAGACCAAATTAGAACTAAAGATCTTTTTTTTTTTAATTTCAGAAGTTTTAAATTGTGATATTCACTTTGCAGCTTCCAAACCTCTGAAGAATGTTTACTACAAGACCATAGAGATAGAAAGCCATGATCCTCTACAGAAATGCGGTTTGCAGAATATTTATCCATCAAATAGTTATCAAATATAATAGTGCTATTTAACAAAATATAGTGACAACTTTGCTATTTTAAATAACATGTTTGAAAATAAACAATAATAGCAAAGCTGGGGCTCTTGAAAGTCAAGAGAAGAAATGTTTATTGATTTTGAAAAAAATAATTGCTTAACAGCAAAAACATTTTAATATTAAACTTAAAAAGAAATTGTCAGTCGATGTGGCCAAAGACTCATTAATAGACAGATATTGGACAGCTTATTCACTAACTATTATTTTGGTGACATCACTTTTTCTAATGAACTTTGATTTTTTTGGCATATATGTACAAACTCCAATGAAACATTGAAAGGAAAAATGATAAAAATTAGTGTAGGTGAATATCTTCTCTAACTAGGTGAATATTCCTAGCATTCATTATTAGCAGTAGATATTTTACCACTTACACTTATTACATTCTACTTCTTGTTTTATTTTTCTGAGAACTCTGTCATGAATGTTGATTTCATTCAGCAAGTAGAGAGTTTACAAAATGCCTGTCCAAGCAGAATCAGATTCTGAGCCTGACCTAACTGATGTTGAATATTTCTTTGACTTGGATGTTGGGGACCTACCATTACTCAGCTGTCTCTGACCCCCTTCCCCACGGTGTAGTAACCAAACACAGATTTCATTGCCTAGAACCCTCACCAAATTGGTGATAGTAAGTAGTATCTTCTAAGTACTTATTTCCCCCCTCCTGATTCTAGGCTTTTGATAGTTTAAATTTAAGCATAATGGAATGACTCTAGTAGCCATAGAAGCCTCAGTAATGACTTTAAAACACCCACACACAAAAAATTACCTCTCTTCTGGATGTGAAGTCACAAAGGAAAAACGTTACTGTACCCTCACACTTGGGAACAATTCTACTGTCAACGATGGTATACTAAGCTGGTAGCCTTATTCATGAATAGAAAACACAGCAGAGCACATCTTCAAGTGTGTGCAGTGATTTGTATGCACAGTGCCCATTATTGTCATCAGAGCAGTGCTGAGGGAATTGAGCAAAACCTGTTTAGAGGCACCCCATAATAGTTGTCTGTAATTGTTTCAAAATTGGTTTTCTGGGGTTTAGAGCTTGGTTTTTATTATTGTTGTTATTTATTAATCTCATTCTATGACTGTCACAACTGATCCTGGTTTTGCTAACACTTTCCAAACAGGAACAATATATGAATTTATTTCATCAAATAATTTCAGCACTACACTTCACCTTTGAGTAGAACTCTCATACACTTTTAAGCTATTAACAGACTTCCTTAAATTTGGCATAGATTTACAGGTCCACTGAGAGCAAATGTTTACCAATAAATAAACCATTTCATTGTCTTACTTATCAAAGTATTCTGAGTCCCTCCTTTTCCTTCCTTCCTTCCTTCCTTCCTTCCTTCCTTCCTTCCTTCCTTCCTTCCTTCCTTCCTTCTTTCCATTAGGCAAATCCCTATATTCTTGGTTCTTAAAAGCTAAAGAAACAAATAGCATGTATTTTCAGAGTTCTTACAGAAGCATATAATGAACGTGATTATATATCCTGGTTCATTGAGAGTAGTGTAACACACGAAGTAAAAAAAAAAAAAGGATTTTATTTCTAATGTTACATAAGGATTTTCCTTTTTTTAAAATAATTTTTATTTTAAGTAATCTCTACACCCAGTGTGGAGCTCAAACTTAAACACCAAGATCGTGAGTAGCATGTTCTACCAACTGAGTTAGCTAGGTGCCCCAAGGATTTTCCGTTTTTAATGAGACAGGTAACAAAGTAGCTTCCAACTTATGTCCCACCCCACTCAATAATATATTACACAGATATGGACAACTTCTGACCTCTATATTTGGTGAAAGAAGGTGATTAACTTTTAAATGTATATATTAGTTATAATTGATGTTTTAAAAGCTTGCCCTTAAACCAGTATTTTCTAATTTTAGTCCCTTAGGTATTGCTTTAAATATTTCCCGTATCTACATATCAATCCAACTGAACTACTATTATCTGACTTGTGGTTCTATCTCAGTCCTACCCACTGTGGTCTGACTCTTCCTGGTTAAACTAGTCAACACATTGCTGCTCTTGCTCCAGTCCCAAGCCTTGGTCTTCCCTCCTAGGCATTGACACTAATAGAATGGAGGAAAAGGAAAGAAGTGCCACTAGGTTGGTTTCTTGGTACTGGTTGTGAATAAACCAGTGGAGGAAATAACAGGGGAGCATGATGGTTTAGAAACTCTGAGGGATCTCACCATGTTAAATTCTTTTACTCATTGTTTTGTTTTTGTTTTTTGCTTTTGCTTATACTTGTCCAGATTTCTCTAGACCTACCTTTGAGATGGAGCTAATAAAGGTAGCGTGTTGTGCCACCTCTATTTCTTTTTCCTTTCTATGTTGCTTTTTTCACATTGTAAAGGGGAAGGGTCCTGCTACTAAGATGGACAAAAGTGGTACATGCTTAAGTGCAGCCTCAGGGAGTCCTTCTAGTTGATCAAATTTTATTTGAATTTGTGGCTTATTACAGCCTCATGGTTGGTAGTTCTCTTCCTTATATTGTGTCCTATATTGTGCTGGATGGGTTTCTTTTTTATATATTTCTCTAAATTCTCTGACTGCATTAGTCTTGTCAGGCTGCTGTAACAAAGTAACACAGACTGAATAGGTTAAACAGCAAATACTTTTCACGGTTTTGGAGACTGGAAAATGCAAGGTACCTAGGTTATTTGGTTCTTGGTGAGGGTCCTCTTTCTGCCTTGCCTAAGGCCACCTTCTCACTTGCACTCTCACTAGCAGACAACATAGCAGACAAAAAGGATCTCTCTCTTCCTCTACTTATAAAGCCACTAATTCCATCATGAGAGTGTTACCCTCATGAACTCATCAACCCTATTTATATCTTAAAGGAGGTTGGGACTTTAACATTTGAATTTGGGGAGGGGAACACAACTAAGTCCATAGCAACAACCCACCCTTTCTATTTTCTTTGATCTCTCCTCTACCCCTTTTCTTTCTTTTTTTTTTTTGCACGCTCACACACGCGCACGCATGCGCGTGCAAGCACAAGCAGGGGAGGGACAGAAGAGAGAGAGAGATACAAATCCGAAGCAGGCTCCAGGCTCTAAGCTGTCAGCACAGAGGCTGATAGCAGCGCTTGAACTCAGGAACCTCAAGATCATGACTGCAGCAGAAGTCAGATGCTTAACCAACTGAGCCACCCAGGTGCCCCATCTCCTCCACCCCTTTTCAACATTACTTAATATTTTTACTAAAATAGGACTCACTTCTTTTCATTTAAAATCTTTTTAAAAGGAAATTTTATGCTAGTACCATAAGTAGACCATTTGTCATAAATGAAAGGTGAATTCATAAGTATAAAACTATGCAGGAAAAAAATGAACCCTATTACATACTGTACTTGGGGGAACACTAGTGAATAAATAAAACATGTGCAGGTTCTAAATTTAGGAACTTCCCAGGTGTGCCAGATGTTTGGTTACTGTTACAGCTTGATAGTTGACTCAAGCCATGAGGTTTCTGTCTGACTATACAAAAGATCCTAATCTAGTTTAGAACTTATCTGAGTAAGGGAAATGAAGAATTGTGATTCATATTAATTCTATCACTTTTCCTTTCTGAGTCCATATTTATAGTTGTGAGTAATATATATTTGTTTCTTGATGTGAGCTATAATGACTACTGGCTTGTTAACTTTAATTGGTGGAACTGTGATCATTTAGGCTATTAACAGAAACTAGTCATGTGCTTTCAAAGAAACTAGTATAAATTAGAATCTTTCATTAAAGACCAATCAGCCATTTTCACATTTTAAAATTTGATGCCATTGCATTCTTGATAGGGTAGCAAACTGACCAGAAAATTCATCTAATTCATTTTCTAAGGGTAAGAGTCAAGGAAATAAAAATCTATTCATATTAATAGCTTAAAATATTTATATTATCAATTCTGGAATAACTACTTCAAGAGTAAGATTATAAAGTGATTTAGTCAATGTTGCTTGAAAGTTAGACATAGGGAAGCAGCAGACAGTCTGCTTCATTACTGTCTGTTCAAATCTCTGATGTTTGCTTTCAAAGATTTAGAAAAGAATCAAAGAAGTGCTTACCTAAAATATAATCAAAGAGGCATCTGGCTGTAGGTAAAATGACATATCTTGTGTTTCTAAGAGCAAGGTATAATACTTAAAAGATAATGACAAAAAAATCAAGATTTTTTTTAATCAACTCAGAACACATTTCTTAATGAAGCTCTGCAGTGACCCAGGCTGGAGTGAGGGACAGGGAGTTCACCGACTTCCTGGAAATGATCTGATGATTATCTAGGAGACAACTTGGTTGCAAGAACCTTGAGGTAATAGTAGACCAGTGTCTTATAAATCCCATCTGCCACTTGGGAACTCTGATCTTGGGCAAGACATTGAACCTGAGTGAGCTTCAGTTTTTTCATCTATGACTGTACTTGTATGTCCAATTGCTGTGATCTATTGTGCACATTTATTTTCCCTTTATCACTTCTGCTTTATGTGATCTGCCTTTAAGTGTCAACCTTTCCTCAGCCAATACAAAGAGGAAGACAATAAGAATTAAAATGGATAGTTTTCCTATATTGTAATTGTTTTTGAAAAAAGGAAAATCTGGTTTTCTGTGATCTGTAAACCATCAAATTGTATGCTATCTAGATTTGCATCTTGGGTATATAACCAAATGTCAAAAAGAGTTTAGGGCATAAACTCTGAACTTCAAATTCATAAACTTCTGGACATATGCTCTTCTTTGTTTATCTGTAATTATCTGGGTAAAATAAATTTTAGGAGGCTTTCTGACATATGTAGTTATATATCAGAAACACTTTTCCCTGAGTAAAGTCAATCACTAATGAATGTTAGTACATTATTTTGTCATACAGAAAACTTTATTACAATGCCCAATGTAATTCTTTATAATTTATCCTTTACATAAATTATAAAAGATTTCATGAAACTGACATAATGAACATACACAACAGAAGATACAAATATGAAAAAAAATGATTCAGGATGAGAGAAATGTAAATAAGACTGAAAAGTCAAAACCAGAGATTGTAATGACCTCAGAAATGCTATTAATTGCTTTCATGACAATTGGTTCTAGACAGTTTTATTATTGGTTAGAAAGAAAGATGCATGTCACTTTAACATATATTTTTACATTTTATTACAACACTAGCATCATGAAAAGGATTTCACTCTTTCATTTTCGCAGGTGATGAGACTTACTTTTATAAAGGTTGAATGGCATGCCCCAACTTTCTCAGCTAAAAAGTGGCAAAATTCTAAACTGAATACAATGCTAATTTCAATGCTGATTTGACATTTGACACACACTACTTTACACAATATCTGATTACTATTAATTCATTCTTTATTTGCCCTCCTCACTCCACAGCTAATACCAGCCTCTCCCCACCATGGTTACCTTAGGTAGTTTTATGTTCTTAGAAGCTAGGACTAAATATTTCATATTAATAAATTCTCAAAGAATCAAATTTCCTGTGAGACATAAATGCCAGATAGTATTAATTGGAGAATATTAAGGAGTTTTATAATTTAAAAAATCCCTTTTATGGAATCTTATATAGGGTGGGGTATGTGATATACATGTTGACAGAACTGCTGTTGTAAATCAGGTGCAGTGTTCCTGGCTCTGCTTTCTGATTCTTTAGCCAGGTGCCCTCTGATTCTTCAGGCATCAGGTGACCAAAGGGCAGAATGATACCAGATGGGATCAGGATACACACGGGCAATGAGAATTCTTTTAAAATGCTTGTTAGCAATGGCTTAATAAAGACAAACACTTAAAATCAGTGTTCAGTCTTCATTCCAGGCCTGCCATCAAAACGAGGTGGATTGCAGAGGGCATCAGGGCAGGCCTGGGATGTAGAGCTTGCCAGCAGTACCCTCTTCCATATTTATACTGGGGCATCTTTTCTGTTTGTTTTCGGTCTCCTTCAGTTTCAGCGTAATGTAGTTGGTAGATTTTTCCACTCAGTTGATTCAGACTGTCTTTAGAATTTGTATCATCCAGATTCTTCCCATGTGGAAATGTGATCAGGAGGGAAGAGAAACCACACATTGTGATTTGCTTCCTGCATACACAGCTTTATTTTTATTGTATATCAGTCAACGGAAATTAATTGCTAATTATCCAAACATTTCTATGATAATATTTCAGGCTCTCTCAAAGCAGATGTGGCCTAAACAATATTTGGAAGAGAGGAGATGGTATTATGTTTCTTGATGAAAATGATTGTGTAGGGCTTTAAATATTTTTCACTATTTTTTTAAATTTTATTTTATCATTCTTTCGTAATACTTGTTAAATATTCATACTGACCAGAGTAATTATGCACTGACTACATTAGCAAACATATAAGTCTGTCAACTTTAAGAAGTTGGGAAATGAAATTAAACAGGTTGTGGGTAATATATTCGGTTATATGCTCATACAGTCCTATCGCTTGTTTAAATAACCGTCACCACACTGCCTTTGCAGTCATTGGCAATGACAGACTTCTCTTATTTGGGGACTCTCATGCTGAATTATTCTTTTTTATTGTGTTATATGTCTGTCCTTCAATGTCTGAACATTGCTTTTTCATTTCCCCTTTATGAATGCTAATAATATACTGGATAGAGCACTGGCTATTTTTAGTAATTCAGCATTTTCTTATATTTATACTGTGAACAAACTTGAGAGAGTTTAGCTCTGATTAAAACAGATAATTTTCTTCTTTTTAAAAAAGAATAATGTGGGACTGATGCATAGTGAGGACAAAAGGAATTTGATGGGCACAGTGTCAAAGCTTAATTGTGTCAATAATTATTTGTGTATTAGTGCCAAGTTTTTAATGAGGAGTACTCACTTGTGTGTAATCATGATCAATGACAAGTAGTTAAAATATCTTCATGAAGTGGCAAACTGGGGGGAAAAATGAAGCAGTTTTAATACTGCCTACAATTCCTTATATGTTAGCACATTTGAACTCCATGAGCAGAGTTAGTACAAAAGCACCATAAACTGTGAGAATGTTGTTGTGGGCGTATAAATACATGTGTTCATAAAAGTTTTTTTCCATGAATTCTAAGCTTGTTAGGACCTTTCTGGGGGAAGGACTCCTGCGGCCTTGCTCACTATGCTGTCTCTCATGCCCAGACAGCTAACCCTATCTATGTACACCCTCACTGCTGTGCTAGGAAAATGGCTCTTCTTCCCTTTCTGTGTGTGTCGCGTTCATGTCATTAGGACTTGTAACCCACCACTCTGAGGACCTTTTGCTCCATTTTATTTAATGTCCTGACACTTTCTAAGTGTCCTGCTCTTAACTCTTCTCCATACTTTTAAGCTAGCAAATCTAAGTGGCCCACACTGCAGCGATGTGTGACTTCAAGTGTAAGAAGCAGAAGCCCAGAGACTTGTTCCCTTAAGCATCATCCGTTCTATCAGTTTGCTTGCTGTCATTGTAAACTTTGCTTGTCTGTATCAACTAGCCTCAAATTGTGAATTAGGGAAATCCAAATTAGCATAGTCCTTTGGTGCTTGTAGGCATTGAATGAACTTTTATTTACTGATGAGCATGATGAGGCTTAGATATGACATGGATATGGGTAATTGAGACAATGGCTATAAAATGATTTGCTTGGCAGTAACGTGCAAACAGAAACACAATTTATGGATTTTCCTAATTGTGTTTGCTTTTACCTAGAATTCAAGATTAGCAGTAGTGGGAAATCGTTAATGGTTTTTATATGCGTTACTGTCATTTGTTGGAATGCCTATGTCTTATCTCTTCTATTATAATTTCATTCAGTCTGATTTGCCTTTGTGAATTTTTTCTCGAGCTGGAAATCAGTATCTTATATATTGTGGGGTTAAAAGGAAGAAAAACAAATTTTTTTCACTTCATTTCATATCTGAACAGTGAACTCTTTCCTGTATGAATATTCACTGAGGGGGAAAAAACCCACACCGACCATGAAGTGGTTGCTAGTAGCAGATTTTGAGTAGGCCTTAACCAGTGAATTGAAGTCTGGAGACTTGCTGACATTTTGAAAATAGTTTTTAGAACAAAATGTCAGATGATGGGAGCTTTACATCATGCAAGAGTAACTTGTGCAGCTGATGCTAACGAAGCCGATTCTTACAAAGCCATATGAGGAAGGATGACCACTGTGCTTTTAAAAGAACCAAATATATCCACATATATATTCAACACTTCACATTTCGCACATGCTTTGCTTTGCCTGGTTTATACATGAGCCCCGGCTGACTGACACCTTCTTGGACCAATGCAGTGCTAGCAAACCAGCATTATTTTTAAAAAGGAGCCAATGAGGATGAGACATCATTACATATTTTAACTTTGAACCAATGGCACCGCCACCCTTCTGTGGTCGCTCATCAAGGCAGCTGTGCTGTATTCACATTGAAATTAGGAGATTTTTAAAACCCACGCAGCTGTATTATTCATACTTAAAATAAAAGCTTAGTTTCCCCAAATGGGTGTGACGTAAACATCTCATTAAATATTTTTAATTTTGAAAAAAATATTTTAAACGGCAGTGACTACACTGGCGGTGGCAGTGGCTTGCATTTGTGTGTGAGCTTGCTTGCGGGAGCCTTCAAACTTCTTCACTGGCGTGGAGTGTACTCTTGCTACTGACATGAGTCTGAGGGTTAAAGCTCCGTGCTGTAGATGTTGGCAGATTCAGAAACATGGCGTGCACATTCCAGCCATCTGATAACTTTTCATTAGGTCAACTACTGTCTCAGAAGGAACCCCAGGTGCTTTGTTCTGGCCCCTCTTCATTTTCTTTGAGTTATAAATACAATAAGCTAAGTCTATAAAGGGGAAGTCTAGAAAGTTTCCTTTCTCTTAAATTAATTTTATTTCTCTCCTCCATTTGATAGGTAGTGTTATGTGCTGCCCATGGTTTGCTAAACTGCTAACACTCCCAGGAAGGTGACTCATATTCTATAGACCAAGAGATCAACGAGATCCATTAGGACCTCATCTCTTTCCCTCTGCCTTTGTGAGGGAATAGCACATTAGTGGCCCACCCACTCAACTATATGCTGTTAATTAACTGAAGATGGGGGTGGTGCCTGGATGGCTCAGTCAGTTAAGCTTCTGACTTCTGCTCAGGTCATCATCTCCTGGTTCATGAGTTCAAGCCCCTCATTCTGGCTCTACAATGACAGAACAGAGCCTGCTTGGGATTCTGTCTCTCTGCCTCTCTCCCACTTACTCACTGTCTCTCAGAATAAATAAGCTTTAAAAAAAATAGATAGCAGAGATGAGTTTTGTGTCTTAATGCGAGAGCAGTCCATTTGCCGAGTCATTAAGAAAGCATTGCTACTTGGGGTATTCTTTTTCTAGTGCTGCTATAACAAATCATCACAAGCTTAGTGGATTTAAATAAGACAAATGTATTATATTTTAATTCTGGAGGTTAGAAGTCCAAGATGAGTCTTATGAAGTTCAACTCAAAGTGTTAGCAGGAGGGCACCTGACTGGCTCAGTTGGTTAAAGGTCAAGCTTTTGATTTCACCTCAGGTCATCATCTCACAGTTGGTGGTTTGAGCCCTGCATAGGCTCAGTGAGCTGACAGTGTGGATCCTAATGGTGATTCTGTCTCCCCCTCTCTATGTCCCTCTCCTGCTTGCTCTCTCTCTCTCTCTCTCAAAATAAATAAATAAATATTAAAACAAAAAACAAAATGACATGTCAGCAGGGCTCTTTCCTTTTCGAGTTTCCAAGGGAGAATCGCTTCCTTGGTTCTTCAACTTCTGAGTACTGTGGGCATTCTTTACCTCTTTGCCTCACTCCCAGACCTGCTTCTGTCACAGCAATTTTGCCTCTTCCAGAGAATCTCCCTCTGCCTCTCTCTTATAAGGACTCTTGTGATATTGAGCCTACCTGAATAGTCCTTGGTATTCTCCCTATCTTGTGATCCTTAGCTTAATTATATCTTCAATGTCCTTTTATCATGTATGGTAGCATATTCATAGGGCTGGAAATTCAGACATGCACATTTTCAGGAGACCATTATCCAGCATACTTACTATAGGTATAAACTTTGGAGGGGGTTGGATCTGGATGTGAATTCTAACTTTGACAGTTGCTGTCACATATCCTTGGGAAAGTTATTAATTCTCCCAGTTTCTCACCCCTAAAATGGGGATAAAACTGCCAACTACATAGATTATGCAAAACAAGGGACTGTATGTAGCAGGTGTTTTACAAATTTAATTCAGCCCCTCCCCCATCCTCTGAGAACAAAATGGAGAAGGAATGAAAAATTTCACAGGTTCTACCAGGCAAAGTTTTCAGTCAATAAAAATAGTCTTTTATTGTTCCTTCAGTGGACTGGATAGTTAGTATTAATGCACATAGGGGGTCTAAGACATTCTTATTTTGTTAGTATTACTACGAACCGGGGCATTTTCTCTGCTGCACCTCCCCCGTACTGGGTCAAGCACACTAGTGATTTTTGACAGATTCTTTCTGTCACCCAGCTGCCTTGTGTCCCAGGATGCCAGTGGCACTGGAAATCCTATGACTGGTTCTGCCCCTGTTGAGAACAATAGCCATTTGAATTTGATTTGCCCGTCTTCTGGGAAGACAGTCAAAGTTCCCCTTCAGTGCCACCGAGTTGACAATAGGCACCCCTTGTACTCTTTACAGCTCGTTCACCTATTATTATGATGATGTCATTATTCACATTATTGCTCTCATCATTATTATTATTATCCAGTGACCTCTGTCCTGGGGTGGAACTCCCTGTGACAGATGGGAGCTTCATTTATCGGACTGCTTTATGCTGCACAATTCCCCTGCCATTCTGAGTTTATATTGAGACGGGCTGCTTTTCGAACAAAGGCAGCCTGATCACAATTTGTCAGTGTAGTTGGTAGCTATATATCACCAAAGCTCTCTGCCAGTCCTTCTGGGACCCAATTATTTATGGAGCTGACAATATGGGCTAACTTGTCTTGTTATGAATGCCACTATTACAATGAAAGCTTTGCTATCTTGAGTGGTAAGGCAACAGGAGTTCTGGTTGGTCAAAAATCCCATTAACTAAGAGTTAATTCACATTGCCCCAGGTAATCCCTTGGTGCCCCACGTGAGTTGATGAGACCCATAGGGAAAGTTCTATTTCAATATTCTTTTCTGTCCAGACTTGGGAGATCTCTTGATAACTTGAGTTTCTGTGGCTTCTGTGTAATACAGACTTGGTTTTTAAGTTTGGGCATTGCCTGTCTTCTGAGTACAGCATGGACACAGTTTACCAAGTACTGTGGGGAGTGGAAATGAAATCAAAGACGTGAGCTCTCTCTGTAAAGTGCATATAATTGAATAAAGGAACAATCAAGCTCAAATCTATATTTACCAACACAGATGATAGAGAAATAAGTATCAGCCGAGTCCAGCTACACTGCCGCCAGCCCGAAAATGGACTCAAATGCCATTCCAGTGAAGTGAGTCCTTTATTCTCTGATATCCTTCACTAACTCTTGTGTCACACTGATTTTAAATCAAATCCCACACCGCTGCTTTAAAGATGTCTCAAAAGGACACTGAAAAGAAAGGAAACTAATTAAACCTAAAAGAAATTAAAGTTTAAAAAAAGGAAAGAAAGAAAAGACACACACACACACGGAAAAGATAGAAAAACAGACTAGTCATCAGTTAATATAAAATATAGAGTATTGTTTTTAGGGCACTAGATGGTACGTTTGTGGCATTATAAGGAATGGAGGAACCCATTTTCATCATTTTAGTTTGATTGTTTTTGACTTAGTTGCTTGGCAGAACCTAATCTAACATCTGTATTTCAAATATAGAGCCTATTTACAGACACACCTTTTCCTAAAGCATGTGCCTCCACAGCTTGGGTTGTGTACAGAATTATTTTTGTCCCTTTCTTTTTTATTAAAATAGTCTTTGAACTAGGCATAGTGCTTTAGTGCTTAAAAGATTAGATCTTATAGGGGAAACATAACATATTGTATTTAAATATGCTAATCTCTTAGAGGAAATGAAGGATCTGAGCCTGCTCATTAAGAAATAAATTAATTCATCACCATTGCATTCATCATCAATCATCATCCAGTTGTGTCCAGTTTTCAATTAAGTTTTTCCAAACTGCTTTGTGCCTTTACCAAAAGAACTGATTATCTCTGATGATGATTTTTTGTGGGTATTCGGATGTTGATGGCAGTTGAATTGGCATAAACATGCTGAATGTCCTTTTTATTCAAGTGGTTAAGCAGTAGCTGTTCAGTGCATACAAATACATTATGATGACAAGTAAAAAATTCTTTTTAAGATGTATTTTAGTGGCCAAATAGCCAGCTTCACAGACTTAGAGAGAATAGTTTACATGAGCAAAGGTAGCACGAACATACACACTGGACGTTTATAATATATCCGTTTGTTCATTCATCTATGCATCATTCATTGAAACAATATTTACTCAACACCTATTTGTTTCTAGTCCCGTGCCCTGTGCTGAATATACAAATCTGTCAACTCAACTGACGTTGCTCCGGCCCTGATGGAGCTTCCTATCCATTTTATTTCAGTTTTCTTGTTCTGAAACAGATTTTTAATATATTATCAATTTTAGTGACTACACACTCTCTCCCTTGGGTTGTTCTTTAAAATAAATACCAAAAGTCTTGCTACCCTTCGGTATACGCAAGCCTCCTTGCTCTTGAAGTTAATGAGCATTGCATGCCAGAAGAGAACAATTTCTGACTATCTCTTTAAGGTTTCTATGCAGAATGAGGATGTATGAAAATGACTCACCATGCCTGCCACTTATCTCTAGATTCCTATAACATGAAGATGATCACAATCTGCCATCGTGCTGTTAAAATGATGCATAACCCTACCAGCACTCCGAAATGATCGAGTATTATTGCAGCCTCTTACAAGTTGGGCACTGAGATAATTTGGCTAGTGTTGGAGAAAGAATGTTCCCCAACCCCTGTGGCTCACCCTTCATTGAATAAATATGGCATACTGCTGCTTTTGTTCTCCTTGTGTATCGA
The DNA here is from genome assembly GCF_006229205.1 of Suricata suricatta. Lineage (NCBI taxonomy): Eukaryota > Metazoa > Chordata > Mammalia > Carnivora > Herpestidae > Suricata > Suricata suricatta. The sequence goes on along the minus strand of NC_043705.1, from coordinate 92,908,075 downwards.
GGAGCAATTAATGTGTCAAAAGAGAAAAATCGCAAAAATGTGCAGACTTTTTTCCCCTATGATAATTGCACAACTATGTTCAATCTGCCTTAAAATTATTGTACAACATTACAGGATGTTGTTATCTCTGAAATATTAGATAACTTGTGGTTAGCATTACATTTCTTATTGTGGTTTCATGACTTCTGTGTCCATTAAGGATCCCACATTGGGTTTACGTATTTCTTTAAAAATGCCACTGGGCTACAAGTGTTTACACAGACACCTTGATGTATTTTTTTATTTAGATAGTTTAAATGAATCATTAAAAAATGCAACACCTATAGATTTTAGCTAAAAGAAAGAATCATGACTATGACCTGACTGCTGCCGTTCTTGCTTTCTAATCAATTATTTTTCTGATACTCAGGTGCTTTCCTAGATTCATGAAATCTTTATGATGAGACAGGAATCAAAGATTGTTTTTCTACTGCTACTGTCAGAGGAATGAAAGGGGGAGAAAAAAGGAATTCAAAGTTTTTCTTTGCCCATTTGTTTGTGGATGTAGTCCAAGCAACTCAATTAACTGAATAGTAAGTGCTCAATGCATACAAGTGAAGTGAATGAATAGAGCCAAATCTCAACAGTTAAACTTACCACTAAGCTTACGGAGGAACTTAGTCCCTGCTAAATATTAAGTGAATTCACGAATTACCCTTGATAGTTTAAATTAGAACAAATTCATTATTTTAAAATACAAATGAGCTTTTCTAATTTTGAATTGTATCTATTTATTTTCCCTTTCCCCTTCTAGGTTATAAGCTCCATCAAGCCTGTCCCATTTACTTCTTTATCTAGTGCCCAGAACAGTCTGGCACAAGTTAGGTTTATTGTTTATCTCATAGTTTTTTTTTAGCCAAAAATATGACCTAGTGTGTTTCTGAAAAATATACATGTACAAAAAGACTAGATAGAGATTCTACTTCTTTATTATATTATGTGGGAAATTTTAAAGAACAGTGCAGGTTGCCTAAAATCTTGAACACATTTACACAGTGTAGATAGTCCAACAACATAAACCTGATTTTCAGTTTCCTACTCAGGTCAAATGGCTCCTTGCTTTTTTCAGATTTCCCCTCTGTGTGGATCATCTACCATGCTGATCCTTTTTCTCCTATGCACACGTCAATTTATACTAATTCTTGAGGGCTCAGCTCAATCAATTCCTCATTCAGAAAACCTTCCTTATCTCTTATTCCAACCCTCCTCAGTCTACTCTTTGCACATTTTTGCTTCCATCTGTGCTTATCTGTGTACTAATTGCATTGACTGTGATGATCTGCTTGTGTGCCAGTCTCTTCCACTTAGACATGTAAGGATCTTGCAGACAGGTTTGTGTTTGATTGACTGCTGTAGCTCTAATGCCTATTGGAGTGTGTGGCTCACGGCAGCTGTTGTATGGAAGGAAGGGGGAAGGAAAGGGGGGAGGGGAAAGGAGGGGAAGGGAAGGAAGGAAAAGAAGGGAAGGGAAGGGAAGGAATGAGGAGAGAAAAGGAAAACACTCAAAGAAAACTGTGCAATGACTTACAAAGAAGTCTCCACTGGAGAACAGCCATCATTAGAAAAGGGAGAGAAACAAATACAGGATTAAAAAATTACTATAGTGCCACCTGGGTGGCTCAGTTGGTTAAGCGTCCAGCTTCGGCTCAGGTCATGATCTCATGGTTTGTGGGTTCGAGCCCCACTTCGGGCTCTGTGCTGACAGCTCAGAGCCTGGAGCCTGCTTCAGATTCTATATCTCCCTCTCTCTCTGACCCTCCCCTGTTTGTGCTGTCTCTCTCTGTCTCTCAAAAATAAATAAAAAAACATTAAAAAATTTTTTAAAAATTACTATAGGTGTTATGATTATTTTTATGAAATACACTGTCGGTTTCCTTCTATCTTCTCTTTGTCCTGCCCATTTCTGATAGTATCTGTTCCCCTTTCCTTGGGCAACCTTCACCACAAAATTGCAGTGTACTTTAATGGCTACCTACATTGTTAAACTAGTAGTGCAGTCTTAATTTCTGCTAGTATTAGGATTGTTATAAGCTTGCTTCTGACAGTTCAGAGAAAGATAATCATTACAGGGGAGAAAGAATTATTGCTATGCAACAAGCTTAAGTATTCAAGCCTGGGATCAATTAAATTTAATTAGCTTATCATCTTGTTTTCAAAACACATCTTAGGACCAGAACTTGTTCATAGAATTGGTCCTAGAATTGAAAGTTTTAACAAATTGACTTCTTTAAGCTCTCATAATCCTAGTCAACTCTTACATAGTGTTTACTATGCCAGCAATTCTTCGAAGTGCTTAACATGATCAACTAATTTAATTCTCACAGCAACCCAATTAAGTATAATTTCTGTCTTTTATAGATGAGGAAACCAAGGCATACAGAGTTTTCATGATTTGTCCAGAGCCTTACATATGATCTGAGTTTTAGTTGAAATTCTAACTCAGGCAGATTAGATTTCAGGCTAACCCTGTACAAACCTCTTTTAGGAATTTATTCAGTCAGAATGATGTAAAAGTTCTTTCATGGCAATGTTTGTAAGTAAAATTATGTGTAATATAATAAGCCAATACAGTATGATTAAAATTTCATTTTCAAGAAAATGTGGGTAAGCCTGGCCACAAAATTACATTATTTAACGTAATTATCAGAACAGTCTTAGCAAATTGGTGATAATCTTCCCCCAAACTCACTTCAGAGTAACTCAAGGTGCGTCAGGTGGTTGAACCATGACTATAATACAGATATCCTTGGAGTTTTTCTTAGCTTATTTTACTAATTGGTGGATTTAAAGTTTATTTTAGTCTACCTCTCCTCCAAAAGGGATTACTAAGTATTGGAAAATCTTGTATTCCTAGAAAGCAGACTGAGAAGACAAAATGATAAAGGAAATCTTGGGATGATTTAACATGGAAAGTAAGGGAATCAATTAAAAATGGAACATAAGGGAATTTCTGAACATTATTCTTTTTTTTCATTTAGGGAAGTTTTATGAACATGGTTGCTTTCAACAAGATGTCCTTTGAGTAAAGTGAGGTAAAAGTAGATAAATAATTAGTTGACCTCGTAATGCTCTTTAGTTCTTAAGATCTAGTTTTTAGCTACACAGCACTTATGTCACCAAATATGTTGGTTTCCACGCCAAGCTAGTCTCTCATTCTCTATGGGTGCCAACGAAGGTCTTACAATTTAATTCAACTATGACACCAACCACCTAGAGTTAGTACAGACCCCACAGTTTAAGGGTTCAGCCCCACAAGATTGTCCCTCACTTCAGATGCCAAGGGATATTCTGGGTCTTCCATATTCCTGACTGGCAAGTGATTAATTAGGAGATTTACAGATTCATACAGCCCCTTCCTTGGGGTTGACAATTTGATAGAATAGTTCAAGAATTTGGGAAAACAGTTTACTTACTATTACTGGCTTATTAAAAAGGATACAACACAAGAACAGCCCAGTGGGAGAGATGTATAGGACAAGTATGTGGGTGAGGGCACAGAGTGTCCAAGCAGTCACTGCCCCAGCAGTTGGGTGTGTGTGTTCACCAGCCTGGAAGTTCTCCAAGCATTGTTGTTTGAAGATTTGTTTAGAGATTCCATTACAGATGCACGTTTGATTAAATCACTGATCACGTGTGAATGAACTCAAATCTTCAGCTTCTCTCCTTTCCAGTTCAGAATAGGGCTTGGATCCTGTGGTTGGCTCCTCTGGCAGCCAGCCCCAACTTGTCCTTAAGGACTTTCCAAAAATCGTCTCATTAACATGAACTCCCTTGTGGTTGCAAGTGCTTGCTTGACAAAAGATATTCCTCTCACCCTTACCACTTGGGAAATTCCAAGGGTTTTAAAGCTCTCTGCCAGGAACTGAGGACAAAGACCAAATATAAATTTCTTTTTATATCGCAATGGCACAGCAACATTTGGCATTTATGACTTCTGAGGATAATTTGGGGAAAAGTGGAGGAGCGCTTGTTTGGAAGCTGCCACCTAACAACCATTTTCACATCTTTGTAGCCCAAGCTTAGAACCTTCCATGCTGATAGCTACAGAGCCAGCTCTTTTCTTTTTCTTCAGAAATGTACCTCAAACCCTTTGGTAATAGGCGGTTTTCCACTCTGTGGGAGGTCAATAAATCCCTGTTGACTCTCTTTACATTCAGCAGCTCCAAGTAAAAGAGAAAGACACCATATCCATCCAGGCATTGCACACGCTATGGCTTTTCCGCATGCTCCATTTAGATGCCTAATAGTTAAGCCACTGTAGTGTGTGGGGCTCAATTTTGAACCACTGGCAGAGGCACTTGTACACAACATTTGCTCCTTTTTGTTGAGGAAATAATCACATTGGAAAAGCAAGACACTATACATGCTTTCAAGCTGTTCTGATTTCTTCTACTTACTTATGCACCATGCACTCTATTTTTTTCATTTATTCCAAGGAAACTTATACAGAATGGTACAGAAATTTTAAAGTAACGTTTATTAACTTTTAAGGACCTGAAGAAGTAAAGGCTTTGCAACAGCCTAACTGAACAACAAATATAATTATAATAATTTTATGTACATTTACGCACATGTGGTTCAGACTTGCTTGCGAATTTGTCCAGAGATTTGTTGTATGAAAGACATTATATAAAAGTAATGTGAAAGTTAGTAAGAGGGAGTTTCTTGCTTATCAAAGTGGAGATCATATTTCAACATTCAGTTTTACGGGTTTAAAACAGGGGTACAGTTTTAATACAAGTCCAGAATTTTCTCAGCTGCTCTTATAGTATATAACTTAAGAGAAACATCTCAAATATAGTCCATGTTAAGGATATGTGTCTTAGACATTTCTAGACATGTCTGAAAAAGCCCCAACACAAATAACATGTCCTAGTTACCAGAGATTTAGTTTGCCTTCTCGTGGGAATATTTAGTGACTTGGACTACATTGGAGTGTGATTATTTTGAATCATCTGTGCCATCACAGTAAATGCATACAAATATTCCTTTTAGCTGAATTATATATATGTACATATATATACTGCAGATTTTGATATATCCAGACTTTGATGTGTTAATATAAATGAAGATGGATGTATTTTGTATGTGAAGATGGATGAGTTTACTTTTTGGTATTTATTAGACATTATTAGATAATGAAATAAATGTTTAATCCTCTTTCCCATTTTGTAAAAGACCCCCCAAAAAGGAACTCTGTTGAAATTAATGCCTTTTAATTATCAGCCTTTTCAGAAATTTATAGCATTTTCTAATTTTCACTTTTAAGTTCATAATATCACGAAATAGTGTTTCTGCCACTGCTGTAGAAAGTGTAACAAATTCAGTCCAATGCGAAATCAATAAAAGCTGCTTTCAACTCAGTGAAATACAAGGGCAAGGTCTCTTTGTGCATGAAATGAGACTGAGTGCTGAGTTTCTTCTGGAGATGAATATTTCTGTTTATATTGTTCACACCAGACATAGCCTGCCAATAATCAATTGATCTGAAGCTAAATGATAAAGATGACAAATGGATCTGTTCTTGTGTCCATGTGCTGAAGAATAGGCCCTTTGTTTTGTATGTGAAAATTATGCTTATTGAAGCGAATGAACCAATGACAGAATTTGTTTGGAACATGTGTTTAAAAACTTGCAAGCATTTTCCATGGGCTGAAAATATTTATATTTTTGTACTTTGCTGGTGGATCATGAACCACACAGGTAAGCACAGACTTGGCAATACCTCTCCATTGCCCTGGTAAGTTATGCAGTTGGGTATGGATCCAGGCATGTGAATGAAGCAAATGCATGTGAAAGCATGAAGGATTCCAATATTTCTAGTATTGAAAAATACAAATTAAAAGAGTTACAATAAAATGGAGTTGGGAAATTATCTCATCTGATAGTAAAAATGTTCCACTGATAAAACAATGACAGAATCAGATGATGTCTTCCAGAAAGAACAGAAGATTCTTAAACTAAAATAGAGAATTTTCTTTAGGATTTAAAATGCTTGCAAATTCAAATCCTTTATCATGTTTCAACTAGACCTACATTATCTTTTTTCCATTGCGGTGTTCACTAGCTCTGGAATTGCCTTATTTGTAAAATTGGGAAAAATTAGAACCTAATTTATATTTTGTGCTTAGGGACAAATGAAATACTACGTATAATGTAATAAGAAGAGTTTGGGGCACATAGAAAGTGCTAAATGGATATAAGCTATTTTTATTAAATGTTCCAATCCTGTTTGCCTTACAGCAGCATAAAAGTCATCCATATTGCCTTGTAATCTTTCATGGTTTCTTATTTGAGGAACCTGTCATATCATAACCACCCTGATAGTAAAGGAGCACTAGTCTAAGGACCGTAGGCCTTCCTTTGTTGGGTCTTCTTCAGGGACCACTTCTACTACCTTCTCAGCCCCTGCCTCTGTTGCAGCCCCTGAGTTCTTCCGTTGCCTGTCATATTGCTTGATATCTCTAATGAAGTGGTAAAGATAGAATCAGTTGTGTAACAGTGTCCGTTTTGTGCCTCCAACATTAGGAATTCATGAAATTGTACATAGCTTTGGCTCTGTCAAGAAGACTGCTATAAGAAATGAAACCAAAAAATGTTTAGTTATTTTGTAACCTGCCCTATTGTGACATGCTAAAATATCGTCATGCTTTATAGAGCCGCATTTTCCAAACTATGGTCTATAGTATGCTGCATCCAAATATAATAAGAAGAAAGCCCAAGAGTCCCATGGTCAAATAATGTCGAGAAAGTGGATTAAACAAAGCTCCAATTGTTCAAGGATTCTCACAGCCTTTAATGTGCTAGTCCGACCTGAGATATTTCAAGAAGGGGAGGTAGCCGTTTTCAAACTTCTCCCTGAGCCTATTTTGTAGCGAACCTGTAGAACATCATGAGCTTGATAGAGTGAACAAAACGATTTGGGAAGTGGTGCTCTAAATCCATGACCATGACCAGACCCGAGGCTCAATGCCGGGCTTCAGCAGTGATTCCACCGTGCCTTGGCAGTGTTCTGCACCATGAGGTTTCCTCAGTTAAGGATTGAAATTTTAGAATGCTTTACAAAAAAAAAAAAAATGGAGTAAAAGCCAACTCAAAGATATCTCTGTAACTCTGGCACTGTTATTAATTTACATTTCAGTACATTTACTCCTCAAGCGCAAAGCAGGAAGCTTTGGGAAGCTGACAGGGCTTTTGCTGCACTTCTGTGGTCACGCAGCATGTGTGGAAAATGACAGTATGTCTGAGCAGCACTGGACTTCTCAGGCTCTTTCCTTTCTAAATGATTCCCTGGGCCCTGCATTTTACTAACTGCTTCTGTTGTCACTCTTGCGCTGTCTGGGTATAGCTATAGCAAAGCACTTTAATTTTATGACTTTCAGCTGTCTTGTTAGTGGGCAAATGAAGTGATGGGACAAGTGGGTTTTGTCTAGTTGCTAAGGAATAAAAATAACAAGTGCCTTTATTACTTCGCTGACAATCTATTTATAAATTTCTGAAGGAGGTGCCTGCAGAGAAAAATATGCATATGTTTTGGACATACCTGAGATTTCTCAAATAAAACGATTTATTGATGGCCCTCACGCCACACTATTTAGGTAGCGTGCACAAATATTGCTCAGACACTTCAGGTGAGCTTCAGGCCTGGTTGTTTGATGGCTGTTATAGAAATGACATCTGGCAAAGGCTCCTCCATTCACCTCTTTTTTTGGTATTACAAATACTGAATTGTATATGGGATTTCCAAATATTGTACTATTGTCACTTGAACCCAGTAGGTTGGAAGAAAAGAGGCAAACCTTTTTTTTTTTTTCTTCCCTCCATTCCTCTCTTTCTGTCTGCTCACGCTCACGCTCTCTCTCTCTCTCTCTCTCTCTCTCTCTCTCTCTCTCTCTCTCTCTCTCTTTCTCTCTTCACCTGCCCTAAATGTTATTCTGTAATGGAAATGAACCCATGGAGTTTTTCTGGGAAAGCCATGAGAGTTTTCCTGGTTTTTATTTCTCATTGTTCCTCCTAACAGTAAGCGCTTCTTGATTTTCAAATCAGAATCGCCCTCCGTGACTGGTGCATCCAAACCTTCCACTACAGCGAGGTTGGGCCCTCACACTGTAGGGGACGAGGGTGTGGAGTTGGGAAGTGACTAGAAATGCATTGTGAGTATTGGCATGCAAATGAGCACTTCTGCCAAGTCTGTTCCATGCTGAGAGACTCAGAGTGCAAAATATGCTTTGCTGGCTACACACCTGTCCCTGTCAAGGCTTTATCCAGAGTAAAATGACTCAAAAATTCCCTGGTCTATGAGCATTTTCAGTATGAATGGCTAGACTTGGCATCTCTTGCTGTCTTTGAAATATTTAAGTTGCATGTTTGTTGTATTGTAAGGGGATTTAAAACTGAAGGGAAAAGAGATGGTGAAGTAGGGTAACCTGTTGCTTATATATGAATACAGTATTATTTCTAACTTCTGAAAATCCACATATTTTTTTCTCATGAACTAAGCATTGCCATTTGTTTTCACGCAGGTGTGATTCATAATATCCCAGCATTCTGAGTTAATAAAGCAGTTTTGTAGACTCGCATACATCCTGTTGACACTGTGATGATTTGGCAGTCTGTTACAGTGGGGAAAATATCTTATATGGTAGCCCCAGAAATTCCATTTACCTTGTACAAAGAATGCCTTCCATCCTACTCTTGTTCTCTAGTGTTTAGGCTTTGAAAGATCTCTCCTTGTTAAAGACAAAAAGATACCACCTGTTCCAAAATAGAGTAAATCAAGGTGAAATGAGAGTGGTTTGTTTATTGATAAACCGTTCATTTAGAGAGAGCTCTGTTACCAGCTTAGTAGGTAATGATTTATATTTTTCACAGAACACCCGAATATGAGACATCCCAATTTCTACCAAATTACTATATCATGAGGGTATGAAGAGAATTTGTGCTCCAATAACCAAAGATGAATGATCAAAGAACCTGGAAATTTTCTTCAAGTAAAATGTCTTTCACAATCAGTAAGGACTTTTACACTTCAGTATATTCCTATTTGATGGAAAAAGGTAGTTCAGGGAGGTATTTCTATACCTTTATATTTTATATATATATGATATGTCATATATATACATGACAGGCTAAAGTTGTTAAAGGTTAAAGTTGTTACTTACTGTCATATCAAAGCCTATCAATGATAGTGTAGAATTACTATTCAGAAATTAAAATAAGGAATTATAAAATCAATTGTCCAGTTTGCAAGGTAAGATTATTTATAGTTTATCTCAGAAGTTTTATCAACAGGAACGCTTTTCTGTTGCTCATTTAATTATTTACTTTTGTCTTTCAATATCAAGATATGGGGGCAGCTAAGTGACATATAAATTAATTAAACTTTGTAATGAAATAAGAGTTTAATTAGTGATTTATGATGTACAGTCAGAAAGAAGAGAGAAATTCTGCAGAAAATATGACACCATCATTCCTGTCATTTTTTTTTCCTTTTGGAGGGGAAATCAAGTCATTTTGTGAAACTCAGGCTCTATTTTGTTTTTAACTTTGAAAATTTGTGTCATGGCCTTGACGGAAATAAGTAACATGTAAAATTATTATTTGTTTGCTCTTCATGTCTTATCCAGTTGTTAATTATTTGTTTTAAGGTAAAACACAGGTACAGAAATGAATAAAACAAATATATAACTTAGAGGCAGCACCCTTGAATCCACCACTCAGGTGAAGAAATAGAATTTGGCCAGCCCCCAGCCACTCCTACCTGAGTCTTACACAGGACACACCATCCATCATAAATCGCTGGCGTTTCTTGAAAGTAACCACTAATCTGACTTTGTATTGTCACTTTCTTACTTTTCATGACCACTCAGAGATGTAATCCTGGATGCTATGGTTTAGATGTGTTTGCCTGAGGACTATTTTTAAGTCTCTTAAATCCACATTTTCTCCCTGCATCCCTTTATTGCCTTTACAATTTATTTGCTAGAAAAAAGTGGGTCATTTGTTTTTAAGGCAGTGGTTTTGACCTTAAAAAGGTAAAGTATCCAAAAGGCCAGAGCAGGGATTTTCTTGGAGATGCTTTGTAATTATTTAGTTAGTTTCTGGTGTTTCCTCTACTTCACACCCCTGTATTTCAGTTCTGCTTCAATAGCAAGCACATTTGAACTCCCAAATTGCCACCATGACACCCTACCCAATGATAGGATTCTGAATTTATAAGGACAAGTCGATGCTGTCTCCCACCTGTCACTGGGGAGGAAGGGATGGTAGCACAGGGAAGGCGTCCTTTCTGCCCGTTATTCACAGTGTGGCCCATTTGAAATACACACAGTCTCAGGAGCCTCTAACTCAGAAAGCCGGAAGGAATGCATAAGGTTGGGAGTGGGCAGGTCAGTGTAGACCTACAGAAGATGCTCCCTGGGTTTGTCTCCATGTCTCAGGAGAGAAATGTGAGCAGGAAGGTCTATTTTGGCACCTCTTCTGTGCCAAGCTTTTGTTTAGGTTTTAACTCTTTCCTACCCCAATATCACTTAAGAGTTAATACCCTCATTTTGCAGTTGAGGAATCTGAAATTCTTCTCAAAAAACAATCTTCTGATATCCTTGTTTCCATGTACAACCTTTTTAAAAAGTTAAATCAGACAAAACCACTCCAGTATCCTTTGTACTTAGAGTAAAACTAACACTTTCATGTGAGTACTGAGCAACAGGACCCAGGACTGACCCTGGTGTATTTT